>NC_133331.1:212968581-213278581 GCF_042186555.1 Aquarana catesbeiana | reverse complement strand
TGTTTTCAATTTTCAGTGATTGGCACCATAGTTTGTAGATTCTATAACTTTCACAAAGACCAAATAATATACACTAATTTGGGTTATTTTTACCAAAGATATATAGCAGTATAAATTGTGGCCAAAATTTATGAAGAAAAATTACTAATTTGCTAAATTTTATGACAAAAACAAAGAAAAAGGCAATTTTTCACAAAATTTACGGTCTTTTTTTATTTATAGCACAAAAAATAAAAAACCCATTAGTGATTAAATACCACCAAAAGAAAGCTCTATTTGTGTGAAAAAAAGTACACAAATTTCATTTGGGTACAGTGTTGCATGACTGAGTAATAGTCATTCAAAGTGTGAGAGCACCAAAAGCTGAAAATTGGTCTGGGCAGGAAGGGGGTTTAAGTGCCCTGTATTGAGGTGGTTAAAGAATTGCTGGTCCGACAATACACATAAAAGTTAATTGAAAAAAACGGCATGGGAATTCCCCACAGGGGAACCCTGAACCAAAATTTTTAAAAAAATGGTGTGGGGGTCCCCCTAAATTCCATACCAGGCCCTTTAGGTCTGGTATGGATATTAAGGGGAACCCCAGCCAAAATTAAAAAAAATGGCGTGGGGTTCCCCTCAAAATCCATACCAGACCCTTATCCGAGCACTTAACCTGGCAGGCCGCAGGAAAAGAGGGGGGGGACGAGAGAGCACCCCCCCTCCTGAACCGTACCTGGCCACATGCCCTCAACATTGGGAGGGTGCTTTGGGGTAGCCCCCAAAACACCCTGTCCCCAAGGATTAACATGTTGGGGAATTGAACCAACATCCCAGGTGCTGCTAGACAGAACAGCTACCCACTTAGCCATCAGGCAGCCCCACACATGTTCTCTGCATCTCTGTGGTGTGAACCAGCTCTAAGTCCATAGCCATGCTCAGTGTCACAAGCAATATATAATATATTGGCCTAAGTATTGGGGCGCCTGCCTTTAAACGCACATGAACTGTAATGGCATCCCAGTATTAGTATTGGGTTCCAAACTCATTTGGCCCACCCTTTGCAGCTATAACAGCTTCAACTCTTCTTGTCCACAAGGTTTAGGAGTGTGTCTATGGGAATGTTTGACCATTCTTCAAAGTGCATTTGTGAGGTCAGGCACTGATGTTGGACGAGAAGGCCTGACCTACAGTCTCCTCTCTGATTCATCCGCAAGGTGTTCTGTTGTGTTGAGGTCAGGACTCTGTCCAGGCCAGTCAAGTTCCTCCACCCCAAACTCCCTCATCCATGTCTTTATGGACCTTGCTTTGTGCACTGGTCCAAATGATTTGGTGGAGGGGGGATTATGATGTGGGGTTGTTTTTCAGGGGTTGGGCTTGGCCTCTTAGTTCCAGTTAAGGGAACTCTTAAGGCGTCAGCATACCAAGACATTTTGGACAATTTCATGCTCCCAACTTTGTGGGAACATTTTGGGCAAAGCCCCTTCCTGTTCCAACATGACTGCACACCAGTGCACAAAGCAAGGTCCATAAAGACATGGATGATCAAATTTGGGGTGGAGAAACTTGACTGGCCTGCACAGAGTCCTGGCCTCAACCCGATAGAACATCCTTTGGCTGAATTAGAGTAGAGACTGCGAGCCAGGCCTTCTCATCCAACATCAGTGCCTGGCCTCACAAATGCACTTCTGGAAGAATGATCAAACATTCCCATAGACAAACTAAACCTTGTGGACAGCCTTCCTAGAAGCTACTTCCTACCAAAACCAGGTTGAGATCAGCTGTTCTAGCTGCAAAGGGTGGGCCAAATCAAATTTTAACCCTATGGACTAAGACTGGGCTGCCATTAAAGTTCATTTGTGTGTAAAGGCAGACGTCCCAATACTTTTGGCTAAATAGTGTATCTGGAAAAGACTTACAATGGTGGTGGAACCCTCCTACACATAAATACTACATTTAGACATAGCTATAGGACCTGGGAGATGAGACAACTTCTCTACATGAAGCAACATGGTTGGGATTTGAACCCAGACCCTCAGGGATACTAAGCAGAAATTCTAACCTCTAAGCCTTGGAACTGCCACATGTGAGAACCTCCTACACATAAAAACACATAAATACTGCATTTCTTTGGACATACAAGTGATGGAATTACATTACTCAAGAGTTATTCTTCTTGATTTATTCTGTGATATTTGGTGTTTTTTTTGTGGGTGAGAGTAGAATATTACCCTCAAATTTTTGGGAATCACATTTTGCTTTCTGATGTTGGTACACATATCACATTTTTTGGGCTCAAATTATGAATATTTGGAAATGATAAAAAGTACAAAAAATTGTGATTCATTTTAAATTTGCATCAGCAATGGTATTGTTTGTGGATTGTAAAGACACCTGTGTGAGTTTGGGGTAAAGATTGTTGTGAGATTGAGAGTAACAAGTGAAAGTGACAGAGAAAAAGAGCAGATTTTCACTTCAAAAAAATGCTCTCTAATTAGCTCTCATTTTGGTACTTACTATAGCGCCGGCTAAAAAAGACACTTGAGTTAAAATGAGAGCTAATGAGGTCTGAGCATGTTCAGTTGTGTTGGCACCTAGTTGTACAAAATGAGGAATTTTTCACTTCTCAGACTTTTGAAGATATTTCAGTGTAGAAATCACTTTTTCACACAGTTTAAAAGCAGATTATCTTTAAATAATATACCGCATATTTCAGTACCATTAGGCAATTATATCATGCTCTAAACATTATTTCCATGTGCACTACTCCAGGTTTTAGCAGAGTAAGGGTTTGGGCGCTATTTGGTTTCTGGGAACTATAGTAAATTTGATTTTGGGAGTATTTTCTCACCAGCGCTATAGTGAATACCGTTTTCACGCTAATTTCCGCAAATTAGCGCTAATTGGCGGTAATTAGCGCTAATTAGCACCGCGGCTCTATAGTAAATGACCCCCAAAGTGTTCACAAAATTTAAAATCTGTCAGGCTTTATTCTTTTTAAAACAACCCAAATCCTCTCCAGCCAATACAGGGTTGCCTGTGCATGATCTTTTCAGCCAATATGGGATTAATCCCTATATCTTTTCTCCTTGTTTAAGTTCCAACAGCATGACCTGTCTGCTCCACCAGGTTGTGGAGCAGACAGGTCATGTATGTTGGAACTTAAGCAAGGAGAGAGGATTGTATGAAGGTCAACCCCATATTGGCTGGAAAGACTGTGTAAGGAAGTCACTGTACTGGCTGGAGAGGATTTGGGTTGTTTTTAAATTAAAAAAAGAGTGAAAAGAGTAAAGGACACTAAAGGACACTGGGTGAGTTTTTACATGGCACAAACTTTATTCTAAATGGAAGTATAATGACTCCCTTATTTAGGATGATAACATTCAGGATGATAACTTTTGGGCCGGGAACACACTACAAGTTTTTTTTCGTTCAACCAAAGGGAGGTCAAACAAAAAAAAGTTGTCAGCTCCACTCGAAGATGCTGTAATATACCATCCGACATTAGTACAGCGATCTCGCCCGCTGAGCTGTTCTGACAGGGGGATGCCCCCCCGGCCAGAACTCTCTGATCAGCGCTCTCTGCCATTGGTTGAGAGTGCTGATCGGAAGTTGTCGGCTGCTGGTTTTCCAGCATGCACGCCTGAAAGACCGATTTACACACGGCCTGAATGTCGGCCGTTTTTATTAACTGGCCGATGTCTCCCGACATTCGGCCTGTGTGTACCCGACTTAAGGTTGCGGTGTCATCAGAGCTCTTGTCCTTCTTTCTGTCGAGTAATTTTTAAACAATAATATTTTTAAGATACAAAATCAATCAATATGACCACAGTCTAAAAATAGGAAATGTATTCACCAGACATGTAATCATACAAAATAGTTATATATAGATTGGTTGACAAAAACAAACGTTACATAAAATTAAAATTATAATTGTTCTAAATAAAGTCTTGACTATCAATTGAAACATGTGATAATGGGAGTGTAGTACCTTTTTAACCACTTCAGCCCCGGAAGAATTTACCCCCTTCCTGACCAGAGTGTTTTTTGTGATTCGGCACTGCGTCACTTTAACTGACAATTGCGCAGTCGTGCGACATATCTCCCAAACAAAGTTGACGTCCTTTTTTCCCACAAATGGAGCTTTCTTTTGGTGGTATTTGATCACCTCTGCAGTTTTTTATTTTTTGCGCTATAAACAAAAAAATAGCGACAATTTTGAAAAAAACACATTATTTTTTACTTTTTGCTATAATAAATTTCCCCAAAAAATAATTAAAAAACATTTTTTTTCCTCAGTTTAGGCCGATACATATTCTTCTACATATTTTTGGTGAAAAAAAATTGCAATAAGTGTTTATTGATTTGTTTGCGCAAAAGTTATAGCATTTACAAAATAGGGGATAGTTTAATGGCATTTTTATTAATAATTTTTTTTTACTAGTAATGGCGGCGATCAGCGATTTTTATTGTGACTGCGACATTATGGCGGACACATCGAACATTTTTGACACATTTTTGGGACCATTGTCATTTATACAGCAATAAGTGCTATAAAAATGCACTTATTCCTGTGTAAATGACACTGGCAGTGAAGGGGTTAACCACTAGGGGGCGGGGAGGGGTTAAGTCAGTACTAGGGAGAGTTTTCTAACTGTAGGGGGGATGGGCTAGCTGTGACACGTCACTGATCTCTGCTCCCGATGACAGGGAACAGAGATCAGTGATACTGTCACTAGGCAAAATGGGGAGTTGCTGTTTACATCAGCATCTCCCCGTTCTTCTTCTCCGTGAGGCAATCGCGGGTATCCCCACGGCGATTGAGTCCACGGGATCCACAACCTGACTCACGGAGCTCCTGGCCAGCACGCATGCAATGGCATGGCGGGGAATTCAATGGGACTTACCTGTACGCCCATTTGCCCAGCTGTGCCATTCTGCCGACGTACATCGGCGTGCGCCGGTCGGGAAGTGGTTAAATGACACAGAAATGATAAACTTCTCAGGAGATACAATAAACTTTTTAAAGATTATCAATTTCACAGAACATCTGTATTTTACAAATTCAACCATTACTATACTGCAGGTAAGTAAGTGGTTAACAACGTAAAATAAAATTAGATGTTTGTTATGGCAACAAAATGGAAACTATGCAATGAAAATATTGAAAAATTGAAGCTTTAGAGAAAAATCGAAAAGGCAGTTACTGATTCGAGTGAATAATTATCAACTGTACAATACTCAATAAATCAATATTTAAGAGAGCACAAATGAATATCAGGTAAAATCAATATGCCATAATTACCATTCCAAAGATGGCTACTGGTCTAAACTGCTGGTTACCAGAGTTTTAGAAAGGCTGTCGTGGCTTTCAAGATGTCTTTTCCTTAGAGAGGAAATTACTTCTTGCGACCACAAAGATTCAAAGCATCAGGTGTCAAGGAATCTTCATAAATGTCAAGATATGAGTTGATGAATGGTATGTATGTGTCTGTGTGTATGATCCCATCCCTTCTCCATGGCACCTCTCATAATATACACCATGTAGGACAATAGGATCATAAAATTATAATAAGCTCAGCCCAAAAGGTATGACTTCTTTTCCATTGGTTGAAAAAATCTATTCATTAACTTTTGTGAATTCAGGTAATATCACTTTCAACCACTAGGCATGTCTAAGGGCAGAAAAATGTGTTCTGAACTATCTGTTAAATAATATGTTCTATTTTCATAATGTGTATCTGTTTGTATATTGGTGCTGATGAATACATATATAATATATATATTATTTAGGGACTCTGATAACCGATATCATATACAATGCAACCAGTACAAATTTGATTCATTGCATAAAATGATTATGAATAAATGTATAATTCTTGTATATATACAGTATATACTATGAATATTTATTCATCTAAGTACAAGTTTATCTTAAACCTAAAGCCCCTGAACCAGTCGGTGGTTTACTGAAGGTTCTGCATGGACTAAATTTTCTTGGTCAGAGCACTACTACCTCCAAATTGCTACATGGCATCTATAGACCTCAAAGATGCCTATCTTCATATCCCGATTGCAGAGGTGATTTAGAAGTTTCTTCGACTGGCAGTTTGAGTCGGAAGAAATAATCCACTTGCAATTTCTGGCTCTTTCATACGACCTATCCTCCTGGCCCCGCATCTTTACCAAGGTCATGGCACAGGCTCTGGCTTTTCTTTGTCTCAGAGGCATCTCAATAATCGCCTACCTAGATGACTTACTCCTCTTTGCGGCTTCCCCAGAGCAGTTAACCCGGGATCTGGAGTTGATGAAGGGCCTTCTGAGGGGCCTCAGGTGGCTGCTAAACCTCAAAGTCCAGCTTGGTGCCCTCCCATCACATTACTTACCTGGGGTATCTGTTGGACTCCACACAACAAAAAGTACTTCTGCCACATGAAAAAGTGCAGAAGATAGACGGCACAGTGCGTCTGCTTCAGGGCAACCAGCCAGTCACAATAAGAAGGGCAATAATGTTGTCGCTGGGGCTGCTAACTTCAGCTATTCCAGCGGTACAGTGGACAGAGCTGTACTTTCGCCCCCTGTAGAGCTTCATACTGAAGCTGTGGGATCACAGTCAGGCATCATTAGATGTCCCCTTAAAAGGGGAGAAAAATATAGTTGCAGACTTTTTCAGCAGGAGAACGTTGAAGGAGAGTGATTGGGTCCTGAACCAGGAGGTCTTCAAGCTGATTACTAGGAGAGGGGATCTCCTGGTAATCATCTTGACGTGGATCTTTTTGCTTTGAAAGAAAATGTGAAAGCTCCACTGTTCTTCTCTCTGAACAGGTCGGAAGGCGTTCTTGGGGTGCATGCCCTAATGCAGGAATGGCATTTCTCCAGGTGCTATGCTTTCCCCCCACCAGCCTTGCTGCCGGCTGTTCTAAGGAAGTTTCAAACAGAGAAAACCTCTATGATCCTTGTGGCACCACACTGGCCCAGAAGGCTCTGGTTCTTGGTTCTGGAACAGCTATCAGTGAAACTGTCTTTGATGCTGCCAGTCTTGGAGGACCTTATCATGCAGGGTCTGGTATTTTGTCCCCAGGTGGAGTGGTGCAAACCTTGCAGCAACCTTGCTGGTTACTGAGGAGGAGCTGTTAAAATTTAAAGGCATGTTAGTGTCCACTCTGCTTAGTAGCAGGAAAAAGGAGACACACCTGATATACTGGAAGACCTGGAGGCACTTTAATGAGTGGTGTACAGAAAACTCCTTCGAGGTACAAAGCTTACATTATTGCATCACTAGTGCCCCCTCACTTCTGTTTATTACTTTTTGTGCTTGACTCCACTATGGTCAGTATGGTTTTTTGACTTCGCAATGCTCTATATGGACTTTGTGAGACCAATGTTGTTGAGAAAAAATTGTAAAAAACTTATTACTCCAGACTGGGCTATTTGTCTTGATGCTTTTAAATACTTGAAATCAAATTCATTTTAATTCATTATCATGGATGTTCTGATCAAAACTTTGCTGGGCCCGTATAACCTTCTTGCATAAAGGAAACCTGTGATTAAATGTTATTTGCCTTGCTGTCATTTTGATCATTAGGATTTTGTACTGGATTTGTACCAGGGAGAGAAGGAAGGGACAATAGCTTAAAAACAATATTGATGTTACATAGGAGTAAACAAACTGAATCCCCAGTTCTATTCCTGTCAATAGATGCAGAGAAAGCATTTGACAGGGTAGACTGGGGATTCATGATGGATACGTTGCGGCATTTGGGACTAGGACCAAAAATGATGAAGTGGGTAACAAATCTATATATTGGTCCAACACCAATGGTAAAGGTGAATGGCAAACTCTCACCTTTGATCGCGATGCAGAACGGAACACAACAAAGTTGCCCGCTTTCCCCACTACTTTATGTATTGGCATGCAGAACGGAACACAGCAAGGTTGCCCGCTTTCCCCACTACTTTATGTATTGGCATTGGAACCATTCCTGGCGACACTTCGAAACAATCAGGATGTGAGAGTTGGAGAAAAAGAGCACAAAATTGCTGCATACGCGGATGACATCCTGATGTATGTAACTAACCCAAGAGTGACTCTGCCAAATATACTGAAAGAAATAAAAGAATATGGGGAACTGTCAAACTTCAAAATAAACCCGATAAAAACAGAGATATTAAATATTGGACTAGGGAAAAGGGAAGTTCTGTCTCTTCAAAAAGAATTTCCATTCACATGGGTAAAAGAAGAACTAAAATACCTTGGAATTAAATTAACCTCAAAGGTTGAAAAAATCTTCCCGGCAAATTATATCCCATTAATCAATGAGGTTAAGGAAGAAACAAAAAAATTAAGTATACAACGACTTTCATGGATCGGAAGAATAAATATGTTTAAAATGATGGTACTTTCAAAAATAATTTACAAATTTCAGATGTTGCCAGTAAGGATTCCACAGAGTTTTTTCAAAATAATTAAAACAATATTGTTAAAATACATTTGGCATAATAAAAAACCGAGAATTAAATTTGCACAAATCACAAGGAAAAGGGAGCACAGAGGATTAGCAACTCCAGACATAAGTAGGTATTATAAAGCAATAGTCTTGTCACGAATGATTGAGTGGACAAATGAAAATAGTGAAAAAAGTGGGTGGAGATGGAAAACACAATAAGTAAAACCATATTGCACAAAAACATATGGATACCACGAAAGTTTAGATTAATGGATTCGGAAACTCACGAAATAACTAAAAACGTTTTCAAAATCTGGGATATAGTACACACGAAGAATGAATGGAGATACAATTCACTGTTATTAGCACTCACAGGAATGATTTTTTTTTTTACTCCAGGGAAGGAAATATTTGTAGGACGAGAAATAAGAAATCCACAATTGAAAGATATCACCACAAAAGGTAGGATTAAAACACGACTAGAATTAGAAGAAATTAATGGGTGGAAGATGAGTGAATGGAATTATTGCCAATTAAGACACCTAGTAAATACAATACCACATCCACTCAGAGAAGAAGAGAAATTAAGCCCTTTGGAAAAACTTTGTTTCACCAAAACGCCACTGAAAAATGGAATATCAGGAATCTATAGAATACTGGCTGACTCATGCTCCGTACACACGGTCGGATTTTCCGATGGAAAATGTCCGATCGGAGCGTGTTGTCGGAAATTCCGACCGTGTGTGGGCTCCATCGGACATTTTCCATCGGATTTTCCGACACACAAAGTTGGAGAGCAGGAGATAAAATTTTCCGACAACAAAATCCGTTGTCGGAAATTCCGATCGTGTGTACACAAATCCGACGGACAAAGTGCCAGGCATGCTCAGAATAAATAAAGAGATGAAAGCTATTGGCCACTGCCCCGTTTATAGTCCCGACGTACGTGTTTTACGTCACCGCGTTCAGAACGATCGGATTTTCCGACAACTTTCTGTGACCGTGTGTATGCAAGACAAGTTTGAGCCAACATCCGTCGAAAAAAATCCTAGGATTTTGTTGTCGGAACGTCCGAACAAAGTCCGACTGTGTGTACGGGGCATTAGAAGGACAAGAAAGACCTGAGTACATTAAACAATGGGAGAGAGAAATGAATTTAAAATTTGAAGATCAGAAAGTGGAAAAGATGATAGAAATGGGATACAATAATGCCTGGGATATGAAGACCATTGAAATGAACTATAAGCTGTTAGCAAGGTGGTACCTGACACCAGTAAGAACCCACAGATATCAACAAGAGAAAACACCCTTGTGTTGGAGAAAATGTGGTCAAAGAGCAACGAGGACACATTTATGGTGGAAGTGTCCAATAATAACAGATTACTGGCAAGAAGTTCTAAAAAATATAGGGGAGATAACTGGCGAGAGAATGGAACAAAATATATGGACCTGCTTGTTTCATGATCATAAAATACCAAAGAAACAATATATGAGATCAATGGTCCCAAAACTCCTGAATGCCGCAAAGGGCCTGATCCCAAAATATTGGTTAAAAAGTGGAAAACCAGATATAAGAGAGTGGTACGAAAAAATAGACTATTGCTGTAAAATGGATTTGCTGAGAAACAGGGAAAGAAGAGATAACAAGTGTAATAGTCTCTGGGAGGGATGGAAATGATATAAAACCTCGGATATATACTTAGAAAAGATAAAGGAAGGAGTAGGTATTGAGCTAGAATGATAAGGAACTTGGGAAGAAGCAAACTAGATAGAAGTGGGGGGAGGGTGGGAAGTCGGAGATAACTGATTGAGTGACAAGGAAGGGATAGAGGAATTGTGGTAGTTATATATCTTTTTAACTTTTTGCAATTAAATAAATTAAATATTTGTTTGAAAATTATCAAAAATAATCTTGAATAAATCCACAATGATGTGAAAAATGAGAGGGGACAAATTTGATCTCCAAAGTTGATACAACGTCTCTCAGAAAATTTTCGCTGAAGTGGAAAAAAAAGAAAGAAAAAAGAAAAAAAAAAAAAAGGATTTTACTTTACTAAGACTTTACTCAGATCACTCAAAAATATTGTAGCCATAGGATCGTCATAACAGCCATCCAAGGATAATTTTCAGAAGGAGGTCAACAATAACAGTCTATGTATTTCTCCAATTGTATAGCCTTCAACTGCTGACCTAACTTTCTAGAAATGCTACAGTATTTACCTGGCTTCATGCTCATGATTTGTCCCCATTATTTTAAAATGTTCAAATATTTTCACTAATGTGTTGGAAGTATATTGTTTAGGGTGACACTCACATACTGCATTCTAGACATGTGCGATTAGTTTCATGTCACATGCCTATTGCTGTCACAGTGAGGTTTACATTCCTTGTGACTGTAATAAAAGTGATAAAAAAAAATGAATAAATAAATAAATTGCCCCCAGCCCCCACCCCCATGCTTGCAGGCAAAGACAAACTCATGTGTCGGTCCCGCGCAATGCCATCATCGATTGTCCCAAACATGAGGTATCACCGAAATTGTGAGATCATGGGCAGTAATTCTAGCACCAGACCTCCTAGTGTGACAAAGTGTGACATATTTGGTATCTATTTACTCGGTGTAACATCATCTTTTATATTTTACGAAATGAATAAAGAATCCAAAATTAATTTTGTTCCATTTATTATTTTATGATTCGTAGATTCTGATGTATCCACCTCCATCCAACCCAAGCAAAGTGCATAAGTAATCTACCGACCTTACAAATTAACACGTTAAAACCAATATAGCCAATCTTTTGAAATACGAATTGATACATAACTAAACATATCTGAAGATATCAGAAAACAATTAGTTCTAACATAACGAATATGACTGTAAGGTAAACCGGATTCCAAGCACCAGAAAGCCAGCGTGGATTTGTGCTTGTGCTCATATTTGTGCACATTGCACAAGTGCTCATTTTTCTGAGTGAAGGGGCAATTTTAAATGTTATGTGCCAGTTCGATGCACGCATATTCGTGCGTGAGCGTGCATGCGTATATGAGCACATACACATATCAATTATCACTTGCCACCCAGTGGCCTATTTGAACTGGTTTATCACTATGAGCAGTTGCTGAATGGTCTTAAGCTTATTCCTATGTTCCTGAGACCTGATCCACTGTATCTGCTTACCCATGTATGACCCGGCTTGCCTTTGAACTTCACTTCTGCTCTTCCTTTAGCTCTATTACCTAACTACATTGACCTTGGCCTGTTTACTGTACTTGTCCTGCCTGCTGACTCTGTAATGTTTTGCTCAGTGGTTTCTTACATTTGCCTGCATTTTAGACTGGCTTTGCCTGCTGATTTGGTTCCTTGCTGTAGGGTTGTTGCTGATTGCTGCTAGTCTCCTGGTCCTGCTTCCGTCTCCTGCTATGCTGCCCCTGCATCCTGTTCCAATGACTGCAACTCACAGCTCTACCCACCTACAGATGAATATCATTACCAGCCAGCTACTATAGCACTTGTGCAACTCCTTGCCCTTACACTCTCTGTCCCCACCTACAGGAGTGTTGGGTGGGAGGTGCAAGAGAGGCCTCCACAACATCCTAATCTTCCCCAGGTACATGATGGTGACACAAAGGTATCCTGTCCCTACTTCTGGGAGCCTCAGCTGCGGGTATTGAGGACACTGCCCGGGCTCTTTCCTCCTCCTTCCCTGGCCCCCAGACCAGTAGGAGAGAGGAGTAGAGCCTCGCGCATGAGCAGTAGGGTTCCCAGCGGGAAGCCATACTGCAATGGAGGCGGCATGCACCTGACAGCTGATGGAAACATCAGCTGTGGTGCCGACATCGCTGGACTCCAGGACAGGTAAGTGTCTGATTATTAAAAGTCAGCAACTGCAGTATGTGCAGCTGCTGGCTTTTCATTTTTGCAGTGGTGGGTGGACCTCCACTTTAACAAATAGATGTGAAGCAAAGCAAAACATCTCTACTACATGCTGGTTTTGATTTTATGACCCTGGAAGACTAAAGTAAGGCATAGCTAGGCACCATTATTTTTAGAAGGAGGCCAGTAATAGCATCCTTAATATTTCTCCCATAACAGGTGTGCTTATAATGTGGAAAAAGTAGGACGGGCATACATTGATTTTTTTTTTTAAATAGCTAACTAATCAGGTACAGTCTTTATAGCTACCTTTTTTGTATACGTTTTAAGGTAAAATTATTCTTTATTTGCCAAAAGAAAATGTTTCTAAGCTAGCAGATTTACGCATTTCATGCAGAATTCAAATCTATGAAAATATGAATAAAACAGAACATTTTTTTGGAAGAGTTTAAACCAATTTGAATTAATAATTATTTTACAAACACAAGAATTTGTTTACTGATAATCCCATCTTATGATAAGTTCTGGCATGTTTGCCTGTCCATTTGACACATGTTTTTTCTGACAACTTAGAATATGGAAATATTTACTGAATAAACAGACTTAGTGAGATGGTAAGCTGCCTCATTCATGACCAGATGGTAAACTGCTGCCTAACCATGGCAGATGCTATGGACAGAGAAAACAGATTGTATCGGAGTAGGTTAAATATTATTAGCAGAATATGATTAACCTGTTCTTTATATCAACAGAAAATTAAAAATGTGAAAACTGATGTCTGGAGAAAAACTGATGTCTGGAGGACAATCATGTCCTTGAGAATGGCTCCAGTTTATTCCTCTGTCTTGTGTGATTCTCCTTGTACCTTTTTTTTTTACTACTGATGACACATTATTACCTTGTGCTTTATTTAATATATACAGTATATGTGATTTATATATAGATTGGTGGTAATTATTTTCTTTTGTTGCAATTTACTAGTATATATGATTATGATTAATAATTGTTAAGCTTTACTGGCAGTTTGCAAAAGTAAATATTACTGATGTTTTTTTTTTTTTTTAACATTCATTTTTTTTTTTATTTAGTTATCAGAACATAAAATAACATATAAAGACATTAAGAAAAGTATAACAGGATTCACACTATTACAGTTACATAGTATAGCGAATGCATTTTTGATAAATACATTAAGTCAGTATAATATAATATAATAATTGTGAATAATCCTTCAAATTCATATCTTTAATTCAGTTTCTACCTATACTACTGATGTTTTTGTAAAGTGATTACTAATGTTTTTACTATGATAACCAACCAATATACGCTTCTGCTGAAAAATTTATCAAAGAGTCTGTGCATGGAGGGGCGTGGCATCTGAGCCCGAAGATGGATGCTTAGCCTGAGAGCTCCGCCAGACAGCCGGGGGAATCCGTACACATCGGAGCCCTGATACAGCCTGCCCGCACACATCCGACCCAGCAGAGCTCAGTCCACCACTCAGGATGCCGAGGAGGGGAAAAGAGCCGCCACCGCAGCTCCGCAAGCTGCCGGGATATTTCACTGACTCGGTGCGGCTTCAAAAAAATGGCGCCCGGACAGAGCTTACGAATGGGGAGGCTGCAGCCTAGGCCTCTCCCCCGGCATGTAGTGGGATCAGCCCGGGGAATCCATCCAGTGGGTCCTTATCAGCAGCATCAACCCCCACCACTAGAAGCCCTGCCAAATCCAGGCAGAAGACGGCTTCTCCTCACGATAACCTGCATAATCAGGAAATGGAGGTGAGTGGACAGGGATCCTTATAGTCTCACACACCAGAGACATCAGACCCTATAGCTTGATTTCCCACCTCAGGGCAGCCTGTGTCTAACATGGTCCTAAAAGATATGCTAATGTCCCTGCGATTATCATTACATCATGACATGCTACACACAGTGAACAAGTGTCAAACAGAGGTTCACATAATGGAAGAGAGGATGAATCAGATAGAACATGCCATGGGAGATCACGCAACCTCCTTCAACAAGATGGTGGATGCACACACTGCTCATAGTGATGACATCTCCTGGATCAAAGACAAAATCGCAGACCTCAAAGATAGATCCAGGAGGAATAACCTACAAATAAGAGGCATCCCTGAATCAGTATCTGCGATACAACTACCACAATATGTCCATGATCTATTCTCTGCAATATTGTCCGCAATGTCGGCGTTAGAGCTCACAGGACAGGGTGCATAGAATACCTAAACTGGCCTTCTTAGCAGACGATGTACCCAGGGATGTTTTGCTGAGGTTACACTTCTACAGAGCAAAAGAAAAAATACTAGCTGCCTTTCGCAAATCTAACCAGTGCCCAGCTCAATACACCTCCATACAACTACTCCTTGACCTCTCTAGACACACTCTCCAACATCGTCGCAACCTAGCCACCATCACCAAAGCCCTACGCAACCATCACAACTTACATAAGTGGAAATACCCTGCCACACTATCTGTCACGTACAATGGTAATAACACCATTATTTCCACTCTTGAAGAGTGACTGACAGTCCTCCGACAATGGGGAATTTTGTTAGAAATGCCTCCAGTCCCCATACAAATAGATTGATCCTTGCACATACAGGCTGATTGGCAGGTGGTGTCCCGGAAAAAGGAAAAGAAAACTGGACATCCAAAGGAACGCTCCTAAACTACCGAATCAGTTCTAATGTTAAATATCCCCCGGCAATGGCATACATGGAAGTACTTCCTATTCCCCTCCCCTTTATTGAACAGTGCATATGGATCAAGAATCCCCCTGTGGATTCTCCTTTTACCCTGTTACCACTCTTTTTTCATATATCAGTTTGTTTTGTTTTACCTTTCCTTTTGAATTTATGGATCAACAACCAATACCAGAGGCATCTCCGAGTCCACTTCCAATGAAAGGATCCTCAGAACTCTTCAAGCGGTTCGTCAACGTTAACGTACACTCTTGGGACATCGTCGCCTTGGAACAAAGGAAACTCCTCCTCGATGGAACTGTCGATCTCCGACCTAATTGTGAGTACTATCGACACTTTACATCTACTGCACTCCCCAACGTGATACATGCCAGTTAAAATTCTTTCCATTAATTCTCATGGCCTGAATCATCCGGCCAAGAGAGCATCCCTCTGGAAGGAAGCAGATTCTTCCAAATGCAATATTATATGCGTCCAAGAGACACACTTTCACCACGCGGCTCCACCCAGATGCTCTCATAAAAGCTTCCAACACTATTTTTTCTCCAATATGAAGGCGAAAAAAAGAGGAGTTATGGTGGCTATTAAAGATTCTGTATCCTTCCAACTTCACTCCGAAACATTGGATGGTCGCTACCTCATTATTGTGTGTGACATCAATGCTACACATTACACTCTAGTGAATGTTTACGTTCCCAACTTCCACCAAGTCAGATTTCTGAACAAGTTGCAGAAAAGCTTAATGGTATTCAACAAGGTTCCCTTATACTATGTGGAGACTTTAACATTACACCTGATCCACGCATGGATTCTACATCAGTAACTTCCAACAGATCATCCTCTTTGGCTTTCTTCTTATGATCCCATGACCTGTATGACGCATGGCGATGCACACATGCCAACAAAAGAGACTTTTCGTTTTACTCTCATAGACATTGTATTTATATGAGAATTGTGTACTGTACATGGTGCTTCTCTGTGTGCAAAACAAATAACTATGTGACACAAAACAAACACAGTGAATATGTACATATCCAAAACTAATCCAAATAACAAACAAAGCAAATATATATTACATAAATAAGTGCCCACCCAGTGACAAGTGATGAACGTAAATAAAACACAAATTTTTTAGAAGCCTGCTAGAAAACCAAAAACAGTCCTTTAAATGTTGACTTCTTTTCTTTTCTTCAACTTCCACCACACCCAAGTGTTTGGTGATCCCACTCCCTATGGTAATCCACTCACCGACTCCTAATGCCCACACTCTCGTGTTAGGGCTTAAAAGCTTGTTGACCACATCACACGGGTCACATCGGCAGATCACAATGTCAGAATCGTGTGCAGGGATCGTTCCATATGTGAAATACAAAGAATACTCCAATAGTGCAAAAACGTTTATAAATTTATTTAAAAGCACTCAAAATCTTCAGTATAAAACTCAGATGTTACAAGTATCAAATACACAGATAAACACTTCCACAGCAAATCGATCTTCACAGCACAGCAAAAAACACATATAGATCAGCCACTTAATGAGTTGTGGTCACGGCGGACCCGAGGTGTGCAGGCGTCAGACTATCCCTCTCACCTACTCCCCGGTGCCTCCCCGCTCTATCGATGTGTCACTTCCTCATACGATGCGGCAGCGTCACTCGTCATTGGTGGGGTACGTCATACAGCCACGCCCCAGGGTAGAGCAGATCTGCAAACTAGATTCCCATATATGTGGAACTATTCTGTGCCAACTACCTCCCACTAGAACGTAAACTACAGGAAGGACTCCACTCCTTAAGCAAACATAAATTGTCATGGTCAGGAAGACTGGCAGCCTTCAAAATGCAAATCCTACCACAATTACTTTATATATACCGCACAGTACCCATTCCAGTTCCCAGAAAATTCTTTAAAACCCTTCAAACAATACTTTCTAGATACCTATGGGAAGGCTAGAAAGCCAGGAACGCCTTTTCTAAACTTCGTAAGACAAGAAAAGCTGGTGGGGTAGGATTACCAGTCTTAGCGGACTACTATTTGGCCGCAATACTGACGCAACTTAGAGGGTGGTTTCCTAACCAACCTACTCATTATGGGGGAGCATTGAACAAGGCCTGATACCAGGTAGTAGTTTATTTGATTATGTCCTAGCTTATCCATACCTTAAATCCAAATCTACTGATCTTCCTCTACCAATTCTAGCAACCCTGAATTCATGGAAAACCTTAGTGACTTCCAAGTCTCAGGCATCTCCTACCATCCTTCTATCAATACCCATATCTCCCCTAGCTTTGATAATCCCGGAATTAAACCTACACAAATGGAAAATCAGGGGACTGAACTGGGTATCGGATGTATACTTGGGCACTAATATAAAATCATTCGATGATTTACAATCAGAATATGGACTACCTGCCTCAGAACAATTTAATCACTTCCGAGTTACATCTTATCTGAAAAGTAAAGGCACCATTCAATACAACCTATTCTGGTAGATTCAAACCCACCTCACTGCTAAAACACATCGTAGAGGAGGTATCTCACTGTTCTACAATTCTCTCCATGACAAAACCATACTCACCAAAACGAACTCCATGCTAGCATGGGAAAGGGACCTTAATTCCTTTTCTGAAGAGCAATGGCACAAAGCCCTACAAATTACCCACTCAGCAACTAAATGCACCAACCTCTGGGAACTCTCCCACAAAATTATACAGAGATGGTACTTAACACCATACTGGATAGCTAAATTTCACCCACCCACATCTCCTCTGTGTTGGAGAAATTGTGGACAGACAGGCACCATCTTTCATGTTTTATGGAGATGCAAAGGCCTAGCCAGATTTTGGTCCAACATCTTCTCAATCCTATGTCAAGCAACAGGTCAACAACTTCAAACCTCTCCCTCCTTAGCTCTCTTAAATATAGGCATAGAAAATATACCACCACTCCATAGGAAATTTGCCACCCACTTATTTCTAGCAGCCAAGTTAGTGATACTACGAAGGTGGAGATCTCCAAACACCCCAGCAGTACAAGAGGTTATACATACTCTATTCATACACTACACTTACGAAAAGATGCTAGCATCCATTGAGGGAAACAAGTAAAATTTCTTCTACATTGGCAACAATGGATAAATTGGTACATTGTGAACAACACATAAGGAAACTCTTCATAGGTGATGAACTTGTAAACTATCTACTGATTAACTGTACTATACTTACGGTTCAAATCCTTCTTTTTTCCCTAATGTCTCTGAGTTGATCCCAGTTTGTTAGTCTGTTTATTTTCTAGTTAGTTATGATCCATACGCACTTGGTGAACGAATGCTAACAGTAACAGCCCTGTTGTAGTTATGTAAGACGAGTGGGCTAGCAGGGACTGTACGCCCACCGAGCCACAGTGAGCTCCCAAAGGGGTGGTTGGTGGAGGGAAACAGCACCTCCCTCCCTATGCATTTTCCTCAGAAGCCATGCTAATGTAATGCAATTGTACTGCAATCATACAATGCTGTTAGCTATAATTATCTATTTCACAGTCTACGATACCCATTGATATACGACAAATGTTGTTCACCTTTCTGTAATTTGATAAATTCGAATAAACACTATTGATAAAAAAAGAGTCTGTGCATGGTTCTAAATTGTTTGAGGTGTAGATAAATCTCCTGTTAGTAAAGAACTCTGCTATGTTATTTACAGCCTAACTCCAGCCAAAATCTTTGTTTTAGTTTTGAGACCTTGTGACACTAGGACAGGAAAGTACATACAGAAATAATACTCAAATAGATACACCAAGAGCCATACAAACCTGAAAGAATACAAAAGGAACATCCGGTGGTAAGGACTTTACAGGTACCATGTATCAAATAGCCAATATATAGAATCAAAATAAATGAGCAGTACAGCGCTATATGTACAGCCAGAAGACTCAAATGTCACTCATAATAAATGTAATAAAGTCCCCTTTAAGTGTGGAAATAGGAAGGTTGATAGAAAAAAGGTCTCCTCTGCGGTGGTCTAGGTGCTCATATCAGTTCATATAGTGCAAAGCAATCCGTGATTCCACCACCAGCTAGCCAAACCGCTCACCTCAGCAAAGGTGTATAAAGGTGTATATGACATCATAAGATAACATCAAAATAGAAAAGGTGGCTGCAGTGATGTCCAAAGGAACTCCCGCACGCGTATCGTCCGAATCTGGACTTCCTCAGCGGCAAACTGAGGAAGTCCAGATTCGAACTGCTCATTTATTTTGTATACATTAAGGTTTTATAGGTTTGTCTTCAATGTTCAGCTGCTTTTATTTTACAGTTAGGATTTAGTATTTGCACTGACTGAATTTTCGTTTACATTAATATATAGAATCCACAAACATATAATAAGATTAAAAACATAGAGAAGAAAAAGCATTCACGGGCAATGCATTATTACATCCTGTATATTGCTTGCAACATTAGCATTGTAAATCTGTGTGTGACCCCACGCATACCGGCATGATCATCTCATATGTCACATATATAGTGCCCAAATTCCCAATCCATTTTGCATAGATTCCCAGGATGCCAGGGCCAGTGCCCTCTCCTGAACCCTCACTGTGCATATGCGCCACTGCCCCATACAGCCAAGATAACAACGGTGATGTCATGCACTACTGTGGCACACAGCAGACATCTTCGGACACCATATAAAAGAAACGAGGGGGGGAGGCACCTTTCTAAGTGTAGTATTAAAACAGTATCATTTATTGCACAAGATTAAAAACAGTTTCAAGACATAAGTGGGAGTCATGCTCGTCACATGACTGCATCACACAGGCTCCTCGCACGATCTGGGTAGCTGGGAACGGTTCTGGTGTGATGTTGTGCTGAATAGCTGTTCATTCAGGAAAACCAGGAAACCCTGGTTTCCCTTGTTTCTTTTATATGTTTTGCAGGGTTGCTGGACACACTCTGAGGATGGCTGCCTCTTTTTAACCACTTGATTACTGGGCACTAGGGATGAGCTTCGAGTTCGAGTCGAACTCATGTTCGACTCGAACATTGGCTGTTCGCAAGTTCGCCGAACAGCGAACAATTTGGGGTGTTCGCGGCAAATTCGAATGCCGCGGAACACCCTTTAAAAGTCTATGGGAGAAATCAAAAGTGCTAATTTTAAAGGCTAATATGCAAGTTATTGTCATAAAAAGTGTTTGGGGACCCAGGTCCTGCCCCAGGGGACATGGATCAATGCAAAAAAAAGTTTTAAAAACGGCCGTTTTTTCAGGAGCAGTGATTTTAATAATGCTTAAAGTCAAACAATAAAAGTGTAATATCCCTTTAAATTTCGTACCTGGGGGGTGTCTATAGTATGCCTGTAAAGGGGCGCATGTTTCCTGTGTTTAGAACAGTCTGACAGCAAAATGACATTTTGAAGGAAAAAACTCATTTAAAACTACCCGCGGCTATTAATGCATTGCCGACAATACACATAGAAGCTCATTGATAAAAACGGCATGGGAATTCCCCAAAGGGGAACCCCGAACCAAAATTAAAAAAAAAAAATGACACGGGAGTCCCCCTAAATTCCATACCAGGCCCTTCAGATCTGGTATGGATATTAAGGGGAACCCCGGCCAAAATTAAAAAAAAAAAATGACGTGGGGTTCCCCCTAAATTCCATACCAGACCCTTCAGGTCTGGTATGGATTTTAAGGGGAACCCCGCGCCAAAAAAAAAAAAAAACGGCGTGGGGTCCCCCCAAAAATCCATACCAGACCCTTATCCGAGCACGCAACCTGGCAGGCCGCAGGAAAAGAGGGGGGGACGAGAGTGCGGCCCCCCCCCTTCCTGAACCGTACCAGGCCACATGCCCTCAACATTGGGAGGGTGCTTTGGGGTAGCCCCCCAAAACACCTTGTCCCCATGTTGATGAGGACAAGGGCCTCATCCCCACAACCCTGGCCGGTGGTTGTGGGGGTCTGCGGGCGGGGGGCTTATCAGAATCTGGAAGCCCCCTTTAACAAGGGGACCCCCAGATTCCGACCCCCCCCTGTGTGAAATGGTAAGGGGGTACAAAAGTACCCCTACAATTTCACTAAAAAACTGTCAAAAATGTTAAAAATGACAAGAGACAGTTTTTGACAATTCCTTTTTTAAATACTTCTTCTTTCTTCTATCTTCCTTCATCTTCTGGTTCTTCTGGTTCTTCTGGTTCTTCCTCCGGCGTTCTCGTCCAGCATCTCCTCCGCGGCGTCTTCTATCTTCTTCTCCTCGGGCCGCTCCGCACCCATGGCATGGGGGGAGGCTCCCGCTCTTCTCTTCTTCTTTTCTTCTCTTCTTCTCTTCTTCATTTTCTTCTCCGGGCCGCTCCGCAATCCATGCTGGCATGGAGGGAGGCTCCCGCTGTGTGACGGCGTCTCCTCGTCTGACAGTTCTTAAATAACGGGGGGCGGGGCCACCCGGTGACCCCGCCCCCCTCTGACGCACGGTGACTTGACGGGACTTCCCTGTGACGTCACGGGGAATGCCACAGGGAAGTCCCGTCATGTCCCGTGCGTCAGAGGGGGCGGGGTCACCGGGTGGCCCCGCCCCCCGTTATTTAAGAACTGTCAGACGAGGAGCGCCGTCACACAGCGGGAGCCTCCCTCCATGCCAGCATGGATTGCGGAGCGGCCCGGAGAAGAAAATGAAGAAGAGAAGAAGAGAAGAAAAGAAAAAGAGAAGAAGATGAAGAAGATGAAGAGAAGAGCGGGAGCCTCCCCCCCATGCCATGGGTGCGGAGCGGCCCGAGGAGAAGAAGATAGAAGACGCCGCGGAGGAGATGCTGGACGAGAACGCCGGAGGAAGAACCAGAAGAGCCAGAAGATGAAGGAAGATAGAAGAAAGAAGAAGTATTTAAATAAAGGAATTGTCAAAAACTGTCTCTTGTCATTTTTAACATTTTTGACAGTTTTTTAGTGAAATGGTAGGGGTACTTTTGTACCCCCTTACCATTTCACACAGGGGGGGGTCGGAATCTGGGGGTCCCCTTGTTAAAGGGGGCTTCCAGATTCCGATAAGCCCCCCGCCCGCAGACCCCCACAACCACCGGCCAGGGTTGTGGGGATGAGGCCCTTGTCCTCATCAACATGGGGACAAGGTGTTTTGGGGGGCTACCCCAAAGCACCCTCCCAATGTTGAGGGCATGTGGCCTGGTACGGTTCAGGAGGGGGGGGGCTGCACTCTCGTCCCCCCCTCTTTTCCTGCGGCCTGCCAGGTTGCGTGCTCGGATAAGGGTCTGGTATGGATTTTTGGGGGGACCCCACGCCGTTTTTTTTTTTTTTTGGCGCGGGGTTCCCCTTAAAATCCATACCAGACCTGAAGGGTCTGGTATGGAATTTAGGGGGAACCCCACATCATTTTTTTTTTTTATTTTGGCCGGGGTTCCCCTTAATATCCATACCAGACCTGAAGGGCCTGGTATGGAATTTAGGGGGACTCCCACATCATTTTTTTTTTTTAATTTTGGTTCGGGGTTCCCCTTTGGGGAATTCCCATGCCGTTTTTATCAATGAACTTCTATGTGTATTGTCGGCAATGCAATAGCCGCGGGTAGTTTTAAATTAGTTTTTTCCTTCAAAATGTCATTTTGCTGTCAGACTGTTCTAAACACAGGAAACATGCGCCCCTTTACATGCATACTATAGACACCCCCCAGGTACGAAATTTAAAGGGATATTACATTTTTTATTGTTTGACTTTAAGCATTATTAAAATCACTGCTCCTGAAAAAACGGCCGTTTTTAAAACTTTTTTTTGCATTGATCCATGTCCCCTGGGGCAGGACCCAGGTCCCCAAACACTTTTTATGACAATAACTTGCGTATTAGCCTTTAAAATTAGCACTTTTGATTATTCATGTTCGTGTCCCATAGACTTTAACGGTGTTCGCGTGTTCGAACGAACTTTTTTCCTGTTCGCATGTTCTGGTGCGAACCGAACAGGGGGGTGTTCGGCTCATCCCTACTGGGCACTTAAACCCCCCTCCTGTTCAGACCAATTTTCCGCTTTCAGCGCTGATGCAAATTGAATGACAATTGAGCAGTCATGCTACACTGTACCCAAATAAAATTTTTATCATTTTTTTCCCACAAATAGAACTTTCTTTTGGTGGCATTTGATCACCTCTGTGGTTTTTATTTTTTGTTAACAAAACTTAAAAAGACCAAATTTAAAAAAAAAAAAAAAATGTTTTTTTTTAAATATTTTGTTATAAAATTTTGCAAACAGGTAATTTTTCTCCTTCATTGATGTACGCTGATGGGTGGGCATTGATGGGCACTGATAGGTGGCAGTGATGGGCACTGATGGGTGTCAGTAATGGGCACTGATGGGTGGCAATAATGGGCACTGATCAGTTACACTGATAGGCAGCACTGCTAGGTGGCACTGATTGGCACCACTGGTGGGCATTGATAGGTGGCACTTGTGGGCATTGATAGGTGGCACTCATGGGCATTGATAGGTGGCACTGGTGGGCACTGTGGGCACTCGCAAGTGGCAATGGCAAGTGGCACTGACAGGGGGTACTGGTGGGCACAGATGAGGCATAATTGCCTCTTCCTCTTCGGGACCAATGTCCCTTGCAGATAAGCCGTGATCGGCTTTTTTTTCTCCTCACGCTGTCAGCATTAGAAGACAATAAAACGATTACCGAGCTTTTCTTTACATCATGTGATCAGCTGTCATTGGCTGACAGCTGATCACGTGGTAAGGGGCCGGGACTGACCCCTTACTTGGATCTGTGATCACCTGAGTCTCAGTGACTCAGTGATCACAGCGCGCGCCCTGCAGGGGCCGCATGCAAAGGGGAAGCCGTCATATGACTGCCTCCCAGGAATTCAGGTCCGTGCTGTGGCCGTCATTTGGCTATAGCGCGGATGGCAAGTGGTTAAATCACCCCCTTACCATTGTTCAACTTTGTTTTTACCTAAAGACTAACTAATCAAATGTACGTTATTACAAACTGAGGGGATTGCCTCCTGGAGTGCCAGATACCCAATTTACCTTATCTTCGGGCACCAGATTGCATTCCAGATGGCTGGAAGGAGACAGGAACAGACAACAGGGGTTCAACCGGGGCACAAACCCGCCCATCCAAATCCCACCACAAGCCCACTGCCCTCCAGCACAAGGCAAACTGGAGGGCAGGGGCTACCTATGAAGAAGTGGCAAAATACCCCCCCAAAGACATAAAATTCCCACTGTGGTGCTAGAAGGAAGGCATGAAAGGTGCACACATGGTACAAGAAAAAAAAAGAAATATAAAAACAACACACTTATGAAATAAATCCATATTACATATAGGGATGAGCCGAACACCCTCCGGTTCGGTTCGCACCAGAACTTGCGAACAGACAAAACATTTCTGTGAATATGCTATGGGACATGAACGTGAAAAATCAAAATTGCTCATTTTAAAGGCTTATATGCATGTTATTGCCATAAAGTATTTGGGGACCCGGTTACTGCCCCAGGGGACATGTATCAATGCAAAAAAATTTTTTTAAATAGCCGTTTTTCCAGGAGCAGTTATTTTAAGAATTTAAATATCGCGCCTGGGGGGTCCCCTTAGTCTGTCTGTAAATTAGCACATTTTTCCCATTGTTTAGAAAAGTACTGCAGCAAAATTACATTTCTAAAGGAAAAAATGTCATTTAAAATTGCTCACGGCCAGGTCCCGGCAACATACATAAAAATCATTTAAAAAAACAGCATGGGTTTCCCCCAGTCCATACCAGGCCCTTCAGGTTGGTATGGATATTAAGGTGAACTCCATGCCATTTTTTTTTTTTTTTAAATGGCGCCCCGCCCAAAAAAAATTGATACCAGACCCAAAGGCCCTGGTATGAACGGGGGGGAACCCATGCCATTTTTTTCTTAATTCTGTCATAGGGCTCCCCTTAACCACTTCAATACACTATAATATATATTGTACAGTGCACTATATACCCTGCACTGTATTACATATTTTTACAATTACATATACTACACTATGTAGTCTGAACTGCAGTATATATACTATGCGGATTGAACTATATATTCTGAACTGCAGTATATATACTATACGAACTGCACTATATAGTCTGTTGAAAAATTGAGCTTTAGGTGTTGGTGGTGGCAGAACACGGTAACTCCTCACAGTAACTCTTGTTGGGAGCACGAACGATCCCTGCTGTTAAATATTATTTTAGAGGTTGCTTGCCCTCTTTTAGTGGCCTGTGAGCATCTCCCTCTCCTTAAAGGTGAAGGCCAAATGCACTGTATATATAGGCTATGCTGCATGCAGAATATATATATATATATATATATATATATATATATATATATATATATATCAAATATACTGCCTGTACTGACTGACTGACTGAATATATCAAATACACTGCCTGTACTGACTGAATATAGAGTTTACACTGCATATATAGGCTACGCTGAATGTAGAGTATATATATATATATATATATATACTAGTCTGACTGTATATATATATATATATATATATATATATATATATATATATATATATATATTACACTGCCACTAACTAACTAACCTGCCTGCCTAATCTAGCTCAAGCTCTCTATCTCCATCCACTATAACACACTATACGGGCGCTGTGTAAGCAGCCTTATATAGTGTTGGGCGTGGACTTAGTCTCCCTGAGCCATGATTGTCCAATTGCACCCTGAGGAGTGTGCTGTGATTGGCCAAAGCATGCAGGTCAGGTGTATGCTGTATGATGATAATCATCATACAGCAATTCACTGAGGTCTTTCAGTGCATTATGGGGTAAGAAAAAAATGTAACTTAAACTGCTTGCGGCTGTAATGCATTGCCGGATATCGGTAGGGGTACAATGTACCCAATACCCAATCACATAGGGGGGCTGGGATCTGGGGTCCCCTTAAAGGGGGCTTCCAGATTCCGATAAGCCCCCTGCCCGCAGACCTCCACAACCACCGGCAAGGGTTGTGGTGATGTTAAGGGCACGTGGCCTAGTACAGTTCAGGAGGGGGGTGCTCTCTCGTCCCTCCTTTTTCTGTTTCCTTCCAGGTTGCATGCTCAGATAAGGGTCTGGGAAGGATTTTGGGGGGACCAGTACGCCATTTTTTTTATTTTTTTATTTTTTTGGTTCCCCTTAAATCCATACCAGACCTGAAGGGCCTGGTAGGGATTTTGGAGGGACTCCTACTCCATTTTTTTTATTTTTGTGCGGGGTTCCCCTTAATATCCATACCAGACCCAAAGGGCCTGTTAATGGACTGGGGGGAAACCAATGTTGTTTTTTTTCAATGATTTTTATCTATATTTACAGGATCCGGCAATTCATTACAGTCATGAGCAGTTTTAAATGACATTTTTTCCTTTACAAATGTCATTTTGCTGCTCTCATTCATAAAATGATGTACGGTTGCCGTGTAAGCAGTCTTACATAGTGTGGGGCGTGGACTCATCCCCCTGAGCCATGATTGGTCAAAGGCAACCTGTCTTTGGCCAATCATGGCTCTCGCAGCAGAGTGCACTGTGATTGGCCAAAGTATGCAGGTCAGGTGCATGCTTTGGCCAATCAGCAGCCATCAATGCACTGCATTCTTGCAGTGCATTGATGCTCTCGCTGTTCATTGTGGCTCGAACATCCAATGTTTGAGTCAAACTTACGTTCGACTCAAACCGCGGGCTCATCCCTAATCAGCATGAAGGGTATCTGCCTGCAATAAATTATTTGCAGCAGTTTTCTTCTGAAAAAGATTGCTACTTAGATGCCTGTCAGCCTGAACCGAAATCTCGATGTTCAAAAATGTAATCCTGGTAGGGTTGTAGGCCATGGTGAACCTCAAATGCAACTTATCTGTAAAAGTGGAAAGATCCTTATCTATAAAGAGTCGATGCTCCCACTCCAGCTACAGGTTTGTGTAGGATAGGGCACAGCAAATACCCATCACTACGCCCTATATCTGAAAGTAGTGGGAGCCAGCAAAACAAAAAACATTGTTGGTAAGTATAAATTTCAAAGAACACAAAATGAAGTTAGTGTAATCCCGTGTCATAGTACTAGATTGGTACAAAGTTATAGTCACCACCTTTAATTCCTGTTTGTGTGGGTTTCTGCTATAATGCGCCTCCGTATCAGTTGTAACTAACAAAGCCTCTTGTGGTATAATCAGATCATCAATGACCTCAAGAAAATTAATGATGTCTTGAATGTAAGACAGAAGGCTCATCAAATAAGGTCTAAAGGACAAAATCAACCAAATGGCTAAGGTTTTTGAGGATTGATCCCTGACTCAATATGATGGGCCTATCGGGGAGATCACATAAGCCCTTATGTACTTTAGGTAGGGCATAAATCACTGGAGGCTTGAGAAACTTAGTCTAAATAAATTCTCAAATAATTTTTAAGATCATTCCCTGCTTAAAAGCCCTATCCACCAGCTTGTTAAACTGCCTATTAAAGCTACAGATAAGCAGAGGAGAAAATGGACGGTACCAATCAACATTGCTTAAACTCTTCATACACATCCATTCGTACTGTGAAATATCCATAAGGTTAGTTTGATGTTATTCACTTTTTTTTTTCCATAATTAATTTATTTATTTATTTTCCTTCCTTTGTTGGGGTATTGTCTCCCTTTTTCTTTGTCCTTTTTCAATCAAGCGAACTTCTCTTTCCTCCCTTTTGGCCTTTTGGGAACACATGGAGTGACGTAATTTTAATGTATCAGCTTGATTTAACCTATACTTGCAGGATATTTTTCTGTATCTCTCGTAATTGTAATACTACTTACAAAGATAACTATAATGTGGCACCAATATGTACAATTTTGTTAGTTTTCTTTATATACATTCCTTACTATATATTTTTAATTCTTAATATGAAGGCTCATTGGGTTTCCCTGAGGAAGAGCAAGTCTTGAAATGCATTGAAAACTTGGGCACTAAATCTGTGACATATGAGGTGATCGTGTTAGTATATGTGGTGTCACACACAGATGCAGTATATAATACTATTGTTGCAAGCAATATACAGTATGTAATGTATGGCCTGTGAACTTTTTCTACCATGTGGTTTTCCGGTTTCAAGTCCAATAGACGTCACTTCTGGTTATCGGTGGAACGCACGCCAACAGCCCTTGAAGGCAGCTACCCCAGGTCTCCCTTGTCAACAGGGTGACAATCAAGCTCAAAGAAGAAGCGCTCCAGATCCAATGCTTCTAAGTTTCCTGCAGGATGATGATTTGTACTATATCTTTTTTTCCACGCCAGTCATTTAATACTTATCTTTCCTGTAAAATGGCCTACAGCCTTTTATAGTGATACATATTTTATATGCAGTTCTTTAAAATGTTTACAGCTTTGTCTCTCCTATTTTTATTGTCCTTCCCCCCTTCATTTTATTGTTGTGATATTATGACTATATGCTAGTTTTGAGCTGTTTACTAATCATCATTATAATATTTAAAATGACCTATTCCATACTCCAGCTGGCTACGGTTTATTGCCTTTAGTTATCATGTTAACAAGCTATTAATGCCCAGGGTGTGTGGTCCACGATCCCCGCATTAGGGTATTCAGTGCCCATTGTGGCTCTGGTTCTATTGTACAATTTAATACCTTTTACATGGCCTGTTTGGCCGCTGTTTTACCCTAAGTTTTCACTGTTCACCACTGGAGGGCATTGCCCTTTAATTTATCTGTTTAAAATTGTAATTTGGTCTTGGTTAGTTTGTAGTCCACACTTATGGAGTTTTCTCCATCACCTCCTCATAAACAGACATCTTATGGTCTGTGATCTAACCGGTAATTTTCATCAGACTAATTGCTTGTTTTATATTCTCACACTATCCCTTCTCTTTTTTTTTTTCATTTTTTGGCTGCACTTTGGCTCTTCTGGTTTCCTTGTATAGCTACGAGTTCCTTGAACCTGCCAGCCTCTACTAGCTCCTGCATGTGTACATGATGACTCCTCCAGTTTCTTTGAAAATATCCTCCTTAAATTGTAGAGGATTCAATATCATTAAAAAATGGAGGAAAATTGTATATCATTTTCATAGGGCTCATACCCAAATACTTTTATTGCAGGAAACCCATTTCCGTTCAGATAGTATCCCCCAATTGCACAACAAACATTACCCCACATGGTTTCATTGTCCCAACCCCTCAGCCAAGTCTAAAGGTGTCTCCATAGCGTTCCATCACTCGTTTCTCTTAGAAAGTATTGGACTCTCTCATAGACCATCTAGGACGATACATTTTCCTGAAATTGAAATATATGAAAACAATATTTATTGTTACTAATGTGTACTCTCCTAATCCGGATCAGCTGTCCCAAAACTTGATGCTTCTTCAGTTAAGTCTTCTATATCACCTACCTCCCTCACCAAAATGTGTTTTCTTCTTACTAAAACGTCACTGGTAGATGTGTGGAGGGTTCTATACCCCTCTGGAAGAGATTACACCTATTTTATCCCCGCTCACTCATCCTACAATCAGATTGACTACTTGTTGATCTCCCAATCTCTCCCAATCTCTCCTGGACTCCAAGCCTTCCCCCTCTATTGGCCTGATCTGGTCGGATCATACCCTGGTGCACTTGGCCACATACCTTTACTTGGGCAAGGTTACTCCTGGTGTCTTAATGATCCCACTTGCACTCAAGCTATCTCACAAGCAATTCTGGACTTTGTTCATACCCACGCTCAGGACCAAACTCACCCCCTGACTAAATGGGAGGCTCTGAAGTGCATGCTTAGGGGTTTGTTTATTCAACATGGGTCTCAAATCAAAAGAGAATGCATGCAGGATACTAAATGTCTCTTATCCCAAATCTCCACTTTAGAAGCCACCTATAAGTGCACCCTTGATCCTTTGACCCTAGCGGAGCTGTTTAATACACATTAAGATCTTCTACACTTTTTTGCAGATCGTTCTCTGGTAGCCAGGGATAAAGGGAGCTATATTCACTATCCTCAGGCCAATAAAGGTCTTACACCCTAGACAGTGCAGATTAACAGTCCCTTATATTTGCTCTTCCTCAAGAAGAATTTTGAAAGTTTTATTCTTATCTTATTCTTCCCTATATAATTTGTCTCTCCCAACAGACTCCTCTCCTTCACTCTCAACCACCCCGGATATGCTGGCCTATATATAAGACACATCCCTACCTACTGTTCCTGCGCCTGACTAGGGATGGGGAACGGTTCAGCAAAAGCATAAGTTTGGGCCGAAATTTGGTTGTTCAGGTGTTCTAAGAACACCGAACAATATGCGATGTTCGGGGCAAATTGGAATACCGCCAAAACACTGTTAAAGTCTATGGGTTACTAACATGAAAAATCAAAAGTGTTCATTTTAAAGGCTTACATGTAATGGGTCTCAGCAATATAAATAAAACTCATTGAAAAAATTAACCCCCCAAAGCACCTTGTCCCCATGTTGATGGTGACAAGGGCCTCATCCCCACAACCCTTGCCCGGTGGTTGTGGGGGTATGCCAGTGGGGGGCTTATCAGAATCTAGAAGCACCCTTTAACAAGGGGACCCCCAGATCCCAGCCTCCCCCCCCATGTGAATTGGTAACTGGGTACATTCCTGTACGCCCTTTTGTCTGCCAGTGCCATTCTGCCGACGTACATCAGCGTGCGCTGGTCAGCAAGCTGTTAATTACTGTTAAAGTTCAAGTCCAGCCATTGTATTTCTAGATTTGGATGGTTTTTAGATAGAATGGGGAAGGATTAGAACCCCTTTTGGATTTTTACTGCTATCCAGAGTACCATTGGAGAGATTTCCCCTCACTTACTATAAAAATGAAGACAATTTCACCAGACAGGAAATTAAGGAAATCTCCAATAGCTATAAAGATAACAATAAAAAAGTTTAATTTCTAAGGCAGCGTATGAACGGGTAGACATTGCCTTTCTTCAATAAATAGCTCTTAAAAAAAATGAGATGGGTTCGCCGTCTGGGAATACAGGAACCCCCTCCCTCCAGGTAAAGGAGACCCCTGGACAATATGACTGCAGCAGAGTAATCAGAAGCCCTACCCCTACCAGTTCACAAAAAAGTGTCAAAAAAGGTAAAAAAAAAATGGTAAAAAAAAGAGACAGCATGGGACAAGTTCTTTATTAAAAAATAAATAAATAAAAACTTCCCACAATGTAAATTCACGCCACCAGGCGGACCAAAAAAAAAAGCCGCAACTGTTCCACCTCCCTGGGAGGCTCCCGCTGACTGAAGCTTCTTCTGGGTGACAGTCCTTCTATAGCTGAGGGCGGGGTTCTTTACTTGTATAAGCCATACGCTCCAATCCATCCATAAACAGGATACATACTCCCTCAGCTCATTGTAAATTATCTCTCTCTACGGGGTCCCTTCTTATAACCCCTTCCCATCCTAGCTGGAGGTCTTCTTTAGAAAGAAGTTCCTATGTTTCTGGATATGGATCCCCTCTTATCAACCCCCCTGCAGTCCTCCTAGCTGGAGCTCTTTAACGGGGGAGGCAGGGGAGTTTCTGTATTTCTGGGTAGGGAGTTTCCCTTCTGATTACTCTGCTGCAGTCATATTGTCCAGGGGTCTCCTTTACCTGGAGGGAGGGGGTTCCTGTATTCCCAGACGGCGAACCCATCTCATTTTTTTTAAGAGCTATTTATTGAAGAAAGGCAATGTCTACCCGTTCATACGCTGCCTTAGAAATTAAACTTTTTTATTGCTATCTTTATAGCTATTGGAGATTTCCTTAATTTCCTGTCTGGTGAAATTGTCTTCATTTTTATAGTAAGTGAGGGGAAATCTCTCCAATGGTACTCTGGATAGCAGTAAAAATCCAAAAGGGGTTCTAATCCTTCCCCATTCTATCTAAAAACCATCCAAATCTAGAAATACAATGGCTGGACTTGAACTTTAACAGTAATTAACAGCTTGCTGACCAGCGCACGCTGATGTACGTCGGCAGAATGGCACTGGCAGACAAAAGGGCGTACAGGTACGTCCCCTTTTAGAAGTGGTGTCGCGAGCGCATGCGTGCCGCCTGCCGCGGTCTCCGTGATCGCTGGTCCTGCGGACTCAATGTCCGCCGGGTGTCCGTGATCGTGTCACAGAGAGGAAGAACGGGGAGGTGCTTATGTAAACAAAGCATTCACCGTTCTGCCTAGTGACAGGACAGTGATCTACTGCTCTCTGTGATCACTGTCCTGTGTGTTCAAGCCCATATATAATATCAAATCCGTATATAAGTTAAAACAGGAATCTCCTTTATTGCAAAATACAGGCTTTTATACTCTAAAAGTGGAGGTGCAGACCTCCTGCTCATATTACTCTAACAATACAGCTGTAACCTAATTAACCTAATTAACACGAGCTAATTAACTAATCCCTTTAGACAGTCTAGATGACTCAGACATGACCTTTAGGCCAGACTGGCCATCTTGTAGTTCAGAAAATCCATTCAACATTATCACAATCAACATAGACTCTTCTTCACACAATAGCAGAGTCAATTAACACAAACAACAATGGGGATCTAATGACTCTTAGATCCCATACTAGAGACTTATTTACAATACACATTTTAGCAGACAACAGACAGACAGGTGCTGGAATTTACATCAGCATCTCCTAACAGTATCTGTCCCAGCATTATGAATCAGCCACTATTCCAATATGGCAAATCCAGGGTCCCCAGAGTCTGTGAGTCCTGGGGGACCAGGACCCGAATCCACAGTAATACCGTCTCAAGGGTCCCCAGGCATACAGCTCACAAAGAGCACCGTTCCCCCAAATGCAAGGGCCCCCGATCGATCGGCAAGAGGCTAGCATACAGTCCCCTCCAAAGTCTCTCTCCCGGCTAGGTCTGTCACATTTCTCCCCTTTCGGCAGGAGACTAACACAGGAGGAGACCCCAGACGGGTTGACTCCGAAGTTAGTCAGTAGTTCCAGTCCTCTAATGCCTGTACCCACACAGTACCCCAAACAAATTGTTCCAAACAAAGCATTACTCACCCAGCCAACCTCTGCCTCTCTCAGAGAACATATCTGCCGCTGGGGAGAGGCCTGGACTAGCCCTTCTCCCTGGAGTCCTTTCTGCCGCTGGAGAGAAGACAGGGTGTCTGGGCTCACTCCGTCATGCTGTTGGGGATCTGGGCCGACTGCCCAGCATCCCTGGGGTATACAGGTGGAGACTGAAGTCCCATCCACCTTCACAGGACATCCATCCTCTGTTAGTTGAGGGCAGAGTCCAGCAGTACTCGGCCCTGTTGCCAGCCCTTCTGCTGGAAACCCCACACCATCTGCTCCGGCTAACTGTTGGGGAGGGACGACAAACACCTCCTCTCCCTTTTCCCCCTGTATCTGCTGCTGGGAAGTGATTGCCACCTTCTCACCCTGAGCCTCCGAAACTGCCACAGGTGTGGGGCAAAGGTCTTGGACCCTCTGTCTGGTTGCCAGCACTTCAGCTGAGTAAGTTCCTTGTAACTTCACAGATACTTCTGTTGGTGCTGGGCAGAGCACAGTGAAGTTTGGCCCTAATAACAGCTCCTCTTCTGCTGGAGGCTCACCAGGTTGTTCTTCCTCAGCAGAAAAGTCTATCAAATCCCCTGTCTCTGCAACTGGTGCCTGGGGATAAAGGTTCACCATCTCCTCTCCATGGAACCCAGAAGATGCTATCAGTGCTGGGCAGAGCACAGTGAAGTTTGGCCCTAATAACAGCTCTTCTTCTGCTGGAGGCTCACCAGGTTGTTCTTCCTCAGCAGAAAAGTCTAACAAATCCCCTGTCTCTGCATCTGGTGTCTGGGGATAAAGGTTCACCAACTCCTCTCCGTGGAACCCAGAAGATGCTATCAGTGCTGGGCAGAGGTTAGCAGAGCTCTGCCCTGTTGTCAGCACTTCAGGTTTGGGAACGGCAATCTTCAGATTTTCCACTGCCAATTCACTGGCATTCTGCTGGACAGGCACATTCCTCCATCCAAGATCATCCAATGCAGAAACAGGTTCATCAAGGTCAGTCAGCACTTGCTGCATCCGCCATAAGACCTCCGCCTCCATAGCTGCGGGTGCAAGTTGGCAAAGCACACCGTTACTCTGCCACATTGTCAACTCTTCAGCCAGGATTTCAGAGTTGTCAACTGGTATTTCATGATAGTCCCAGGCAAAGGGATCACCACCCTGCTGCTGAGCAGAGTCTAACAGCTGTTTGTAGGCGATCTCCAACTCCCATTCCTGAACGGCCAGAAACTCCAAATCTTCCAGTGCCCAGTGCACTTCTGAGACATTCAGTCTCCGCTCTCTGTGCTCCATTATTTCCTCCAAACGCCACTCCCGATCACTCCCAAAGTCATGGTCCCTGGACAGCCTCCAGTATAACAATCCCAGGCCATCGTAGTCAAAGCCTTCCGTGGGGCTGTCATCCGCTGTCCATGGGCACACTTGGGCTACATACCACTGGAGCAATGCAAATGCAAGGGCCCCCGATCGATCAGCAAGAGGCTAGCATACAGTCCCTTCCAAAAGTCTCTCTCCTGGCTAGGTCTTTCACAAATGCCATAAAACTATCCTCTATTTTGTAGACGCTATAAATTTTGTGCAAACCAATCAATATACGCTTATTGCGATTTTTTTTATGTAGAAAAATACATATCAGCCTAAACTGGGGAAAAAATGTTTTTTTATATATTTTTAGGGGATATTTATTATAGCAAAAAGTAAAAAAATACTGCATTTTTTTCAAAATTGTCACTCTTTTTTTGTTTATAGCGCAAAAAATAAAAACCGCAGAACAATCAAATACCACCAAAACAAAGCTCTATTTGTGGTTAAAAAAAGGACATCAATTTTGTTTGGGTACAACATCGCATGACCGCGCAATTGTCAGTTAAAGTGACGCAGTGCCAAATCGCAAAAAGTGCTCTGGTCAGGAAGGGGGTAAAATCTTCCGGGGCTGAAGTGGTTAACATATCTTAAAGTCAAAAAATATCAACAATAAGTTGTTAAATTATTTTAATTGTTTTGGGTTAATAATAAAATATTAAAGTTTGCTAACTTAGCTTAACCTAATTTGTAGTTTGATGTAGGAAATCACTTGAGGTTTCTGCTCTGTCAAGGGTGTAAGTACCTAATACTATTTCATGATCCTGGACATGCAAAAGGTATCAAATAATGTTGTCCACAATTAAGAGGTATGTTACAAACTACAGGATTTGCACTTATGCATACTAAGTCAGGAGATGTTAGATAATGTATTTTAGCAGTTGATAGAGCAGCAACTTGTGGATCTCTCATCTTATACTCATAGGCTAAAGAATTACTGTATACCTCATGTAATAGGAAAATAAAGAAACAAATACCAGAGGTAGAAAAAAGTGTGAAGCCCTAAGGCAAATGCTGTGCTATAACAAATAGAAAGAAAATTATTTTCTGAAAATAATAACTAAGCAGCTAGCATCAAAAAAGTCCAGTACAGAACCTTCCAAATAAAGTGCAATGTCAAACAAAAAGATGTAGCGCTAATTAAAAGATTCATAATTATATAAATATGAATATATATAAAAAAGTAAGAAGATACCAAAATGAAAAAAGCAAAAAGTGAAAGTAAAACTAAAGCAAGGTCCCATTAAAAAGAAAAAAGTGAAAAAAGTCCAAAGATCTTTAACAGGTGATGTCCACAAAAATCAATGGTAGAAAGATATTCGTGACAATCATGAAAGAATCCTCAAAGTAAACAAAGTGCATCCAAATCGTTGCTCAAAGTGTATGAATTGCCAGCTTACCAGAAGGCGATGACCGCCGCAGTAGTCTCGCCCAGCCTAGGGAAGTAAGGTCTCCCTCAACCCTTATGGACAGTCCGGAATTCCCGCTGTTTACTAGGAGTACACAATAAAAAAGGCTTCCATGGTGTAGTACGTTAATAAAGGAATTTTAATAAAAGATAAGTTTGCACTTACAGAGTTGTAGTCATCTATCAGCAGAAAAGATAATGGGGCAGGTAAGCCACAATTGCGGCATAACCATTTGTCTCACTTTACTTCCTATATCGCGCGCCCATCCACCGTCTTAAAAGAATGAATGTGATGATGTCACCATCAAGGCTCCACCCTACGCGTTTCATCAGCAATAGGACGTCATCTGAGGATTGGCCAGGGTGAAGCTGTCATCACGCATGGTAGTTATATACCCATTGTTGCCATTTTAACTAATGGCAAATGGAATAGATGGAAGAAAACGGCTCTGCCATGTTAATTACGGGCCGTAAAACGGGCAAAATAATATATAGGAAGTGTGAACGTGACATAACCCGCCATCTAGCAGAAGACACAGAAATTGATTTAAACAAAAATAATAGTAATGTGCAGAGGATGGAAGATAATTAATGAGACGTATGAAGTCTAAGGACATAGGAAGGAGAGAGACAATGGAGAATCACAAAGTGTCCACAAATGTAATTGAAAAAAACATGACACAATAAAAAGAATGATCATAAATAAGAAAAATAATAACAATGAATTTATCTTAAAAGGTTTCGATAACATACAAAATATAAGTATTTCTAAAGGAATTTATTATCTTTAAAAACTTTTTTAAGTATGAAACTTTAAAGAAAGAGAAGAATAAAGGGAAAAGAAGGAAAGAACCATTAATTAACCACTTAAGGACCGCCTCACGCCAATGTACGTCGACAAGGTGGCACGGGCAGGCAGAATCACATACATATACGTGATCTGCGGGCGGGGGGTCCGATCGGGCAGTCAGTTTTTGACCAGCGGCGATCGGAGTTGAGGGGGAGACCATCCGTTCATGGCCCCCCCTCGCGATCGCCGCCGGCCAATCAAATCATTCCTCTGCTGCTGTATGCTAAACAGCAGCAAAGGAAATTATGTCATCTCTCCTCGGCTCGGTATTTTCCATTTTCCGTATTTTGCGCCGAGGAGAGAAGACTGCAATGTGAGTGTAACACTATACACACAGAGTAGAATATGCCAGGCACACAAAACACCCACCTTTACCCCCCGATCCCCCCTGATCACCCCCTAATCCCCCCTCCCCCCCCGTCACACTGACACCAAGCAGTTTTTTTTTTTTTCCTGATTACTGCATGGTGTCAGTTTGTGACAGTTAGTGTGTTAGGGCAGTTAGGGTTAGCCCCCTTTAGGTCTAGGGTACCCCCCTAACCCCCCCTAATAAAGTTTTAACCCCTTGATCACCTCCGTCGCCAGTGTCGCTAAGCGATCATTTTTCTGATCGCTGTATTAGTGTCACTGGTGAACGATAGTTAGGGAGGTAAATATTTAGGTTCGCCGTCAGCGTTTTATAGTGACAGGGACCCCATATACTACCTAATAAATGTTTTAACCCCTTGATTGCCCCCTAGTTAACCCTTTCACCACTGATCACCGTATAACTGTTACGGGTGACGCTGGTTAGTTTGTTTATTTTTTATAGTGTCAGGGCACCCGCCGTTTATTACCGAATAAAGGTTTAGCCCCCTGATTGCCCGGCGGTGATATGCGTCGCCCCAGGCAGCGTCAGATTAATGCCAGTACCGCTAACACCCACGCACGCAGCATACGCCTCCCTTAGTGGTATAGTATCTGAACGGATCAATATCTGATCTGATCAGATCTATACTAGCGTCCCCAGCAGTTTAGGGTTCCCAAAAACGCAGTGTTAGGGGGATCAGCCCAGATACCTGATAGCACCTGCATTTTGCCCCTCCGCCCGGCCCAGCCCAGCCCACCCAAATGCAGTATCGATCGATCACTGTCACTTACAAAACACTAAACGCATAACTGCAGCGTTTGCAGAGTCAGGCCTGATCCCTGCGATCGCTAACAGTTTTTTTGGTAGCGTTTTGGTGAACTGGCAAGCACCAGCGGCCTAGTACACCCTGGTTATAGTCAAACCAGCACTGCAGTAACACTTGGTGACGTGGCGAGTCCCATAAGTGCAGTTCAAGCTGGCGAGGTGGCAAGCTCAAGCAGTGTCCCGCTGCCACCAAGAAGAAGACAAACACAGGCCCGTCGTGCCCATAATGCCCTTCCTGCTGCATTCGCCAATCCTAATAATTGGGAACCCACCACTTCTGCAGCGCCCGTACTTCCCCCATTCACATCCCCAACCAAATGCAGTCGGCTGCATGAGAGGCATTTTCTTTATGTCCTCCCGAGTACCCCTACCCAACGAACCCCCCAAAAAAGATGTTGTGTCTGCAGCAAGCGCGGATATAGGCGTGACACCCGCTATTATTGTCCCTCCTGTCCTGACAATCCTGGTCTTTGCATTGGTGAATGTTTTGAACGCTACCATTCACTAGTTGAGTATTAGCGTAGGGTACAGCATTGCACAGACTAGGCATACTTTCACAGGGTCTCCCAAGATGCCATCGCACCTGGAACCAGTTACAGTAATAAAAGTTAGTTACAAAAAAAAGTGTAAAATATATATATATATATATATATATATATATATATATATATATATATTTATATACACATATATATATATATATATATATACATATATATATATATATATATACACATATATATATATATATATATATACATATATATATATATATATATATATATATATATATATATATACATATATATATATATATATATATATATACATATATATATATATATATATATATATATATATATATATATATATATATATATATAATAAAAAAAAATAGTTGCTGTTTTATTGTTCTCTCTCTCTCTATTCTCTCTCTATTGTTCTGCTCTTTTTTACTGTATTCTATTCTGCAATGTTTTATTGTTATTATGTTTTATCATGTTTGCTTTTCAGGTATGCAATTTTTTATACTTTACCGTTTACTGTGTTTTATTGTTAACCATTTTTTTGTCTTCAGGTACACCATTCACGACTTTGAGTGGTTATACCAGAATGATGCCTGCAGGTTTAGGTATCATATCATCTTGGTATCATTCTTTTCAGCCAGCGGTCGGCTTTTATGTAAAAGCAATCCTAGCAGCTAATTAGCCTCTAGACTGCTTTTACAAGCAGTGGGAGGGAATGCCCCCCCCACCGTCTTCCGTGTTTTTCTCTGGCTCTCCTGTCTCAACAGGGAACCTGAGAATGCAGCCGGTGATTCAGCCAGCTGACCATAGAGCTGATCAGAGACCAGCGTGGCTCCAAACATCTCTATGGCCTAAGAAACCGGAAGCTACAAGCATTTCATGACTTAGATTTCGCCGGATGTAAACAGCGCCATTGGGAAATTGGGAAAGCATTTTATCACACCGATCTTGGTGTGATCAGATGCTTTGAGGGCAGAGGAGAGATCTAGGGTCTAATAGACCCCAATTTTTTCAAAAAAGAGTACCTGTCACTACCTATTGCGATCATAGGGGATATTCACATTCCCTGAGATAACAATAAAAATGATTTTAAAAAAAATGAAAGGAATAGTTTAAAAATAAGATAAAAAAGCAAAAAAAAAAAAAGCAAAAAAAAAAAAAAAAAGCACCCCTGTCCCCCCCTGCTCTCGCGCAAAGGCGAACACAAGCGTCGGTCTTGCGTCAAATGTAAACAGCAAATGCACCATACATGTGAGATGTCACCGCGAACGTCAGATCGAGGGCAGTAATTTTAGCAGTAGACATCCTCTGTAAATCTAAAGTGGTAACCTGTAAAGGTTTTTAAAGGCTTTTAAAACGGCATTTAGTTTGTCGCCACTGCACGTTTCTGCGCAATTTTAAAGCATGTCATGTTTGGTATCTATGTACTTGGCCTAAGATCATCTTTTTTATTTCATCAAACATTTGGGCAATATAGTGTGTTTTAGTGCATTAGAATTTAAAAAAGTGTGTTTTTTCCCCAAAAAATGCGTTTGAAAAATCTCTGCGCAAATACTGTGTGAAAAAAAAAAAGAAACACCCACCATTTTAATCTGTAGGTCATTTGCTTTAAAAAAATATATAATGTTTGGGGGTTCAAAGTAATTTTCTTGCAAAAAAAAATTATTATTTCATGTAAACAAAGAGTGTCAGAAAGGGCTTTGTCTTCAAGTGGTTAGAAGAGTGGGTGATGTGTGACATAAGCTTCTAAATGTTGTGCATAAAATGTCAGGATAGTTCAACCCCCCCAAATGACCCCATTTTGGAAAGTAGACACCCCAAGCTATTTGCTAAGAGTCATATCGAGTCCATGGAATATTTTATATTGTGACACAAGTTGCGGGAAAGAGACAAATTTTTTTTTTTTTTTCACAAAGTTGTCACTAAATGATATATTGCTCAAACATGCCATGAGAATATGTGAAAGTACACCCCAAAATACATTCTGTTGCTTCTCCTGAGTACGGGGATACCACATGTGTGAGACTTTTTGGGAGCCTAGCCGCGTACGGGACCCCGAAAACCAAGCACCGCCTTCAGGCTTTCTAAGGGTGTAAATTTTTGATTTCACTCTTCACTGCCTATCACAGTTTCGGAGGCCATGGAATGCCGAGGTGGCACAAACCCCCCCCAAATGACTCCATTTTGGAAAGTAGACACCCCAAGCTATTTGCTGAGAGGTATAGTGAGTATTTTGCAGACCTCACTTTTTGTCACAAAGTTTTGAAAATTGAAAAAAGAAAAAAAAAAGGTTTTTCTTGTCTTTCTTCATTTTCAAAAACAAATGAGAGCTGCAAAATACTCACCATGCCTCTCAGCAAATAGCTTGGGGTGTCTACTTTCCAAAATGGGGTCATTTGGGGGGTTTTGTGCCACCTGGGCATTCCTTGGCCTCCGAAACTGTGATAGGTAGTGAAGAGTGAAATCAAAAAATTTACGCCCTTAGAAATCCTGAAGGCGGTGATTGGTTTTTGGGGCCCCGGAGAAGCAGCTGAATGTATTTTGGGGTGCAATTCCACATACCCCCATGGCCTGTGTGAGCAATATATCATTTAGTGACAAATTTTTTTCAAAAAAAAAAAAAATTGTCACTTTCCCGCAACTTGTGTCAAAATATAAAATATTCCATGGACTCAACATGCCTCTCAGCAAATATCTTGGGGTGTCTACTTTCCAAAATGGGGTCATTTGGGGGGGTTTTGTGCCATCTGGGCATTTTATGGCCTTCAAAACTGTGATAGGTAGTGAGGAGTGAAATCAAAAAATTTACGCCCTTAGAAATCCTGAAGGCGGTGATTGGTTTTCGGGGCCCCGTACGTGGCTAGGCTCCCAAAAAGTCCCACACATGTGGTATCCCCGTACTCAGGAGAAGCAGCTGAATGTATTTTGGGGTGCAATTCCACATAGGCCCATGGCCTGTGTGAGCAATATATCATTTAGTGGCAACTTTTTGTAAATATTTTTTTTTTGTCATTATTCAATCACTTGGGACAAAAAAAATAAATATTCAATGGGTTTAACATGCCTCTCATCAATTTCCTTGGGGTGTCTACTTTCCAAAATGGGGTCATTTGGGGGGTTTTGTACTGCCCTACCATTTTAGCACCTCAAGAAATGACATAGGCAGTCATAAACTAAAAGCTGTGTAAATTCCAGAAAATGTACCCTAGTTTGTAGACGCTATAACTTTTGTGCAAACCAATAAATATACGCTTATTGACTTTTTTTTTACCAAAGACATGTGGCCAAATACATTTTGGCCTAAATGTATGACTAAAATTGAGTTTATTGGATTTTTTTATAACAAACAGTAGAAAATATCATTTTTTTGCTAAATTTTCGGTCTTTTTCCGTTTATAGCGCAAAAAATAAAAATGGCAGAGGTGATCAAATACCATTAAAAGAAAGCTCTATTTGTGGGAAGAAAAGGATGCTAATTTTGTTTGGGTACAGCATTGCATGACCGCGCAATTAGCAGTTAAAGCGACGCAGTGCCAAATTGGAAAAAGTCCTCTGGTCCTTAGGCAGCATAATGATCCGGGGCTGAAGTGGTTAAGAATTGCTAATAAAGCAGTTTATGTCCCAATCGACATTTAACCCAAAAGGCACATAAGACCGCATATCAAATATCCATCTTGTTTCAAGTTTTGAAATGGACCTGACCATATTGGTCCCCCTCCAATGAGGTTGAATTTTATCAAGGGCCAGGAATGTTGTTCCTTTTAAATCTTCTCATACAAGAAAGTAACTAGCTCTCCTAGGTTAGCAAGAGGGGGCCGTGCCACATCCAAAAAACGTATTCAAAGAAAAAAGGGTTCCCCCAAGTGGATTTTTCCATTTTGCTTGAAAAGAGTCCCATCTTACAAGTGTCATTGTCTAGTAGAAACAACCAAAAAAAATTCTTCTGAATTGTGTTCACCATACAATATGTTTTCGTTGCTTGTAATGTTTACAATGTTTTTAATACATGAGAATCTTTAAATAAATAAAAATATTGTTTTATTGTTTACATGAGTTTGTACTCTTCCACTTCATACTATTGTTGTGCAAGTCCCAGAAAAATCCACTTAGGGGAACCCTTTTTTCTTTTAAATCTTCTCTGTCGTGGTGTTTGTCATAATTATAAGGAATGGTTGGGAAAAAATTGGCGCTGCCCTATTAACAATATTTAATTAATTAAGGATGTAAAATCCATTGCATCAAGCAATATCTAAGTGAGGTATACAAATAAAAGACTGTCTCCTAAAAACATATGTGAAATTAGCTATGATCTATAAAAGGACTGCCATATGTGTAAAGGTCAAAATAAAGAAGAAAACAATGAAAATAATAAAAAAATAATAATAATAAAAAAATAAAACTATGTATCCAGTCCTTGTGTATTAGAAAAATGAAGGTAAGTGCCGTGTATAATTAAAATTATATAAATAGATGTGTAAAAATTTTTTATGGAAAATAATGACCCCAAAGATCTAAAGTTTTGTGACAGTGTAGAACCCCCTATGGAGCTAGCAGTAATAATAGTGAAAAACTCTAATTAATATTAAGTAACAGTATAATACCATATATGTGACCTCCCAGATGTGTTAATTTAAACCGGTCAGTCAACCTGACCTCTGTGCTACCATATATTAAATCGCAGTGAGGCTCATGTGACATAAAAACAGAATTATAACAACCAACTGTGTACGTGCATACGCGATTGTTAATAAGGCTTTACCATATAACCATATATGTTAAAAATCCCCGAAAGTCTCTATGAGAAATAGAAATAAAGAGCAAAGTCCAGTAAATGTGCAGTTCATGGATGCCAGGAACAGTGAACAGTGACTTCCGTGCTCATATCAGCTGGTGACTTGAAGTGCTCCCCCCGTGCTCCCCCACTCACCAGAAACAATCACCCCCACAGGGGTACCGAGCGAAGGAGTGGGTGTCTTGGGGTGGGTGTTTCCGACCAGATCCTGTTTGCGTTCCTCTGCTCCGTGGGATCCCTCCAGTGATTTAAAATTTCAACCATGCGTTCCAGGACTGGGCTCCTCCACTACTTCCCACCATCAATCTGTTTTATCCTCCATCATAAAGAAAGAAAGAAACAGGGGGCTTCCGTGGTGAAGTATGTCCAGTTTATTTGAAAAAACAAGTATTTAAAAACCGTAGATCCAGTGCAGACACGGCTGCAGGCAAGGATGAGACTAGGAAATGAATCCGAGCATGCGTCCCACCTTGCATTCCAGCCTGTTCTTCCGGGTATAACGTGTGAGCGTGACTCCGCCTTACGCGTTTTGTCATAGGACGTTCTCAAACATGGTCATAATGTCATAATGGGGCCGAGACATGGGGTTGAAAGAGAAGCAAAAGCAGGGACCTCTCCAACAGAGTCCTGCCTCTTTCAGAAAAAAGAAGGACTGTTGCGGTACCATAAGGAAAAGACTTGTTTTTAAAAGAATATAAATTTATTTCATAATAATAAAAAGTACTACAGGGGACATATATTGTACAAAATCAACATTTACAAACAATAATGGTTGTTTACAGCATTGTTGACACTCTATTGGTATAACTAATGCCCACACACATGCATAGGCGAGAGTTGACTAATGTAATATTTGCAGACGTGACCTCTACAGTTTCGCGGTCACAGCCGCTTCTTCAGGAGGCGTCTGATAGTATAAAGTCTATGAAAGGGAGAAAACAGTATAGTATCAACATGACAGGCAAAAATATATAAATGATTGTCAAAGAGAGTATACAGATTTAATATTGGAGAGCATACTTAAATTTAGAAATTGCACTCACCAAGCTATAACCACAAAGGTTCTCTGGAGCGATACTGTGAGACGCCCTCAAGAGGCGTTCCCCCGGGGGCGGGCCAGGGAGGCAGATTAGGATAATACTATTGTGAAAAATTCAATAGAATAAGATGTTTTTAGCAAATTGATATGGTATATTTTATTATATTAAGGGGGACCACCCAGGAAGTGCCAAAAAATGGAGGAAGGAATAACCAAGAAACTAGGACCATGGGAGGAAAGGGGGGGAGCAGGTAAGGGAAAGGAGGAATGGGGGGGGGAGGGAAGAAGGAGAGGGGGAGGAAAGGAGGGGAAAACAGGGGGGAGGTAAGTAGGGGGAAGAGAAGTGAAAAAGGAAGGGGGGAAGGGGGGAGGGAAAAGGAAAAGAGGGGGAGGGAAGGGGAAAAAAGGAGAGAGGGGGAAAAAGGGGACAGAGAAAACGGGGAAGGGGGGAAAAAGAAAAGGGGAAGGGGGGAAAAGGGGGAGGATAAGGGTAGTGGATGAGGAGAGGATCAAGGGAAGGGAGGGGGGGGAAAGAAGTGGGGGAGGGAAGGGGGGGAAGAGGGGGGGGAAGAAGGGGGGGAAAAAAGAAAAAGAAGAACACCAAAGGGGTGGAAAGAAAACGATATCCCAATATGCCTGGTAAAGGGAGTCAGAAGCATACAAAATGTTTTCAAGAGAGAAATTAATGCTGTCGGAAAAATTCTTTACCCGTCAATTGCTGTAATGTAATGTAAGCTAGACCCAGACGCTGCTAACCAATGGCACCCAGAACGGCGTGACTGGTACAGTTAGCAACCAGTGCGCCACACCACACTGTCAGAGGGAGTCACTGCAAGGAAGGTAAATCGATAGGAAGATGTTAAAAAATAATCTGGAAACTAAACAATAATCCCCAGGTATTCTATACCAAGAAGGAAGGGGGGGTACCAAACAGGAAAAGTGGATGTCCCCATCCTGCATGGGGGACCTCAGCTAGGTACTTACAGGGGCTCCGGATGGCGTCAGTGGAGTGCTGGGTGTCCGTCTGGTGCAGTAAGCAGCTGAGTCTGGGCATCTTAAATGCCTCCAACCCGGAAGTTCAACGGCGACACTAGTCGCCGTGATTACTTCCGGGTCCGGTCCTCCACTGTTGCGCATGCGTGGGGAAATACCCGGCGCAGGCGCACAGCTCAAAAGTGATCAGTGCCTGAGCATTGATCATACGAAGCAGTAGCTGGGCTCAATAGAGCCCAGCCCACCGCCGGAGGAGCGCAAGCCCGCCGTGGGGGGAGAATTAACTCCTCACATCCCTCCAAAGCAGAGTGGTCAGTGCAATGTTGATAAGGATTTCAATACAAACAATGTAAAACAAAGAATAGACTGGGAAGGGGGAGAGAGGGACGATGCATAGTCTCAAACGGTGGGGCACAAAGAAACCCACAGTTACAGAGATAAGCATCATGACCCATCCCAGGACATGTAAAATAATAGTTCAATCTAGGTATACATGGCTTTAATAAATAAAGCAAGCAATCTACTGAGAATTTGGAGTCAGCCACAAAGGAAAAGCATCAAAATTATCAAAATTAACAAGAATTAATATAGTGCAACCACTATATATACAGAGTCCAATCATGTACAGTCAAGGGGGAAAAAGGACCTGAAATTCTGCAAAAGGAAGCCCAAAAGTTTTTATATATGGTGGAATCACGGCAGAGACTGGGGGGGGAAGGGAGGGAAGGGGGGAAAAAAGGGAAGGGGGAAAAAAGTAGCATTGTTACTAATTTATTCGAGAAAATATTTATATGAATGTGCCTCGTTGATACCAGGAGGAACACATGCATTAAGTCGCTCAATCCAGAGGGATTCACGTTTTAAAATTTCCCGGTCCCAATTGCCCCCACGGGGGTCTTCAGGGACAACGTCTAACACAGTAAACCGGATATAATCCAGATTGAAGCGATGGTGAATGCCTATATGGCGGCCCACAGTGGTGAGCTTGCCGTTTGTGGAGGCATATAAATGATCCCCCATTCTCTGCCGTAACTCTCTGATAGTTTTCCCCACATAAAAGGCGCCACATACGCAAGTCATGAGGTAAATTACCCCACGCGTGCCACAGTTGGCTGAATGTTTGGGGAAAAACATTTCCCCATTAGGTAGTGAAAAGTGTTGTCCTTCTTGAATCCAGGGGCAATGTGGGCAATTGCCACATTTGAAAGTGCCCCTGGGTTCCGACGGACCAGAAAAAGGAATCTTATAATGACTGTGTGTTAATCTATCCCTTAAAGAGGTGGCCCTTCTAAAGACCAGATCTGGGGTTGGTTTGATATATTTTTTAAGGGTGTGATGGTCGGTCAGGATGTGCCAATGGTTGGACAATATTTTTCTTAATTGCTGGTGATGGGCAGAAAATTTAGTAATGATCTTGGTCATATAGGGTTGTTTAGAACGTGGAGGACCATATAATAATGTTTGTCGGTCTAGAGCTCGGGCTTTGTTAAATGCTTTTCTTAGAACCGTACGTTTATAGCCTCTCGCCAATAGTCGTGTGCGGAGAGCATTGGCCTGTCTATGAAAATCCCCGTCCTCTGTGCAGTTTCTTCTCAGTCTGAGATACTGAGCAAAGGGAATACTGCGAACCAGAGGACGGGGATGAAGGCTCGAGGCATGCAACAAAGTATTTCCCGCGGTGGGTTTGCGGTATAGGTCCGTGGTTAAATAACCAGTAGAGTTTTTAATGATCTGTACATCCAAAAACGGAATACTTGATCTATCGTACGAAAAGGTGAAATGGAGATTAAAGGATTAATGTTAAGCTCTGCAATAAAGGTCTGTAGGAGTTGCTCTGTACCTGTCCAGATGACTAAGAGGTCATCAATAAATCTGAACCACCCTAGAACATGGTCCAGGAATGGTTCCATGAGGTCATCACTAAAAATAGCCCGTTCCCAACCACCAAGGTATAAATTCGCGTACAAAGAGGCACAAGATGTGCCCATTGCGACACCTTGAGTTTGAAGGTACAACTGATCCATAAATAGAAAATAATTTTTAGTCAAAATGAATTCTAAAAGTTTTAGGATGAAAGTATTGGTGGGCCAAGTATGATGATCCTGTTCCATCAAGAAGGAGCCAGCCATCCGGACGCCCTGCTCGTGGGGGATGCTCGAGTATAAAGCCTCGACATCAATAGCCACGAGGAGGGCGTCCGGAGGGACCTGGACCCCCTCGATGTGTTTAAACAGGTCAGTTGTTTCCCTGATGTAAGAGGGTAGTCTCATGACGTGTGGTAAAAGAAAGGTATCCACCAGCTTGCTGGCGTTTTCCGTTAGTGAACCTTTGCCAGAGACAATAGGTCGGCCTGGAGGTGCTGAGAGATTTTTATGAGTTTTCGGCAGAGCATAAAACGTAGGAGTACGTGGGTATTGTACATTGATGAATTTATAGGTGTCGTCATCGATGAGGCCCTCAAGGAAGGCCCCACCGATGAGCCCCCTAAATTCATCAATGGTTTGTTGAATAAAGTAGTTTTCAATCGGTAGATACCAATTGGTGTTGGAAAGAATTTTGAGACACATAGACTGATATTGATGATGAGTCATCAGCACCAGGTTTCCACCTTTGTCGGATTGCTTTATGACTAGATCAGTGTTTTTTTGCAGTTTGGTAACTGCTCGAAACTGTTGTCGGGTCAGATTAGAGGGTAATGTTTGCCACCGTTCTCTTTTGAAGGAGAGGATGCATTCGTGTAGGAAAGCCCAGATGGGGGGGCAAGTTAATAAATCAGGAAAGACCTTGGACTTCATTTTTAAAGAAGTTTTAAAAGTAGGATGTTGGAGTTGGGGGGTACTGATCGTTTGGCAGGTGGAGGGAGAGCCGGAGTTGCTATCTAGGGCATCCGACTCAACCTCTCCCTCGTCGAGGAGTAGCATAAGATCCCTTAATGCTCTGGACTCCGCTATCGTGAAGTTCTTGGTCTTTTCCGCTAGTTCTTTTTCCAAATTGGCACATTTACGGTCAGGATCAAACATATAGTTGAAAGTCAACTTACGGGCAAATAAATAAAGATCTTTAATTGTCTCATAGATATCAATTGGCTCCGAAGGGCAGAAACCCAGGCCTAGATGAAGGACCTGTTTCTCCTCCGGTGTCAGCTGGTAGGGTGTGAGATTAATGATGTTGAGGGAATGGGAATCATTAACCATAGTGGGGGTAATCACTCGTGAGACGTGCTTGGGGTTGGGGTCCTTTGTACAAACAGGTCCAGATTCCCTTGTTTGGGGGGCTCTGGGCCTGGTTGTACCAAAAAACCAGGCTGTGATAGGAGTGTTTGGATGTTAGGTTGCAAGAGTTTCGGGATAATATTATGTAAAGTGGAGTGGAGAGGACCCGTGGGGGGGGCCTGTCCACCTGGCCTTGGTGTTTGTGGTGTTTTTAGTGCTTTGCCATGTTGTTTGCCTTTTTTAGGGTGTTTAGTGGTGGAATTATCACCGGTAAGGGACCTCTTTCGAGGGGCACCTGGTGCTCGTGGTAGAGTGGAACGGGTAGTGATTTGTGAGGATACAGAGGATATCGATGAGTCAGATTCCGTATAATCTGTTGCCGTCGGGGCCGGGAATTGCCGATTTTGACGTCTAGGTTTATGAGGGAATGGTTTTCCGGACCACTTGTATGCATAGCCCTCCGAAAATGCCAATTTGTCCTGGGAGAATTTTCTTTGTTTTTTAATGATGATGTCTTTGTTGAGATTTTCAATTTTGTCTCGTATTTCCTTCCATTTATTTGTGAAGGAGCTTGACTCTTGGATGTTGGGGAATTGACCGAGTAGTCTATCAATTTCCGCATCAAGAGATATCATGTCAGAGCGGTACTGGGTAGTAAGCTTTGACATGAGTTCAATGCTACAGTTAGTTAACGTGTTTTCCCAGGATCTTTTAAAATCCGCAGAGGGATCTTTGATTGTAGGGAATAGTTGGACGCGGAGCCCGAGGGGACAAACTTTTTCAGTAATGTACAGTTCGAAATATTGGATGTGCCAATGTAAATGAGATTTTTTCTTAAGGAGGTTAAACAACCTATCTAGGAACGTTTTAGTTTCGTCCTCTAGCTGTTGATTGGCTAAACATCCTGCTTGTATGGTGGACATAAAGTCCCCCCAGGCGGTACCTAAAACATCCATAGCAAAAATTAGGCAAAACAACAGGAGAAAAGCTCTGACCGTGAACAAGAAGGACTCAAACAGAGGAAATTAAATAATTAAACGGCTGCTACAAAAACAGAGATAACCACAATTTGAAGACATACATAGAATCATATTGTCAAGTGGCAAAAGGGGACAAAATAAAAGGGGGGAGAAATTAGATCCGAGGATCCGGGTGTGTTATCCACCCACTATATTAGAATTAACAAATGTGCCACAAAGTTTACAAGAGGGGGTATAATCTCGTAATTAGGTACCATCATCCTGAATATGAATAGGGCCGAGACATGGGGTTGAAAGAGAAGCAAAAGCAGGGACCTCTCCAACAGAGTCCTGCCTCTTTCAGAAAAAAGAAGGACTGTTGCGGTACCATAAGGAAAAGACTTGTTTTTAAAAGAATATAAATTTATTTCATAATAATAAAAAGTCCTACAGGGGACATATATTGTACAAAATCAACATTTACAAACAATAATGGTTGTTTACAGCATTGTTGACACTCTATTGGTATAACTAATGCCCACACAGATGCATAGGCGAGAGTTGACTAATGTAATACTTGCAGACGTGACCTCTACAGTTTCCCTCTTTTCCTTTTCCCTCCCCCCTTCCCCCCTTCCTTTTTCACTTCTCTTCCCCCTACTTACCTCCCCCCTGTTTTCCCCTCCTTTCCTCCCCCTCTCCTTCTTCCCTCCCCTCCCCCTATTCCTCCTTTCCCTTACCTGCTCCCTCCCTTTCCTCCCATGGTCCTAGTTTCTTGGTTATTCCTTCCTCCATTTTTTGGCACTTCCTGGGTGGTCCCCCTTAATATAATAAAATATACCATATCAATTTGCTAAAAACATCTTATTCTATTGAATTTTTCACAATAGTATTATCCTAATCTGCCTCCCTGGCCCGCCCCCGGGGGAACGCCTCTTGAGGGCGTCTCACAGTATCGCTCCAGAGAACCTTTGTGGTTATAGCTTGGTGAGTGCAATTTCTAAATTTAAGTATGCTCTCCAATATTAAATCTGTATACTCTCTTTGACAATCATTTATATATTTTTGCCTGTCATGTTGATACTATACTGTTTTCTCCCTTTCATAGACTATATACTATCAGACGCCTCCTGAAGAAGCGGCTGTGACCGCGAAACTGTAGAGGTCACGTCTGCAAGTATTACATTAGTCAACTCTCGCCTATGCATGTGTGTGGGCATTAGTTATACCAATAGAGTGTCAACAATGCTGTAAACAACCATTATTGTTTGTAAATGTTGATTTTGTACAATATATGTCCCCTGTAGGACTTTTTATTATTATGAAATAAATTTATATTCTTTTAAAAACAAGTCTTTTCCTTATGGTACCGCAACAGTCCTTCTTTTTTCTGAAAGAGGCAGGACTCTGTTGGAGAGGTCCCTGCTTTTGCTTCTCTTTCAACCCCATGTCTCGGCCCTATTCATATTCAGGATGATGGTACCTAATTACGAGATTATACCCCCTCTTGTAAACTTTGTGGCACATTTGTTAATCATAATGTCATAATGTTTAGATAGGTTATGTTTTTTGAAACCTCGCTTGATATTAGCCACATGCTCTGCTAATCGCACATGTAATTCTCGTTTAGTGCATCCAATGTATTGCTTAGAGCTAGGACATTGTATCATGCACACTATATATCGAGTTGAGTCATAAGACCTATTAGTCACAGTGGACTGGAAGGTCTCTAAAGGTATTTATTTGGCAAATGCTACACTTACGACATGGGAAGAAGCCTTTCATGGATTGAAAGGATAAGGTTTTTGGAGGGTCGATCACATTTGGAGCTATTTTTTGTCTAAGGGAGGGAGCTCCTCTATAGATGATAATAGGACATTCTGGGATAACTGGGCCAAGCACCTTATCATTTTTCAATATGTCCCAATGCTTGCTAAGTATTTTCTTGATAGAAAAATTTTCTGTTGGAATACCTGGTGATTATGGACCAACCAAATTTGTTATTAGGCCCATACTGATTATCTTGTAAAGGGTTAGTTACCCCAGTTCTATTTAACATATCCTGCCTATCCGTACCTGTAACGGTAATAATAATTTCATTTATTTCTCTTTCAAGATATCCTTTGGCAAGGAATCTTTGTTTCAAAGTGGAAGCTTGTTGATAGTAATCCGCAATTTCTGAACAGTTACATCTAATTCGCTGTAATTGTCCTTTGGGGACCGCAGCAGCCATGATCTATGATGGCAACTGGATAGAGGAATGTATGCACTGCGGTCAGTCTCTTTGAAATATGTGCTAGTAATAATTCGTCCTTCCTTGATGGTAATATTGAGATCTAGAAAATGAATTTGGGTATCACTAGCTTCATATTGCAAAGAGATACCTCTATTGTTATCATTTAATTTGAGAAAAAATGATTCTAGTGATGACATATCTCCCTCCCAGAGAACAATCACATCATCAATATACCTTCTCCAGAGTCGTAACTGGGACGATTAGTGTCTACGCATTCATGCTCCCAACAGGCCATAAATAGGTTTGCTAAACTGGGCACAAAGTTTGTGCCCATTGCAACACCACAGATCTGCCAGAAAAAAACACCTCCAAACCAAAAATAATTATGACCCGTTGCAAAACGTAAAAGTTCCATAATGAAATTCCTGTGTACCGTGGAAAAGGACTCATCTTGTTCAAGATAAAAATGCTTCAAACCCTTGTTAATGGGATATGATGTTGTAAAGAGAGGCTAAATATGCAGTAGCTAGAATGCAGCCCTCTCTCCATTCACAACCATCTAACAGGTTGATGACCTGTGTAGTATCTCGTAAGTATTAAGGGGTCTTAACTACTAAAGGTTGAAGATAATTATCCACATACCTCCCTATTCTTGCTGTCACCGAATCTATGCCACTAATGATAGAGCGGCCTGGTGGCTTAGCAAGATTTTTGTGAATTTTGGGTAGGTAGTACATAACTGGTACTCTCGGAACTGTAGGTATCAGATAAGCATTTTCCTTTTTATTTAAAATCACTTCTTGAAATCAAGGTCAATCAACTCATAAAGATCTTTTCTGAATTTTACAGAGGCTAGGAATGTGTAAGTACTTTGATCAGATAATATTCTGTTTCATCTGTATATTGGGACTTATCTAAAATAACAATACTGCCCCACTTGTTGGCGGGACGTATGACTATATCATTATGCTCACAGATCTGTTGAAGATTCGATTGAAGTTCATTTATATTTCCAATCCTAGGAATTTTTAATGCCACTAAATCTTTTAACACAAGGTCTTTAAATATCTGCACAGAAGGGGCAACAAATCCTGGGGGATTGAAGAGAGAAGCATTTGAGAAATTCGTATGACGAACTGGAACACTATCCATGCCCTCAGTGGTTGTCTGGGGCACTGAACTAGTTATAACATTAGTATCAGGTAGGAGAGAGGGGTTACGAGCGGGTTCAGAATGAAATGTCTTTTAATGTTAATTTTTCGAATAAATGTATGCACATCAATAAAAGTTTCAAATTTATTGAGTTTATGTGGGGGGGGCACATTTTAAACCTTGACTAAGAACATTTTGTTCCCCTTGGGTTAATTGAATGGAACTCAGATTAAAAACTCCACTAATATCTACTTCTTTCTTTCCTTTGGCCCTGACCCATCTCCCCCCCTCTAATGCCTCTCTTTCTTCGTAACCTCTTTTTGTTCTGTTGTTGCCCATGGGAAAAAAGTGATTGACCTTCATCCATATCTTCAAAAGGAGAGTCATGATAGCTCTCCCTTTGTGATATAGGGTAGTCACTGTATTGATGTGTTGATATCTTGATTATCCTCAAATCCATCTCCCCGTTAGTTGGATAGAGGTGCAAATCTGTTTTGCGTAACAAGAGGTCTATTTCTAGGACTTTGACTCCTTGGGCCTGAATTGCGTTTATTAACAAAATCTCTAGGGTCACCCCTATATTCCCACTGATTCCCATAAGTAGGATTTTCCCTGTATGATACTCTCCGTGGTGGATAATTATTCTTGAAATTATTATTATAAACGGGACCCCTCTGATGGGTTTGATGAGGATTTCCTTTTGGATGTTTGTAATAGGGAACTCCTTGTTGAAGGGTGTCGCCTTGTTGTCTATTGGGATTTTGATTAATAAAATTGGAATTCCCTCTATTATTATTTCTAGGGGAAAAACTCCTTGAGAAGTTCCTATCGTTCACCCTATTTGGAAGAGGGGGTGGTATCATGGTGTTGGGGATTGTAGTAAGAGGAGTTTGGGATGAGGTAGTTAAGTTAACATCAGCTCTCTCACCCTCTGCATGTTCATCCATTTTAATTTGTCGTTTGAAAACAACTTTGTTAGAATAATCTGCAAAGTCCCTGTTATATTTTTTTTTTCTTTTTTTGGTCATTATCCTCCTCCAAACACTGCCATAATAAATCAGATTTTTGTTTATAAATCTCCTGATTTTTAAACAGAATTAGTTTATCTTTAACCAAAAAAATTTCATCATTTAAAAAGTTTCAATTGTTTCTTTTCTATGAGGGATAGAATAAATTTAATACCAGTTTCGTTAAAATATAAAAACCAACCCTCCAAATCAGTTTCCCCCTTTTGTGGGTTCACCTCCCACCTCAGACTCCGGGGTACCATTTTCTTAATAATGTTCAAGGCCACATCTCAGCTAGTATGAAGTTCAGATATTAAAAGATTTTTTAACCTAAGGAACAACCCACATATTTCATCAGGTTGTTCTATATTACTATCAAAAATCCCATCAACATTGATGTAATGTTGTGATCTAAAATCGAAAATGTCCATGATGGACTGTTTAAGCAGCAACGTCTAGTAACTGGTTGTAAGTATAGAAAAAAGTGTGAAGCCCTAAGGCAAACACTGTGCTATAACAAATAGAAAGAAAATTATTTTCTGAAAAGAATAATTAAGCAGCTAGCATCAAAAAAGTCCAGTACGGAACCTTCCAAATAAAGTGCAATGTCAAAAAGATGCAGCGCTAAAAAGCAAGACGATACCAAAATGAAAAAAGAAAAAAGTGACAAAAAGAAAAACTAAAGCAAGGTCCCATTAAAAAGAAAAAAGTGAAAAAAGTCCAAAGATCTTTAAAAGGTGATGTCCAAAAGAATCAATGGTAGAAAGATATTCGTGACAATCGTGAAAGAATCCTCAAAGTAAACGAAGTGCATCTAAATCGTCACCCAAAGTGTATGAATTGCCCGCTTACCAGAAGGCGAAGACCACCGCAGCAGTCTCGCCCAGCCTAGGGAAGTAAGGTCTCCCTCAACCCTTATGGACAGTCCGAAACTCCCGCTGTTTACTAGGGGTACTCAGAGACATAAAACAAAAAAGGCTTCCATGGTGTAGTAAGTTGATAAAGGAATTTTATTAAAAGATAGAGATAAGAAAAGGAGATATGTCATCACTGGAATCATTTTTTCTCAAATTAAATGATAACAATAGAGGTATCTCTTTGCAATATGAAGCTAGTGATACCCAAATTCATTTTATAGATCTTAATATTACCATCAAAGAAGGATGAATTATTACTAGCAGGTATTTCAAAGAGACTGACCGCAATGCATACATTCCTCTATCCAGTTGCCATCATGGATAATGGCTGGCTGCGGTCCCCAAAGGACAATTATAGTGAAGACGTAACTGTACAGAAATTGCGGCTTCAACAAGCTTCCACTTTGAAACAAAGATTCCTTGCCAAAGGATATCTTGAAAGAGAAATAGATAAAACTATTATTATCGTTGCAAGTATGGGTAGGCAGGATATGTTAAATAGAACCGGGGTAACTAACCCTTTACAAGATAATCAGCATGGCCCTAATAACAAATTTGGTTGGTTCATGATCATAAGGTATACCAACCAACATTTTTCTATTAAGAAAATACTTAGCAAGCATTGGGACATATTGAAAAATGATAAGGTGCTTGGCCCAGTTAGCCCAGAACGTCCTATTATCTATAGAGGAGCTCCCTCCCTTAGACAAAAAATAGCTCCAAATGTGATCAACCCTCCAAAAACCTTATCCTTCTTTCAATCTATGAAAGGCTTCTTCCCATGTTGTAAGTGTAGCGTTTGCCAAATAAATACCTTTAGAGGGCGTAAATGTGAGACCTTCCAGTCCACTGTGACTAATAGGTCTTATGACATCAAATCATTTACGACTTGCTCAACTCGATATATGGTGTACATGATACAATGTCCTTGCTCTAAGCAATACATTGGATGCACTAAACAAGAATTACATGTGCGATTAGCAGAGCATGTGGCTAATATCAAGCGAGGTTTCAAAAAACATAACCTATCTAGACATTATGACAAACACCACGGCAGAGATTTAAAAGGAACAACATTCCTGGCCCTTGATAAAATTCAACCTCATTGGAGGGGGACCAATATGGTCAGGTCCATTTCAATACTTGAAACAAGATGCATATTTGATATGCGGTCTTATTTGCCTTGTGGTTTAAATGTAGACTGGGACATAAACTGCTTTATTAGCAGTTCTTAATTAATGACTGGTTCTTTCCTTCTTTTCCCTTTATTCTTCTCTTTCTTTAAAGTTTCATACTTAAAACATTTTTAAAGATAATAAATTCCTTTAGAAAAATGTATATTTTGTATGTTATTGAAACTTTTTAAGATAAATTAATTGTTATTATTTTTCTTATTTATGGTCATTCTTTTTATTGTGTCATGTTGTTTTCAATTACATTTGTGGACACTTTGTGATTCTCCATTGTCTCTCTCCTTCATATGTCCTTAGACTTCATACGTCTCATTAATTATCTTCCATCGCCCGCACATTACTATTATTTTTGTTTACATTTCTGAATCTTCTGCTAGATGGTGGGTTACGCTACATTCATACTTCCTTTATATTATTTTGCCCTTTTTACGGCCCGTAGTTAACATGGCGGAGACGTTTTCTTCCATCTATTCCATTTGCCATTAGTTAAAATGGCGACGATGGGTATATAACTACCAGGCGTGAATACAGCTTCACCCTGGCCAATTCCCAGACGACGTCCTATTGCTGACGAAATGCGTAGGGTGGAGCCTTGACGGTGACATCATCAACCAACGTTTTTCTATTAAGAAAATACTTAGTAAGCATTGGGACATATTGAAAAATGATAAGGTGCTTGGCCCAGTTAGCCCAGAACGTCCTATTATCTATAGAGGAGCTCTCTCCCTTAGACAAAAAATAGCTCCAAATGTTATATTATATCCTATATATTATTTTGCCCTTTTTACAGCCCGTAGTTAACATGGCGGAGCCTTTTTTCTTCAATCTATTCCATTTGCCATTAGTTAAAATGGCGACAATGGGTATATAACTGCTAGGCGTGATGACAGCTTCACCCTGGCCAATCCAAGACGACATCCTATTGCTGACGAAATGTGTAGGGTGGAGCCTTGATGGTGATATCATCACGTTCGTTCTTTTGAGACGGTGGATGGGCGCGCGATATAGGAAGTAAAGTGAGACAAATGGTGATACCGCAACTGTGGCTTACCTACCCCATTATCTGTTCCACTGATAGATGACTACAATTCTGTAAGTGCAATCTTATCTTTTATTAAAATTCCTTTATCAACGTACTACACCATGGAAGCCTTTTTTGTTTTATGTCTCTGAGTACCTCTAGTAAACATCGGGAGTTCTGGACTGGGCGAGACTGCTGCAGCGGTCATCGCCTTCTGGTAATCAGGCAATTCATACACTTTGGGTGATGATTTGGATGCACTTTGTTTACTTTGAGGATTCTTTCACGATTGTCACAAATATCTTTCTACCATTGATTCTTGTAGACATCACCTTTTAAAGATCTTTGGACTTTTTTCACTTTTTTCTTTTTTAATTTTGGTATCTTCTTTCTTTTTTATATATATTCATATTTATATAATTATGAATCTTTTAAATACCAGATGTACCTTGCACATGCAAAATGACAGAAGAACATCAAATTAGAGTAAAAAGATATGAATAGATGAGAAAACCTCTACAGATCTGCTTATATAACAATGTGCCTTTTTAATCAGACTTGCAGCTAAGAATTTTCTCACTTGTTCCCAGTGTTATCCCTTCTGTAACCTCTTTTTTTCATCAATACACATTCAAAAAGATATCCAAATAAAATATTACAGGAGGAAAGTTTTGTTTGTAAATTACTTTTTAGCAGCATCAGCAGCATCTCAAACCAGGAAAGAAGCATGAAAATTAAGATTATATAAATAGGATTTACTTTATAAATCCTTGTTTGCTTTTTTTTTTTGCATCAACATCTGCAGCTGCATCATGAACCCAGCAGGGAGGCAGACCAGGAAGATGACAGAAATAGAAATGGTTTATCATTTTTTCCTGGGGAGCAGCAGTCATCAGTAGCATTAGCATTCTGATCTAACAAAAGGGCTGCACAGATAGAGAAGATAAAATTAGAATATTGTATTTAGTTTTTTTGGGGGGTGGGGGGGTAGCAACTACATCAGGCATTGCCAAGCAGGCATTGCCTAGCAAGGTGGTGTTGGTCAGTTAGCAGAATACCAGAGTAATTTGTGGCAATTCACTGTTTAATGATGCATCTATTCAGGTACAGTAGTAAAAGTAATAATCAACAGCTTTGATAAATCAGGTGTAGTCTGGTAAAGAGAATTGGCTGAAGTAATGTTAACGAAAAAGGGGAAAAAGGGGTGACTCACTGTATCAGGGTTCACTCTAGTAGTTTCCCTGACACCCATACAGTATACTGTATGTATATATATATATATATATATATATATATATATTATATATATATATATATATATATATATATATATATATATATATATATATATATATATATATATATATATATATATAATATATATATTTATACATACAGTATCTCACAAAAGTGAGTACACCCCTCACATGTAAAGTAGTGAGTGTATAGCTTGTCCCCTCAAAATAATTTAACACACAGTTATTAATGTCTAAACCGCTGGCAATAAAAGTGAGTACACCCCTAACTGAAAATGTCCAAATTGGGCCCAAAGTGTCAATATTTTGTGTGGTACCATTATTTTCCAGGACTGCCTTATCCCTCTTGGGCATAGCGTTCACCAAAGCTACACAGGTTGCCACTGGAGTCCTCTTCCACTTCTCTATGACAACCTCACAGAGCTGGTGGATGTTAGACACCTTGCACTCCTCCACTATCTATTTGAGGATGCCTCACAGATGCTCAAAAGAGTTTAGGTCTGAACACATGCTTGGCTAGTCCATCACCTTTACCCTCAGCTTCTTTAGCAAGGCAGTGGTCATCTTGGAGGTGTGTTTGGGGTCATTATCATGTTGGAATATTGCCCTGCAGCCCAGTCTCCAAAGGGAGGGGATCATGCTCTGCTTCAGTATGTCACAGTACATGTTGGCATTCATGGTTCCCTCAATGAACTGTAGCTCCCCAGTGCCGGCAGCACTCATGCAGCCCTAGACCATGACACTCCCACCACCATGCTTGACTGTAGGCAAGACACTTGTCTTTGCACTCTTCACCTGGTTGCTGCCACACGCGCATGAGACAATCTGAACCAAATAAGTTTATCTTGGTTTCATCAGATGACAGGACATGGTTTCATGGTTCCAGTAATCCATGTCCTTAGTCTGCTTGTCTTCAGCAAACTGTTGGTGTTTTTTTTTGTGCATCATATTTAGAAGAGGCTTCCTTTTGGGACGACAGCCTTGCAGACCAATTTGATGCAGTGTGCGTCATATGGTCTGAGCACTGACAGGCTGACCCCTCACCCCTTTAACCTCTACAGCAATGCTGACAGCACTCATACGTCTATTTCCTAAAGACAACCTCTGGACATGACGCTGAGCACAGGCACTCAACTTCTTTGGTTGACCATGGCGAGGCCTGTTCTGAGTGGAACTTGTCCTGTTAAACCACTGTATGGTCTTGGCCACCGTGCTGCAGCTCAGTTTCAGGGTCTTGGCAATCTTATTATAGCCTAGGCCATCTTTATGTAGAGCAATAATTCTTGTTTCAGATCCTCAGAGAGTTCTTTGTCATGAGGTGCCATGTTGAACTTCCAGTGAACAGTATGAGAGAGTGAGAGTGATAACACCAAATTTAACACGCCTGCTCCCCATTCACACCTGAGACCTTGTAACACTAACGAGTCACATGACACTGGGGATAGAAAATGGCTAATTGGGCCCAATTTGGACATTTTCACTTAGGGGTGTACTCATTTTTGTTGCAAGCGGTGTAGACATTAATGGCTGTGTGTTGAGTTATTTTGGGGGGACAGAAAATGTACACTGTTATACAAGCTGTACACTCACTACTTTACATTGTAGCAAAGTGTAATTTTTTCAGTGTTGTCACATGAAAAGATATAATAAAATATTTACAAAAATGTAAGGGGTGTTCTCACTTCTGTTAGATACTGTATATATATATATATATATATATATATATATATATATATATATATATATATATATATATATAGTGTGTGTATGTCTGTACAATTATATGATAACATTATTTTCAATTATGATATTGGTGTACATGACCATTTCTGGCTTGTAAGTATGTATGCATAAATTTAAGAACTTTTTTCCATGCAGTATTGCTTTTTGTAGGTATTGCACACAGAATGATGTTTCACAATTCTGTAATTCTCCTCCACAGATGTAAAAACTTTAGCAGTGTCTACATGAAGCACCATTTAGTGTGCTAGGAGAATAAAGTGTTTTTTCTCTTAGGACAGGTAAATTTCCAGGCTTGGCTAGCCAGGCCTGGGTGTGTTTGATCTAGGCTGGGAATGGCTCAGGGTGGTGCTGGGTGATTCACAGGTAGCATCACTAAGACCTTCCACTTCTTTCTAGAATCTTCTGATACTTTCTAGAAAGAGAAGCATGGAAGGGAGGTGGAGCCACCTGGAGTATTCTAAGGAGCCCTGACCAATCCCCAAATTGGAATGGCAGGGGGCAGCCTTCCTTAAATACCCAGGGTCAGCCCAGCTGGGGGAGGAGTTGATTGGGTGGAAGAATGAAGATGGAGTTTTAGGCTGTCGGGGTCTTTGAGGAAGCTCCCCTGTCTGGGCGGGGTGATCTTGGGACTGGGCACGGGTGCTGGGCTCCAAGAAAATGTGGGGGTATCCTGGACAGGAGACACAGGAGGATCAAGAGAAGACAGCGGGAGAACACTGCCGAGCAAGTCTCCAGGAGTTCCACAGAGGCAGCCAATAGGGCTGGTGAGTGAGCACACCATCGAGAGGACTGGGAGTCATCCCTGAGAGGACTGAGATGCAGCAGTCTGGGATGGGTGCAGAGCCAGTGGAGTGGACTGTGGTGTCACGGGCAGTAGAGTGAGGCAGCTGCAGCCAGGAAGGCTGGCAGTGCCTGAAGAGGTGGTACTTTTTCTAGTAGAAATGATTAGGGTGGATGGGAGGATAAAGTACTTGATCAATTCACCATACTTCTTAAAGTGTATGTAAAGGATTTTTTTTTTAAAGGCTATGTTCACCTTTAGAGCATGTTACACGTTACACCTGTATTTAGGGTGTAATGTTTAATATGCTCCAGAACCTCCTCCTAATTCCCTCCCTTTGTGACAGTGGGCTGGGGTTCTTCTTCCCCAATGTCACATTTCAAAGTCAGAGTGGCTCCACCTGCACAGTCGCATCATTAATTCACAGAGATCTGAAGTCCTGTCTTCCAACGCTCCAGGTGGCTTGTAGTTCTCATTAAACTGCAAGGCTGCTGATAAGTGCCCTTGTAGTTTGCTGACACTTCCTTAAGCTTTTTAAAAGCCCATATGGAGGTATGGGCATGAAAGCTGGAGGAAATATCTACAGGAGCCAGACGCTGCACCCGCGATCCACTGATTGTGGGTGCAATACTTTGCAGGCTCCTAGGGGGAAAAAAAACACACATTCATTTATGCGCATTTAATAATTTTCCCCAAAGGTGAACTTAGCCTTTACCGCTTTAGCCCCAGAAGATTTTACCCCCTTCCTGACCAGAGCACTTTTTGCGATTCGGCACTTCGTCGCTTTAACTGACAATTGCGCAGTCGTGCGATGTTGTAACCAAACAAAATTAACGTCCTTTTTTTCCCACAAATACAGCTTTCTTTCGTGTGTATTTGATCGCCTCTGTGGTTTTTATTTTTTGCACTATAAACAAAAAAATCATCAATTTTGAAAAAAAAAACGCAATATTTTTTACTTTTTGATATAATAAAAATCCCCCAAAAATATATAAAAAACTATTTTTTTCCTCAGTTTAGGTCGAAATGTATTCTTCTACATATTTTTGGTAAAAAAAAAAATCACAATAAGTGTATATTGATTGATTTGCGCAAAATTTATAGCGTCTACAAAATAGGGAAAGTTTTATGGCATTTTTATTTTTAATTTTTTTTTATTAGTAATGGCAGTGATCTGCGATTTTTATCTGGACTGCGACATTATGGTGGACACATCGGACATTTTTGACACTATTTTGGGACCATTGTCATTTATACAGCGATCAGTGCTATTAAAATTAATTGATTACTGTGTAAATGACACTGGCAGTAAAGGGGTCTCCACTAGGGGGCGGTGAAGGGGTTAAGTGTGTCCTAGGGAGTGATTCCAACTGTGAGGGGGCTTGGCTTCAACACACAGGACAGTGATCACTGCTCTCGATGACAGAGAGCAGTGATCTCTGTCCTGTCAATAGGCAGAATGGGGAAATGCTTTGTTTACAAAAGCATCTCCCCATTCTTCCTCTTCGTGACACAATCGGGGGCACCCGGCAGACATCAAGTCCGCGGTACCCGGGGTCATGGTCACGGAGACCGCAGCGGGCACGCACCCAAGCCACCGCTTCTTAAAGGGGACGTACCTGTACACCCTTTTGCCTATCAGTGCCACTCTGCCGACGTAAATCGGTATGTGCTGGTCGGCAAGTTATGGATAAAGTAGGGAACCTCTATCAGGTTATTCTGTCTGTGTCCCATTCGGGAGATTTCCCTTCACATTCTGCCCTGTAGATGCTGCAGGAAACGAAAGAAAGTTTTCTTAAATCCTCATATTAGACAGTTGTCATGAATATCTGCCCCAAAGGGTGAATTACCCTCACTTCTTTGTCTGTTGACCACTCTAAAATTTTGGATTTCCTCTCACTTTCAATGACAATGGTAACCAGGGAACATAGAGAGACTCATTTCCCCAATGGGAACACAGATAGCAATATAAACTTGACAGAGTTGAGATCTTTTCCTCTCTATCCAAGACTACAAATAATATTTTCTGCTCATACACTAACATCTCTGAGGAAAAAAGGTTTTCCTTGCGGTGATGACAGCTTTAGCATGCTCAGACAACAGCAGTATGAATATGGTAAGAAGCAGTGTAAGTACAAGAACAAGTGGGAGCCACTTATTTGAGAAATTGTGGCAGCCAAATTATGATTTTGCTCAGTGTTAATGCCTGACAGGTGACAAAGAAACAAGAGCAGTAAGCATAGGTGCAGAATCAGTATGAGCCACTCATTCTAAAAAATCTGCCAGGGATACTAAGATATTAGTGAAACTTTGAGTCTGTTTGCAGCCGTTGGCATATGTGCACAACTAAGGCTGACCATTCTTTACATAAATTGTACAGAGGCAGCATAATGTGGCTCAGAGTTTAGGCCTGGCAGGAGCTTTGGAGTGGAAAGGAAATTCCACGGACAAAGGGCATTTTTTCCTCCCACTGACAAACAATATAAAGTGCACTTTGAAACACATGTTAGCATGATACACATGTTAGCACGGCCCTCTAATCTTTCTGTATTGAATTGTATTGTAACTGTACTGTCTCTATTTATATTGTAAAGCTGTGCAAACTATTGGTGCTATATAAAGTACTGTAAATCCTGTATTATAGTAATAATAATATTTTTCCTTACTGCTACGCTATATACAGTCAGGTCCATAAATATTGGGACATCAACACAATTCTAATCTTTTTGGCTCTATATACAACCACAATGGATTTGAAATAACACGAACAAGATGTGCTTTAACTGAAGTCTTTCAGCTTTAATTTGAGGGTATTTACATCCAAATCAGGTGAACGGTGTAGGAATTACAACAGTTTGTATATGTGCCTTTCACTTTTTAAGGGACCAAAAGTAATGGGATAGATTAACAATCATCCATCAAACTTTCACTTTTTAATACTTGGTTTCAAATCCTTTGCAGTCAATTACAGCCTGAAGTCTGGAATGCATAGACATCACCAGATGCTGGGTTTCATCCCTGGTGATGCTCTGCCAGGCCTCTACTGCAACAGTCTTCAGTTCCTGCTTGTTCTTGGGGCATTTTCTCTTCAGTTTTGTCTTTAGCAAGTGAAATGCATGCTCAATCGGATTCAGGTCAGGTGAATGACTTGGCCATTGCATAACATTCCACTTCTTTCCCTTAAAAAACTTTTTGGTTGCTTTCGCAGTATGCTTCGGGTCATTGTCCATCTGCACTGTGAAGTGCTGTCCAATGAGTTCTGAAGCATTTTGCTGAATATGAGCAGATAATATTGCCCGAAACACTTCAGAATTCATCCTGCTGCTTTTGACAGCAGTCACATCATCAATAAATACAAGAGAACCAGTTCCATTGGCAGCCATGCATGCCCATGCCATGACACTACCACCACCATGCTTCACTGATGAGGCAGTATGCTTTGGATCATGAGCAGTTCTTTTACTTCTTCATACTCTTCTCTTCCCATCACTCTGGTACAAGTTGATCTTGGTCTCATCTGTCCATAGGATGTTGTTCCCGAACTGTGAATGCTTTTTTAGAAGTTGTTTGTAAAACTCTAATCTGGCCTTCCTGTTTTTGAGGCTCACCAATGGTTTACATCTTGTGGTGAACCCTCTGTATTCACTCTGGTGAAGTCTTCTCTTGATTGTTGACTTTGACACACATACACCTACCTCCTGGAGAGTGTTCTGGCTAACTGTTGTGAAGGGTGTTTTCTTCACCAGGGAAAGAATTCTTCGGTCATCCACCACAGTTGTTTTCCGTGGTTTTCCGGGTCTTTTGGTGTTGCTGAGCTCACCGGTGCGTTCTTTCTTTTTAAGGATGTTCCAAACAGTTGAATTGGCCACACCTAATGTTTTTGCTATCTCTCTGATGGATTAGTTTTTTGTTTTTTCAGCCTAATAATAGAAACAGGAGGTTTGGACTTTAAATGAGGTGGTTGACTCGTGTATAATGTATCAAATGTTATTGTTGGAATACAAAGTATATAAATACGTATCAATGATAAAATTCATGTAAGAGAGTAAATGAGTAAATGTTAACACATCTGTGCATGTGTACAGCAATAATACCATAGTATTTACAGTTATATACATAGTCGGCACATAACAACAACAAAAATTGATAATAAATTGAAAAAAATGTATGAAACAATAGCAGGGTTATTCACATAGCAGTTGGCAACCTTAATGATACAAAAAAATGACATGTCCAGATGTGTATCCCAGGAGGGCACATGGCCATATCCTAAAGTCCAATGCGTTTCTGTGTAAAGACACTTCTTCAGGGGCGGATATAATAGGGTATCTGTAAAAACATGTAATGTAGAGGTTAGTCCTGATGTTGTGGTAGATACAACAGGACAAACCATTGTTGTTGACCCTAAGTACTTACGTGCCAACAGATAACGACGGCAAGCACCATATACAGAACATGGGCCACAAAGGTGGTCCATCCCGGGAGCTGAGGTGGCAATATACCTCAAATCCATAGTGGCGCACAAACAGGCCACCCAGATAAATGCAGGTCCCTGATCTCCAAAGTGTGTCCAGAAAAATGTGACCTTAGGTAGGAGTGTGGTAGTAGAGGAGCGTCCAAAAGGTGAGCGCGCTAGCATGTCTGTGAGGAGAGGGGAACTGCGCTTAGGGAGTGACCTTAGCACCAGTTCCTTGGTACTGAGTCACGGGCGGCGCTTGCCATGCATGTGCAGGCCACTTCCCTCACCTGCCGTACGCGTGACATTGGTGGTAGTTCCTCCTCCTAGGGCGTACTTAAGTTCACTCCCTAAGCGCAGTTCCCCTCTCCTCACAGACATGCTAGCATGCTCACCTTTTGGATGCGCCTCTAATACCACACTCCTACCTAAGGTCACATTTTTCTGGACACACTTTGGAGATCAGAAACCTGCATTTATCTGGGTGGCCTGTTTATGTGCCACTATGGATTTGAGGTATATTGCCACCTCAGCTCCCGGGATGGACCACCTTTGTGGCCCGTGTTCTGTTCATGGTGCTTGCCGTCATGTCCGTTTGTCCTGTTGTATCTACCACAATATCAGGACTAACTTCTACACTACATGTTTTTACAGATACCCTATTATATCCACCCCTGAAGAAGTGTCTTTACACAGAAATGCATCGGGTTTTAGGATGTGGCCATGTGCCCTACTGGGATACACATGTGGACATGTCACATTTTTTTGTATCATTAAGGTTGCCAACTGCTAAGTGAATAACCCTGCTATTGTTTCATACATTTTTTTCAATTTATTATCATTTTTTGTTGTTGTTATGTGCCGACTATGTATATAACTGTAAATACGATGGTATTATTGCTGTACACATGCACAGATGTGTTAACATTTACTCTCTTACATGAATTTTATCATTGATACATATTTATATACTTTGTATTCCAACAATAAAAATGTGATACATTATACACGAGTCAACCACCTCATTTAAAGTCCCAACCTCCTGTTTCTATTTATTGAACCTGGGATGGAGGTACATCATATGAAGTGCCTCATTTAAAGTCTCAACTCCCCACTTTATTGAATTTCAGCCTAATGATGGCTTGCTTCACTCATAGTGACAGCTCTTTGGATCTCATATTGAGAGTTGACAGCAACAGATTCCAAATGCAAATAACACACTTGAAATGAACTCTGGACCTTTTATCTGCTCCTTGTAAATGGGATAATGAGGGAATAACACACACCTGGCCATGGAACAGCTGAGCAGCCAATTGTCCCATTACTTTTGGCCCCTTAAAAAGTGGGAGGCACATATATGAACTGTTGTAATTCCTACACTGTTGACCTGATTTGGATGTAAATACCCTCAAATTAAAGCTGGAAGTCTGCAGTTAAAGCACATCTTGTTTGTTTCATTTCAAATCCATTGTGGTGGTGTATAGAGCCAAAAAGATTAGAATTGTGTCGATGTCCCAATATTTATGGACCTGACTGTACATTAGGTTGTGCATTACATAGTGCTGACTGCTCTACTCTGTACATTGCATACTATACTTATTTTTTTTTTTAAAACCATATATGTATATTGAGATTAAATAAATATAAACCGCCTTTGACCCATAGAACAGTACAGAAAGTGCAACAATGATCGTCCAGTGTAAACAAGTCAGTATTGTAAGAACACAGGAGAGGTGATGTTCATGTTAAGGGCAATGAGGTAAATCAAAAGAAAGTAAAGTCAGATTTGTAATGGTAGGTCTCACCAGAGGCAGCTGGCACCTCAACCCTCCCTCTCGCTGTCTGCCGGCACTTACCCCATATAGGTGTCAGGTAGTGTGCTTCGAGCAGTGGGCATCGGGCAGCGGGTCCTGTGTCAATGGCCTCAGTAGCATGGGGAAGTATGAGTGCTTGTAGCTTGTCCAGCAATCTGCGCATTCAGGAAGCTGGTGCCTTCTTAAGAATGAGCCAGGTGGCAAAGGGTAGGTGTTAGCAGACCTGGACTGGTCAGCAGACTGACAGATGCTTGGTCAATGGATGACAGGTTGTCAGCATTGTAAGGCTGGTGAGGACCAAATGAGAAGAGGACCAATCAGCAAGCACTTGGCAGGCAGGATAAGACAGCATGTAAGGTCTGATAAACTGGGTCAGTAACAGATATTCAGAACAGGCATAGACAGCAGACAGAAGAGTAGCCAGAGTGCAGGCCAAGGTCAGCAATGGTGGAGCAGATCAGGTTAAGCAGGAGACAGGCAGATTCCAGAGACAGGCTGAGGTTTGGGCAGGGGGAGTACAAGCATAGTCTGAGGCAAGCCGAGTCAGCAACATTGGGTAGGAACAGACAACAGGTCACACAGAAACACTGTAGATCAGACAGCAATGAGCTAGTGCAGCAGCATAGTTTAAATAGTCCATTTGGTGCCAGTGTTGAACACACCTGTAAAGATACCCGCTGGCCTGTGAACCTGTATGAACAATTGAGCTCCATCTGCACTATGGGCAAGCCTTCCCTGACAGGCGAGAGGAAAACTTGAAGAAAAAGAAAAAAAAGAGTATAGGAAGGAAGTTTGTCTAGTCAGTGCTTGATCGGTTAAGGTTCAAGAAAGCCAATATTTAAGATAAAAGTTGTAAAGGAATGAAAATGACAATAGGGAGGGGAGATGGGCGGAGCCTAGCGGAGCAGACATGCATTGTTAGAGCTCCACACCGCTGAGGAGAGAAGAGAAGGACAAAGCAGAGCCTGCAGGCTCAAAAGGTATCCATTTGAACCTTTTTGCCCCTGGGAACAAACTGTGAAAGTTTAGGCAGGTACTGGGAGGAAACCGTGGCAGAAATAAAAATCACCTCACAAAGAGCTCACAGGCACTCACTGCAGCTGAAGCAGCTCCAGTCACCTCACAAGATACAGCATCAGGGCGCTCTCACAGACAGAAAATGTCACAGCAAGACTCTCCATTTGAGTCAGATACAGAACAAATCCTCTCACAAACTTCTCCACAAGCCTCATCAGCATCCCCAGTAATATTATTACAATTTGAAAAGATGCTTCATAAGGCTTTAAAACAGACCAAATAACAAAAAGCCTAACCAAAGAAATAAGAGAGCTGGGAAACCGCACCGCAGCCTTAGAAATAAAAATGGATGAAATTGAAATTACAACCCAAGAAAATATAACAGAATTGGAACAATTAAAAGAAGAGAATTTAATACTTCAAACTAAGCTTGAAGATTACGAAAATAGAGCCAGACGTTCAAACTTGCGCATAAGGGGAATACCTGAAACTGTGACAGACCTGCAATCTACTATTACTGCTCTATTACAAGAACTAAAGCCAGATATCCCTATTGAACATTTAGAACTGGACAGAGTACAAAGAGCCCCACAGCCAAAAAGAAAGATGGACCCCCACGTGATATAATCACAAAATTTCATTATTACAGAACGAAAGAACAAATACTAATTGCTGCAAGAGAAAAAAAGGAACTTAATTTTCAAGGACACAATTATCAAATTTTTGCTGACCTATCCCAACTTACTATTACTAAAAGACGATCCATGAAACCCCAACTAATGGAACTGCAACGCCACAACATTATGTATCAATGGGGCTTCCCCTTTTCAGTCAGATTTAACCACCAAGGTACAATTTACAGAAGCAGATCAGCAGATGAACTACAACAAACCCTTTTAAAATTAAATCTGACAGAACCCACAAGCAGTAACTCTCCCACACGCAGAAGAATGGCATCATCTTCACCTTCAGGCAGCACCCAGAAAATTCCAGAACAAAATGGGAATCATCATTCTCACAAAAGAGGCCGTTATGCCACATCATCCATGGACCAAGAAGATTCAATGGACTGACATCCTAATTCCTGATATCTCTTCATTTATTATACTAAGAGATAGTTCTCTATAAAAAACCTGTATTTATAACTGAATGTAACTGCATTCTGATAGTCACACACTGTGTGGGATCATGTTACATTCCAGTTATATTTCTTATTGCTTCTGATTCATATAGCCTTAGAATATATAAGTGAAATAAGGAAATTCTTGTTCAGTTATATATTATCAGGTAATAACAATAGATTTATTACTTTTTAGGACAAATATGTTCAATAATCCAGAAGTAATGGAAGCTTTTTCTTTTTTTTCTTAAAACAAATATATTATTACCTAACTAGTTCCTAGAATTATGTTTTTGTTTATTCTAATCTGAAGCAATACAACCTCAATTTTATGAGTTAACATATCTAAACAGTTACATATGAATAAAATATGTAATTGTTTACTCTAAAAGGGTTAAAATCCCAAAATAATTCAAACTATCTTCATCAATACCAAAGTTATTAATAGTACCTTTCTAACTGAATTACTTAGCCTAGGGCAAGACTAACCATATACAACCACCCTGGAATAAATAATTTCAACAAAAACTATATTCTGCACTCCAATTAATGAAACATCATTTTGATGTCTTTTGACATAGCACCTCTCTCCTGTAAGCGGAAGATCCGTGTACCCCCATTAGCCCTCCTCATTCTCCCAACCATATTATGTGGGAGTGTGACGAAGGCACTTATTCCCCTGAGAGAGATATTTATTCTCTTTCACGGGTAAATTGTGATTACTTGCAAAAAATAATTTATACAATGTATCATCTAATCTCATATGTTTTTTGTTTACTCTTTACTCCAGAATTCACTGGTTTCTTTTCTATCTTTTCATCTCTTCAGTCCACACAGGTTGATCTGCGCAGTCAGCTCTGCATAACAAAAAGTAAGTCAAAACTATTTGATCTGTTGCCATGGCACCACTGAATATACTTTCCCTGAATGTTCAGGGAATAAATGTCCCTCAAAAAAGGACCAAAGCCTTCCGTACTTACCATAACAAGGAGGCTCACATAGTATGCCTCCAAGAAACACACTTCACCAAAGATTATACTCCAAAATATATTTCTCCTTTTTATCAACAAATTTACACGGCTTCTGCCTGTACCAAGCAAAGGGGAACTCTAATTGCATTTCACCGATCCACACCATTCACCTTATCATCAGAAATTAAAGACCCAGAAGGTAGATACCTGACACTCATGGGTTATATAATGGATACAGCAATTACGGTGATTTCCTACTACGCTCCTAACAAACAACCTACACCATTCCTCTCACATATATTACAAGTGATTAATACACACAAAATAGGAACAGTGATAATGTGTGGGGATTCGAACCAGGTCCTCCTCCCATTTCTAGATAAATCACCTTTTACACCATCCAAAATAACCTCTAGATTACCTTTTTGTCAACTTCTTTCCAAATACAATCTGGTAGATTCGTGGAGAGAAAGTAACCCAATGGAAAAGAAATTCACTTATTTCTCGCACCCTCATCAAACCTTCTCCAGAATAGATCATATTTTTCTAACAATAGGAATGATACCAGAAATTATTGCATCAGATATAATTCCGATTCCGTGGTCTGACCATAATGCAGTATACACTACTATAGCCTCAGCCATACCAAAAGCGCATGACCCAACGTGGTACTTACCGGACATAATGCTCAAACACCCACTTCATCAGATGGCCATTGAACAAGCTTTAAAGGAATACATATCAATTAATAATACAACAGACATCTCCCCAATAACACTGTGGGAAGCTCATAAGCCTGTCTTGCGTGGTACAATACAAAGACAAATGGCACTATTTAAACGGGAACGCAAAAATCTAGCAAAAAAACTAGAACTCAATTTTAATGCAGCCTACATATCATTCCAAGATAATCCATCTCAGAGTACAAAATCTCATCTGGAAAAATCTAGATTGGAATACGATCTATTTCTCACTGAGTCAGTTGATAAATCCCTCAAACGCTCCAAACACAATTTCTACATGAATACAAACAAACCAGGTACATATTTGGCTCGGGCATTAAATTCAACTAACAAATCTTTCAAACCAATACGTTTGAAATTATCAAAAAATGTTTATACTTGTAATCCAGTTAAAATAGTCCATAAATTTCACTCACATCTCGCAACTTTATACAAGACAAACAATGAATTTAATCCTACAGAGGCTGAATCCTTCTTCTCAAAAATAACCTTACCTGAGTTATCTCAGAATCAAAAAAGCAGTTTGGATGAGCCTATAACTATAGATGAAGTTGCTAATGCCATAAAAGACCTAAAACTTAACAAAAGACCAGGCCCAGACGGCTACTCGGCTTTATACTATAAAACATTCTCAGAAATACTCTCTCCCATTCTCACTGAAACTTTTAACAAACTTCTAGATGGACATTCTTTTCGGCAAGAAACACTAATGGCAATTGTTTGTATGATCCCAAAACCCCTTTCTGATGATACTTCCTGTGTGAATTGTCGGCCTATCTCTCTGTTAAACCTTGATATTAAATTATTAGCAAAAATAATAGCAAAACGCCTCAATAGCATTATAGGAAAATTAATACATAGAGATCAAGTAGGCTTCATGCCAAATAGACAGGCAGGCGATAATATACGCAGGGCAGTGTTATTGGCACATATTGCTAAAAAACTGAAAATCCCTTTATGTTTTCTATCTTTCGATATTAAGAGGGCATTTGACACAGTATCCTGGCAATATATGCAATATTCATTACAAAAATGGGGTTTTGGACCCCACTTTTTAACATGGATCAAAGCATTATATAATAAACCCAAAGCCTATATAAAATATGCTGGATACAAATCTGATGCCTTTAATATCGAAAGAGGTACCCGACAGGGTTGCCCATTATCTCCCTTATTATTTGCCCTTATACTCGAACCCATGGCCCAATACATCAGAACAAACCAAACTATAACTGGCACTGAAGTAGGAGGTATTACACACAAATTATGTATATTTGCAGACGATATATTACTTTTTCTATCATCACCACAGGTCTCTGGTCCTAACTTAATACCAGCTCTTGATGGATTTGCAGCCCTATCCGGCCTTATGATTAATCCTAAGAAATGCCTAGTGCTTAATATTTCACTCACAAACATGGAATTGATCCCGGCTAGGGCTGCACTCCCATTCACATGGGCAGAAAAATCAATCCCATATCTTGGAATTCATTTAACAGCATCTCATTCTGACTTATTCTCAACCAATTATCCTCCTGTATTAAGACAGATCACAAATCTAATAAAACAATGGTCGCAACTTCCTTTATCCTGGATAGGGAAGATTAATGCAATCAAAATGACTATTCTACCCAAATTGCTTTATCTATTCAGAGTCCTCCCTATTCCAATTCCTTCCTATTTTTTGAGAATAGTACAAAAAAGAGCAACTTCGTTTATATGGGGCTCTTCTAAACCACGTATACCTATACACACACTACATCTTCCCAAAAATAAAGGAGGCCTGGGATACCCTAATTTTACTAACTACTACAGAGCAGCACATTTGGCCAGTCTGTCCAAATACCATGCAAAACAGGAAATCCCATTATGGGTATTTATAGAGGCTTCAGAAAATGACCCTCTATTAATATCAAACATATTATGGCTTGATCCTAAAGACCGCTTTAAAATTCATAATCCCATAACTAAACACTTCTTATCTCTCTGGGATAAACTAAAAACCAAATATCAGTTACAATCTCCACACAATCCTCTCCTTTCTTTTATCAGAAATCCGACCTTTTATCCGGCATGGATATACCCAAATTCTTTTAAAGCTTGGACAACATCAGGCATTCAGACACTAAATGACTTCATAGCATCTAAATCATTCCTTTCATTCCCATCGCTTAGAGAAAAATATGATCTACCAAACTCTGAGATATTTAGATATCTCTAAATCAAACATTTCTATACACCATTCCTAAAGGGGGATATACCATTATCCCAATTATCCATTTTTGAATCAATCTGTACAAAAGATCCATTTGCTAAAGGTACAATTTCATCACTTTATAATCAATTATATGGAGTAGCAAATCTTAATAGACCCTCTTACGTTCAGAGGTGGGAGGAGGACCTGGGACGAACTTTAGAAGACACGGACTGGTCTAACATATGGCTCACATCTAAGTCATCTTCACCCAACATCTTAGCACTGGAGACAAATTATAAAGTCCTAACTCGCTGGTACCTTGTACCCGCTAGAGTGGCAAAATATTCACCTAATACCTCAGCTCTTTGTTTTCGAGGATGCCCAGAAATAGGCACACATTTACACATATGGTGGACGTGCCCAGTAATCCAAACCTTCTGGAAGGAAGTCTTCGTGATTGCATCTAAAATATTTAAAAAAATAATACAACCAGACCCATATATAACTTTACTTAATCTAAAACCTGAATGGTTAACACTCTCTCAATTCAAACTTATGATCCAACTAATAACGGCTGCAAAACAAACAGTGGCCAAGGCATGGAAATCTCCTACATTGGTACTAGCAGAAATAATTCACAGAATGAATAATACAATGTCCCATGCTAAGATGGTAGCCATCGATCAAAATCAAATTCCAAAATTTGAAAAACTTTGGCATCCTTGGATAAAACAACAGTTCCTGTCAAACTTCAATGACTCTGTCCTGTTGCCATGGTAACAGATTAAATGACTTACAGAGACACCCATTCTAAGGCTTCAAAGAGAACTAAAAAGAATAATAAACTGACGAGCGGGACAACCTTGTGGACCATACCTCTACCTTTCTACCCTTTTTCTTCTTTCTCTTTCCTTTTCTCCACCTTACGATTAAAGCTCATTATCAGAATTTATTTGACCTATATACACTCTACCTGTAAACAATATGTATAGTAGGTATAAATCATTTAAATACCTACAAAAGTAACTAAGGAAATTATATATATCTTTAATTTAGGTTTACGTGAACCCAATGTTTAATATTTGAAATTTCATGATATTTACCTATATAAACCCTACTGTAAAACAATGAGCTTACTTTATAGATCCTTGTAAACTTACTTTATGTATATTTATAATATTGTATACTCAATAAACTTCTTTTGACAAGGAAAATGACAATAGGTTTCTTAAGACATTAGTGAAGTTGGGCTGCTACAAAACATCATCTAGGGAAGCCACACTCCGGAGAACTGTGAGTAGTGTTCATTTAATTGAGCCATTAACTTCCATCTGCATCAGGGTACTACTCATCAACCCATTCTCTTATAGTTTGTGGTGACTCTATTAAACCATGTCATTTTATATCTCTCTATTTCTGTAATTTTAATTGTGGTTTAAAATGATGTTACCAAATTTTTTTCCTCAATCTGAAAAGTCGGTAGCTATTATCTAGCAAAAATGTACATTTTATTCTGTGATAATGCCCTTTTACAAAGGACCTGCGTTTCTATCAATCCAGTTCCAAGGTTTACAGAGTCCTTCTACACAGCACAGCCAGCCCAAAGACTTGACTTTTCTACTGCAGGTAGGTAATATAGCTAAGTCCCCTGAATGTGACTGGACACTACAGGCAAAGCAGCATACTGATGATGTAATTTGTCTGCTATTCTATATTAGACATGTGCACTGCCGAAAAAATTGTTAGTTTAGGTTTCATTCATTTTTTTTTTTTTTTTTTTTTTAAGTTTTTCGAGTCATTCGTTATGATTGCAATTCGTAAATTCGTAAATTCATAAATTTGAATAATTTGGAAATTTGTACATTTGAATATTCGAAAATCCAAAAGTAGGGAAGAAAATCTGAAAAATCAATAGAATAAATAACAAACTAAAAAGGATGAGCCCAACACCTCCCCGGTTTGGTTCACACCAGAACATGTGAACAGGCAAAAAATTCGGACAAACACACGAAAAGTCTATGGGACACGAACATGAAAAATCAAAAGTACATTGTACCCCTACCATTTCACAAAAAAAAGTGTCAAAAATAGTAAAAAAGATAGGAGACACTTTGGCACAAGTCCTTTATTAAAAGATAAAAAAATAAAAATGTCCCACGTAAATGTCCCATGTAAATCCATCTCACACCGCCGACGACCCGAAAAAAAAAGAAGGCTCCCGCCAAGTGACACTTCTTCTTGGTGACAGCTGTTATATAGCTGAGGGCGGGGTCACACAGGGACGTAAACAGGTGACCCCGCCACCCTCTGACACCATGTGACTGCGCCAATTTACAGGCATACTAAGGACACCCCCCAGGCACGATATTTACAGGAATTTTTCATTTTTATTGTTTCACTTTAAGCATTACTAATCACTGCTCCCGAAAAAAAACAGCCGTTTTTTGCATTGATACATGTCCTCTGGGACAGGACCCGGGTCCCCAAACACTTTTTATGGCAAGGTATTGCATATTAGGCTCAGTTCACACCTAAACTGGCCGTGGATCGCACAGCAACACTGTCCACCCCTGTTCTCCATTTCAGGGATGAATCAGGGCAGAATCTTTGCCTCAATTCGGCCCTGAAACGGAGCCAAAGACGCACAGTGCACTCCATAGCCGCAACGGAGATATGTGAACCGGCTCCATAGGGAGCCAGTCACATTCTCCTGCTATGCGAATTAGATGCAGGGAAACCTGCATCTAATTCGCATAGGTGTGAACCCGGCCTAAGCCTTTAGAATGAGCACTTTTGGTTTTTCATGTTAATGTCCCATAGACGTTAATGGTGTTCTGTGGCTTTCGAATTTGCCGCGAACACCGCATAATGTTCGCTGTTCAGCGAAAAGGTGAACATCGGACTCATCCCTACAAATTAATAACTAAATGTTAAATTATAGGTATTGGAATTTCCTTCCAAATAAACAAATACAAATTTATCCAAAGTTGTGAATTATCTGAAATAACAAATGCCACATCTAAACAAATGGAACAGAATGAATTAATAATAATAATACATTTTTTTTATTATTGTTGTTATTTATTATTATTAATTTGTTACGTTCCATTTGTTTACATACGGCATTCGTTATTTCAGATAATTCGTAATTTCGGATAACTTTGTACGCGTTATGTTCACTAACAGCCAAATTACAATACCAATAATTTAATAGTTAGTAATATTTAAGTTATTATTAGTTAGTTATTATTTCAGATTTTCACATTTTCAGGTTTTCAGATTCACAGATTTTGGAATTTACGAATTTTTGAATTTACGAATTTACTAATTTTAGAATATTCAAATTTACAGATATTCAGACAAATTTGTTAAACACGTTTTTGTTAATTCGATATTTCTAAATTAAGGAATTTGTTGAAATTCGTTAAAAAAAATAATTTGTAAGGAAATGAATTGCACATGTGTATTCCTTTTCCTGATTTAATGTTTTTATTAAATAAGTGCATAGATACAGACATGAGACAATCCAGAACAATACAGACTTTGTGTTAAAAAACGTGAACAATCAGCTTTGATTGACAGATCTTATTATGTAGTCTTCATAGCCGTTTTGTCAGCGAACCGTCCTGCCGCCCCTCACACCCCAAATGGGATCTCTCTGTGCAATGGGCAGCCAGACCACTCGGCCTTAGGTTTAATGAACTGCTAAAGGCAAGAATATAACATCAAAAAAACAAATAAACCCTAGAAACATTTGAAGCTAAACAAAAACTTATGAAAGCTGCTAGATCGGCTCATCTAGGACCTGGTTGGGCATAGTAGAGAAACCTTTCTATGGGTGAATAAGATGGGAATTCAAAACATATTCCACATTTGCCCATTAAGCAGTTAACAAAGAGTAGAGATTTTGCCTATAACAACGCATTTCTGCCTGCAGAGGCTCACTGGAGTACTAGGAGCATGGAAAGAGAGAAAAGGTGAGAGAGAGAGGGAGGGAGGAAAGAGACAGAGGGGAAGAGAAGAGAGGGGGGTGGTAGGAGTGGTGCACCCCAGATGCTAAGGGGGAGGAAGAGATATTGTGATTATAAGGTTACCCCGAAGTGTTGTGCCCAGGGCTCCCAAATGTGTTTGAATTTCTCCACGTTATCCAGAATGGTGTTGGAGATTCTCTCTTGAGACATGATCCAAGAGATTTTTTGCTTTGTGGAGAAAAAGGAGACTGAGGGGGATTTTCCAGGCTCGTGCTATTGTAATTTTGGCTCCCAGGAAAATAAAATGTATTAAACTCTGGGCGGATTTAGATATGTTAGGAATCCTGTGATGGAGGAGGGCTATTGCCAGGTCTTGAGCAACAGCCATCCCAGTGATCTTGCGTATTAAACAGAAGATTTTAGTCCAATAGCTTCTGATTTGGGACACTGCCACCAAATGTGTAGGATAGTGCCTAGGTGGTCACAACCCCTGAAGCAGAGAGGTGAGGACTGCGGGTAAAATTTAGCTAGATGCGCCGGTACCAGTGGGACATAACTTTGAGATTAGCTTCTATCAAATAAATATTTAGTATCCCCTTATAAGCTCTCGCAAAGTGAGAGTGCCCGCTCCCAGCACAACATGTAGGACGCTTTTCCCAACGGTTCAGCAAGGACTGCGGAAATTAGGGAAATACCATATCCGTGGCTGTAGAGCACCATTTTTCATATGGGGTTACATATAGGGGTTGGGTATGTTGGGTTAAGATGGACTGTAGAAAGTGGGATAATTGAAAAAAGCGGAATTTTTCAGAGAGGGGCTTATCTAGTTTTGTGGTGCAGTAATTCAGTTTAAGAGGTCCAGATAGATTGAAAAAGTGCCCTATGCGATAAAGGCCTTTATCTAGCCACCACTGAAAGGCCTTAATGTCCATTCCTGGGGGGGAACAGGGGGTTGTGGAATATGTGAGCCAGCCATTTGGATGTTATTAGGGTTCCTGTTGTGTATAGAATCACATAATGCTACAGAGTGGGACAATGTAGGTGAGAGAATCGGAGGTCTACTTCTGGAGGGACGCCAGAGTAGAAAATCAATAGTGAAGTTAGGGATTGCCTGTCTCTCCATCCCAATCCAATCGGGTTGAGGACCCCTGTTGTAAATGGTTGAAATTTGGGTAAGTTGCGCTGCCTGGTAATACCACCAGAGGTTTGGTAGCCCTAATCCCCCTTTCTTCCTGGGTCTACAAAGGACTTTTTTGCAAAGTGATGGCTATATTTTCCCAGCTAAAGCGGATCATGGTGGACTGAAGGTTACTTAATTGGAATTTGGTGATAGGGATGGGAGAGAGTGGAACAGGTAGAGGATTATTGGTAAAAGGGTAATTTTGACTGCATTAACTCTGCCTAACCACGACAACTTGTATAATGACCATTGGTCTAAGTCTTCTTTAAGTTTTTTGTTCATGGGCAGGTAGTTACATTGTACAACTGACTAATATTGTTGGCTAATTGGATGCCTAGGTATGGGATAGCGGTGTCATTCCAAGAGAAGGGGAAATGTTTTTTCAGTCTGTCTAACAGTGATGGGGGTGTGAAGATGTTGAGGGCAACAGATTTGGACATGTTGACTTCTAGGCCTGAAACCTGACCAAATTTGTTTAGAAGCTGGAGAATGTTAGGGGTGGAAATGAGTGGGGATGTGATAAAAAGAAGGACATTGTCAGCAAAAAGCATGCGTTTGCATGATATCTGGCTGCAGTTGACTCCATGAATATCCAGGTGTCTCCTAATTGCTATAGCCAGCGTTTCTATCGCAATAGCAAACAGGAGAGGGTACAAGGGGCACCCCTGTCTAGTCCCCTTCATGATAGAGAATAAATCCGAGAGGTGACCTTGGAGTCTAACTTGAACCCAGGGTTGGGAGTAGAGGGCTCTCAATATATTAAGGAAGCTATTCCTGAAATCCCATTTTTCTAGAGTGGAAAAGAGGTAGGGCCAGTTAATGGTATCAAATGCTTTTTGAAGGTCTATTGATAAAAGGTATAAAATGACCTGGTCTTTATGGACATACAACCCTACGAAGGAAGTCAATATTTTCAGGTCATTGTTAATTAGTGAGATCGGTCTGTAATTACAAACCTCACTTGAGTCTTTGCCCGGTTTAGGGATGACAGAATTGAAAGCTAGGTTTGTGGCAGGTTCGAGGGGAGAGCCTTTGCTGAGGGAATTGAAGAGCCGGACCATGTAAGGAGAAAGGACATCCACAAATGTTTTATAATATTGTGTAGAAAACCCGTCGGGGCTTGGAGCTGAGCCCTTTTTAAGTGTTTTAATGACCGCTTGAACTTCTTCCTCTGTTATTGGGGAATCCATTATGGACCAATGTGAATCGGATATTTTGGGGAGGGGGATATCTTCTAGAAAGGTGTTAATTTTTTGAGGAGAACTAGGGTTGGATGTGGAATAAAGTTTAGAGTAGAACGAGTGGAATGTTTTTAGAATACGGTCAGGGTTCTGGGTCAAGGAGCCTGAAAGTGATTTGATTTTGTGTAAGGAATAAATTCTTTGTTTAGGGGATAATTTTGCAGCCAGTTGAGGTCCAGTTTTGTCTGAGTGGTGATAGAAATGCCCTTTTGTCCATCGTAGGTGCTTTTCAGCACTGGAGGTGGGAGCTAGATTTAGCTCTATTCTGGCAGCTTCTAATTTAGCTAGAGTGTCCGGTGCAGGCTTGTGTTTGTGTGCTTTGCTGAGGAACTGGAATGTTTTCTCTAGGTTAACTACATTCATCTGCCTTTCCTTCTTCAAGCACGAGGTCAGTTGAATAATTTGGCCCCTCAATACCGTCTTGTGGGCCCCCCATAGCAAGCTTGGGGAAATATCCCCTATGTCATTGTTTTGGAAGAATTCCAGAAGCTCCTTCTCCAATAGACTGCAGTGCACTGGGTTGGAGAGGAGGGTTTCATTAAGTTGCCACTGACGAGGGCCCGAATGCGGAATTGACCCAGAAATTTTGAGGGATACTAGAGAGTGATCAGACCATGGAACTGCAGAAATCGAGGCACTGGAAGCTGAGTGAATTTCGGTTGAGTGGAGAAATATATGATCAATTCTGACGTATTTCCCATGAGGGGCTGAAAAGTGGGCATAGTCTTTTGCAGAGCAGTTTAGTTCCCTCCATATTTCTATCAAGCAAAGTGTGTGAAGGAGCTGGGCTATATGGAGACTTTGCTTGGGGGGGGTCTCTTAAGGTGGGGGATACCTTGGGCGGATTTGTCCAGGAGACAATCGAATGCAATATTTGAGTCACCCTCAATGATCACTTTACCCTCAAAATGGGGGGACAAGGAGACGAGCATAGAAGAGAAAAAGGACGTCTGGCCCTGGTTTGGGGTGTAATACGAAATTATGGTATACAATGCACCATTAATATGTACTTTAACTAGGATATACCGTTAGTCTGTGTCTCTAATGGTTTGGGAGTGTGTGAATGGGATATGTTTGGAGATGAGTATAGCAACCCTTTTTTTCTTAAAGTCCACGTTGGCAAGAAAAAATGTGGGGTAACTGTGGTGTATGAAAGTGGGGGTATAGCTCTTGGGGAAGTGTGTTTCTTGAAGTAGGAGTATGTCTATGCCCCTGGAATGATAATTGTGGAAAGCCTTATGTCTTTTTATCGGGGAGTTAAGTCCTTGTGTATTATGGGAGGCTACCTTGAGGGGAGCCAGCAGGGGGTTGGAATCAGCCATGGATACGAGGGGGAGAGAGCAAGCACATGAGTCTGATACATACCTGGTCCAATGTTGAGTATTAGTCTAGTAGGATGAGCTTGTACGAGCCTGGAGCCCCTGGTCAGGAAGTGTGGAGGAGCTCTCTGTGTAGGTACCTGGGAGGAAAACAAGAAGAGGAATAAGAGAGTCTGAGAAATAAATGTCAACATGAAATAAGGCATGGGAATGAGAAAGAGGGACAGGTAAAGGTCCAAGGTGGAGAAAAGTCTGGACTACAGTGATGCAGGATTGGCCAGCCAAGTCCTGCTCCGACTCCCTATGGGGTACAGGGGTAGGTGTGATGGCAACATTAGAGAAGGTTTCAAACCTGGTACATCCAGAGGAGTACCTCTCCCCTAGTTGAAGCAGAAGAAGTGGCAAGTGGTTTCGCTCTGGCCATCAGGCCCCATTTGAATACCTGGTCATGGTGGACCCTGTGACAAGTAGCATAAGAGATTGCAAAAAGTACATTAAACCGAAAGAATTCTAACAGCGTATTGTAAACTTGGATACAACTATGTAAGTAACAGTGAAAGGATAGATACCGTATCCTGAGGGGAGGGAAGGAGGGGGAGGAAAGGGGGAAGGAGGGGGAGGAAAGGGGGAAGGGGGGAAGGGGGGAGGAGGGAGGGGGGAGAGAGGAGGAAAGGGGAGAGGAGGAAGAGAACATAAAGAAGGGGGCACTCTGTTTTCAGATGTTCAGTCAATGTATATCGCCTGATCCCAGCCTCCGCCCCGTTTACAACAGTTCAGTGGCAAGGACCCGGCCCCATCAGAAAATAATCTGTTATACAGTCCCCCAAAAAAAGGGGAGAAAAGGGCCTCAGGAAGGGAAGTTGGTAAAAATGGGGGAAAACAGTTAGTCCAAACGTCAGACTAGGAATGCAGTAGTTGTAATGTATGCCACTACACATTCGGAGGGATCTTCCATCCAAAACAGGAGGGATTACAGACCCTTCAGGGCCTCTCTTTAGCGTGACTCATCTCGGCGGAGCAGCATCCCGGTGCCTCTTTGGTAGTTGCTTATCCCATAGCAATGAAAGAGGGCTGCTTGGGGAGGGGGCCTCTTGGAGGAGTGTGGACGATCAGCTGTGTGTTGATTGGGCAATTCCTGCAAGATGAACCTGAGTTGGAGGAGTAGGCGTTCGATCTCTGAAGCTTGTGAAGCCATATTTTTTATCCTTGTACTGAAACTGCAGGCGAAAAGGAAAGGACCATCTGTATTTTATCTTCTTTTGGGAGAGTATCTCCAGGAGGGGCTTGAGTGCTCTCCGCTTCTGGATGGTGGCAGGGGAGATGTCAGCAAATATTTGGACTGTATTCCCCTGTATGGATAGATTGTCCAGGTTGCGAGATTTTTTTCAGAACCTTCTCTTTGACTGAGTAGTAGTGGGGTTTAACCACAATATCCCTCGGGAGCCCATTTTGACGGGGGGCTTGTAAGGCTCTGTGGGCTCTGTCAATTTCAAGCCTGCGGTTCGGGATATCAGGAATGATTTCTTTTAGGAATGCTTTAATGGTGCCCTGTACATCCGTAATGGACTCTGGTATGCCTCTAATGCGGAAGTTATATCTCCTGCTCCTATTCTCCAAATCGTCAATTTTATATAGTGCAAATATGAATTGGTCTTGCAGTGTTTGTATGCAAGCTGTGTTCTGGTTGGTGCGTGTAGCTGAGTTGTCTACCGCTTGTTCTTTGGCATCCATGCGGGAGCCGAGGCTCTGTAGGTCAGCTTGGAGGAAGGAGGACGTGATCTGAGAAGCATTTTGCATCAGTCCTGCAGTCAGCATTTCAGAGAAGCTTTGTAGTAGTTGGGCCATCTCAAGTGGGTGACTGTGAGGCTGAGGTGAAGCCTGCAGGGATCCTGCTTGGCTGGGGGGGATCATAAGGGGAGACTGTATGAGGCCTGCTATTGTTCTGCTCAGGAGGGAAGCAATGGAAGTTGGGGAGACTCCATAATCATGGAAGCTACCCACAGGGGTAGCCAGAGCATTGCAGTCCGGCTGAGGGGCTGTAGCTGGATTCAATCGATTCATGCTCTCCTGTATCCTGCCTGAGGGGGCCGCGGCCACCATCTTGAGAGGCTCAGGGGTTGCCAGGCCGTAAATAAATTTCCGACTAACCTCCCATTTTTTGGGGTCCCCCATCATACAGGACTGTGCTCGGCAGTGTCCGGTGTCCAGTGGTCAGCGTTTTGTGGGGTCCCGATCAGATCAAATTGCGGCGGACTGTTTAGGACCGAAGCGGGTCAGAGCTCCCGCCTCGTGCAACTCTCCGGAAGTCCCGCACATGCGCTCTGCTGCACATGTCTATTCTACACTCACACCTGATTGGCTTCACATGTTGCCTCTTTTTGTCCTAGTTTGAACTCTACTAGGCAGGGACTGCAAAAGACTAATACCAATTTAAATTAACAGACCTAAACTAGATGCGTTTAAAAATTGCAATTAATGAGTTTTATTGAATACATATGTACATAAATCAGTGTTTGCATCTGCCTGGAATTTAGCTTTAATGCTTTTTCTATTTATAATTCATGTAATTAATATAATGAAGATGACATGTGTAACAAAGGTAGTAATATGCAACCTTTGACATTAATACAAATGATGTCTAACTATAGCACAAAAGCCTTTTTGCATCAAAGTACATCATTAATTTGGGGAATCTTTAAATCATCCCGTAATACTCTTCTTACACAAAAAGATTTTACCAGTTTGAGGCTATTTAAAAATAGATAAAAGTGCCTCTATAGCAATTTCACATATTTTCACATACTTTTGTTGATAGACTTTTTTTTTTTTACTGACGTGAATGGTATAGTTTACCAAGTTTTTCAGAAATGAAAAACCCTACATAGAATCTCGACAAGCAACTTTTAGTTTGTCAAACATTCTTAAAAATAACAAACATGTCATACAGCTTTTGCACAGAGCAGCCCCATTTCTCCTCTTCTCGGGCCCCCTTCCTCCTTCTGGGTGCCCCCAGAGCAAGCAGCTTGCAATGGGAGCTCCTGAGCTGTGGCTCTGCCTGTCCATTCACACACAGAGCCTTGGCTCTGCCCCGCCCCCTGTCTCTCCTCATTGGCTCACTGGCTGTGATTGATGGCCGCTGAATGACTCCCACTGCTGTCTCAGCCAATGAGGAGGGAGAGTCCCAAGAGAGCAGAGGCTCTCATGCACATCGCTGGATCTCAGGTAAGTATTGGCTGGCCGGGGAGCTGCTGCACAGAGAAGCCTACAACCACTTTTAAGCATATGTCAGTGCAAAATGAAAAATCTTATTCAGTATTTATGTCCAATACATGCACATTTCTCCATGTTTTATTACTTTAAATACATAGCAGGGACAGAAAAATACCAGTTGATCTGCCATAAATTCAAAAGTGCTTTTAACTTCTTGTTTGATCTGACATCATGGTGCCTTTTCTGCATTGAAATCCAGCCGGCATTGCCAACCCTGCCTCCCCTTTCCCATCTCTCTGTACCACTCTACAAGCATACATTGATTTCTTTTCTAGCAAAACAATGGCACTGCCTTGACTCTCAAGAGACTGCCGCCGCATACTGTGTGTAGGAAAACAAGGGGTCTTGGAAGATGTAGTTCTGGAGGGAAGAGGGGCTGCTATTAAGCTATTGAGTTCTCAGCAGCTGCCTCTGCAAGAATTTGATAAACATGGTAATGATGTCCCACTTGGAGTAGTAAGAATGGTTTCTCGCTACTAGCACAAGGTAAGATAAAAAGAATATAATAATGACAATGGGTTGTGCTCTCAAATGTATTGGGGGTGAACGTGGGTAAAACCTTCACATACCATTTAAATCGTGTTAAATCTTGCATATCCTATGTGTGTGTGTCCTATGTGTGATGAACAACGCTATCAGATCATAATCTACATACATATATATACACTGATGTTTCTATAAAGCAGCTGTGGTATTTAATTAATATTGCATTGCTAGAATCCTTCCCATTTCCATTTGGATAAGAACTGATAATGGATCCCCAAATCACTTAATTATTTTTGATAGCTGATTTTGTTTGTGTTGTGCGCACTTTTCTAAATCGCTTTGAACTTCCATTACCATTACAAGCAATTATAACAAATTATAGATCATACAATTAAAATGCAATGTGTATTGACAGGTTTTGCTTAAATTTATAGAGCAAAAATAATAAAAAAAAAAAAAAAGAAAGAAACACTCTTATCTTTGTGCTTGCAATTGTGTGCATAATTTTAGGTCTAAAATGGACATAATTTATTATAATCAGCAGAAAAGTCTACAGTGCAAAAAACATGTTTTTTAAATTATATAGCTACAGGTATGTGTAATCAGCCTGAAAGATGAAAATGTGAGAACTAATGAATGCCAGGTGTTTAGTAGTGTAAACAGGCCACTGCAGGTATAATACTCGTCACGAAAATTCACTGTTAATACAGGACATATTCAGCGCAAACAAAGCAAATAACGAAAACACATTACTTCAGAATTTCTCCACTAAGCAGCAGATTTCTTTTATTTTCAGTTAATTAAAGGATAAGTATAGGAGATTATCTGTGAGTGCATATTAAGAGTTATTTTTGCGTTATTTTAAATGAATGCGTTTAACCCATTTGTACATGCTCTTTCTTTCATATTTTTGCTGCAATATTAAATGCAGAGCTTTGTAGCTAAGCCACTAATGGCTGGTTTGATTAGGTCCTACAATGTTTAACTATTTACCAGCTGTTAAAGTTTTAGCCACATAGGAAGCCCATTGGTTTCAATGATTTGCAGCATGACCATTGTTTAGCACTGCAAAAACAGGAGTCTCAATTTTTGTAATGATCAAATGCGGCTGCCTCTAAAACAAAGTAGACAAATACTGTATAGCACTCTATTTGTGTTTTTGGATATTATTTTGTATCTATCGTCTCCAGATGTCCTCTTAAAGTGGTTTAAACCCTGATGAAGACATTTTGTTGAAAGGCGTTGGAGTCTCTGTGTCCACTCATTTCAACATTATCCTGTGCATATTAGGTCCATCTCTCATGCACTTTCAACTGGCACTACCATGTGATTTTGTTTTGTATTTTGTATTTTATAGTTTTGCTTGATGATCTTCCTCATTTAAGATTGCTCGGATACATTTTGTATTTTTTACCTTTACTCTATCCTTACTGTTCTTTATTGTTCCTTGGGTATCGTATAGTGCCAATTTCCTCTCGCATAACCTTTTGTATAGTATTACAGGGGTAGATACCGCACTTATTGTTTGGATTCAGGAATTTAGCTGCATTCACTGTATAGCACTGTGTTTTTTAGGTGTGGAAGTATCAGAATGTGATATACATGTTATGCTCACTGAGATCAATAACAATAGATACATAATTGTCAGCATTAGTAACATTTAAAAGAACATTTTACTGTTCGTTGCTAATGTTACATACACCGGTTTTCACAAGAGCTCAAACTGCCTAAAATTTTACAGCAAAGTTTCAATTCAAGGAAAATATGCTTTAAATAGACTATAGAGGCTTACAATAAGAACACTTAAAAGCAATATTAATGTTCATATTTCCAGAGACAAACTATTTCCTAAAGGAAGGCAACATGTATTCCTGTACTATTAAGCTGATTATATAGTAATCATTCATTAGAAAGATAAATGAGTGGACTTATTTTTCTTTAGTACAAATGTGTCAATGGGATGAATCATGAATTTGCATTTTGTTTCTTTTACATGAAACCATACCATGGAATTTATCTTTAGAGCTGGCAATTATACACACTTAACAACTTGCTGACCAGCCGTCGCAGTTGTACTGCGGCAGGCTGGCATGGCTGCGCGAATCGCCGTCATTGTACGTCGGCCGCTTTAAGAGCTATTGGAGGTGCACATGCTGCCGGAGCTGATGCGTGAGGCCGGCGGACTCGACGTCCGCCGGCCACCCACAATCGCTCCACAGAGAGCCAGAACGGGGATTTGTAAATGTAAACAGACAGATCCTCATTCTATCAGGGGAGTAGAGGGAGATCTGCTGTTCCTAGTGATCTGGAAAAGCAAAATCTCTTCTTCTCCAGTCTGTCCACGCCCCCCACAGTTAGAAACACCTCCCTAGGGGACACTCAACCCCTTGATTGCCCCCTAATGTTAACCCCTTCCCTGCCAGTGACATTTACACAGTAAATCAGTGCATTTTTATAGCACTGATCGCTGTATAAATGTCAATGGTCCCAAAAAAGTGTCCGATCTGTCCGCCGCAATGTCGCAGTCCCAATAAAAATCGCAGATCGCTGCCATTACTAGTAAAAAAAAAAAATTATAATAAAAATGCCATAAATATATCCCCTATTTTGTAGACGCTATAACTTTTGCGCAAACCAATCAATATACGCTTATTGAGATTTTTTTTTTACCAAAAATATGTAGAAGAATACATATCGGCCTAAAATGAGGAAGAAATGTGTTTTCTTATATTTTTTGGGGGAAATTTATTATAGCAAAATGTAAAAAATATTGCTTTTTAAAAAAAAAAATTTGCTCCTTTTTTATTTATAGCGCAAAAAATAAAAACCAGGGAAGTGATTAAATACCACCAGAAGAAAGCTCTATATGTGGGGAAAAAAAGGATGCCAATTTTTTTTTGGTACAGCGTCACATGACCGCACAATTGTCAGTCATCGCCATTACTAGTAAAAAACAAAAATGCCATAAAAATATTCTTTGTTTTGTAGATGCTATAACTTTTGCGCAAACCAATCAATATACGCTTATTGTGATTCTTTATATGTAGTAGAATACATATTGGCCTAAACTAATTAAGAAATGTGTTTTTTTTACATTTTTTGGGGGATATTTATTATAGCAAAAAGTAAAAAATATTGTTTTTTTTTTTCAAAATTGTCAGTCTTTTTGTGTTTATAGTGCAAAAAATAAAAACCGCAGAGGTGATCAAATACCACCAAAAGAAAACTCTATTTGTGGAAAAAAATTACAAAAATTTGTTTGGGTACAATGTCGCACAACCACGCAATTGTCAGTTAAAGCGACGCGGTGCCGTATCGCAAAAAATGGCCTGGTCATTAATTGGGCAAATCCTTCCAGTCCTTAAGTGGTTAAAGTGCACCTGTGTCCAGACTATACATGTGAAAATATTTATATATTCTAAGCAAGAAATAAAACGACTTTACAATGAATAATCTCTGAATTCTACGCATATGCCATCCGAGACTCTCCCTCCTGATTGCCTGAGACACAGCAGCGGCGCCATTGGCTCCCGCTGCTATGAATCAAAGTCAGTCAGCCAATCAGGAGAGAGAGGGTGCAGGGCCGGGCCGCAGCTCCGTATCTGAATGGACACAGGGAGCTGAGACTCATCTTGGGAGCCCCCATAGCAAGCTTCTTGCTGTGGGGACACTCAGACAGGAGAGAGGAGCCAGGAGCACAGAAGAGGAACCTGTGAAAAGCAGGATTGGGGCTGCTCTGTGCAAATCCACTGCAACAGAGCAGGTAAGTAACACATATTTGTTATTTTTATTGAAAAACAAACAAGACTTTACAATCAATTTAACTACTTGCCGCCCACACTATAGCAGAAAGACGGCTACAGCGTGGGCCTTAATTGCCTGTTATGGTTGCCCTCCCATGCATGAGTTGCCTGCGCATCCCTGCGGGTCACATGCGGCATACTCTGTGATCACTGATCCCGGCCCCTTCCCACGTGATCATCTGTCAGCCAATGACAGCTGATCCCTTGATGTAAACAGAAGATCGGTAATCTGTATTGTATTCACCGGCTTCTGTCATAGGGACATCAGTCCCTCACACAGAGGGCCATGGCTGTCTCATCAGTGCCCACCAGTGCCACCTGCCAGTGCCACCTATCAGTAGCCACCAGTGCCACCTACCAGTGCCCACAGTGCCACCTACCAGTGCCCACAGTGTCACCTACCTTTGCTGACCAGTGCCACCCATCAATGCCCACCAGTGCTGCCAATCAATGCCCATCAGTGCCACTGATCAGTGCTGCCTATTAGTGTCACCTACCAGTGCCCATCAGTGCCACCCATCAGTGCCACCTATCAGTGCTGCTTATCAGTGCCACCTATCAGTGCCCTTTAGTGCAACCTATAAGTGCCCTTCAGTGCCACCTCCATCAGTGCCCACCATCAGTGCCACCTCTTAGTGCCACCTATCAGTGCCGCCTCATCAGTGCCACCTATGAGTGCCCATTAGTGCCACCCTATCAGGGCCACCTACCAGTGCCCATCAGTGCAGCCTATCAGTGCCCATCAGTGCAGCCTCATCAGCGCATATCAATGAAGGAGAAAAATTACCTGTTTTCAAAATTTTATAACAAACTGTGAAACTTTTTTTTTTTTCATTTTTGGTCATTTTTTTTTTTTTTTTTTAGCAAAAAATAAAAAAAAAACAGCAGTAAACACCATCAAAAGAAAGCTCTATTTGTGTGAAAAAAATTCAAAAAAATTAATTTGTCGCATGACCGTGCAATTATCAATCAAAATGCGACATCACTGAAAGCTGAAAATTGGTCTTGGCAAGAAGTGGGTTTAAGTGCCCAGTAAGCAAGTGGTTAACAGCCTGCCAACCTTCCAATGTAAACAAACACCAGTTGCTATGAGCTCTTGGAAACATATTTAAACCTGACTTCAGAGTCTCTGAGACTTTGAGAACACAGAACATGCAGCAAGAAACGTCAGTGATGGCTTAAAGTATAAGTCTAACAATATATTTCTCCTATTTGCTCCTATTTTTTCTGTTAAAGTAGAATCCAAGGCAAAGTTTTTTTTTTTTGTTTTTTTTTTCATTTTTGATAGCATAAAGGAGGGTTATAATTTTTTAATTTTTTTGCCAATTGTGTCCCATTGGTGAGATTTGCCTTCACTTTCTGTCCCCTAATGGAAACAGAACGTGAGAGGGAATTAAGGGAATCCCTGGTTGTCACCAGGGTAACCAGAACTGTTAGTGTAGTGGGGGCAAAAACTTTAAATATACTATTGAAAGTATTTTATTATACTTGTGCTACAAGTATAAAAAAAATTCATCAGTCATAAATCTTGTGAGCGTATAACTTCCACTGCTTTCTACCTCTGGAGTGCTATAAGTTATGCCGCGTACACACGAGCGGACTTTCTATCCTACTTGGTCCGGCACACTTTCCGACGGACTTTGTCCGCCAGGTGCGCCGGACTTTAAAACGGACGGACTTGCCCACACACGCCGGGACTTTCCGGCGGGCTAAGTCCGCCCGTCTTTCCGACGGACTTTCGCCGGAGTTCCGGCGGACTTTCAGAATGAACGGACTTGCCCACACACGGACAAGTCCGTTCATTTTGAACGTGACTCAGGTGCGACGGGACTAGAAAAGGATGTCAATCTTGCCGCTTTTATCGGCGAGATTGACACCTTACTAGCCCCGTCGCGGGGCATACCAGGCCCTTAGGTCTGGTATGGATTATAAAGGGGAACCCCGCTACGCCGAAAAAATGGCGTGGGGTCCCCCTAAAATCCATACCAGACCCCGATCCGAGCACGCAGCCTGGCCGGTCAGGAAAGGGGGTGGGGACGAGCGAGCGCCCCCCCCCCTCCTGAACCGTACCAGGCCGCATGCCCTCAACATGGGGGTGGGTGCTTTGGGGGAGGGGGGCGCCCTGCGCCCCCCCCCAAAGCACCTTGTCCCCATGTTGATGAGGACAAGGGCCTCTTCCCGACAACCCTGGCCGTTGGTTGTCGGGGTCTGCGGGCGGGGGCTTAGGGGGCGTGGTCACTTTAGGGGGCGTGGTCACTGGGTGATGTTGACCACGCCCCCTAAAACGTCACAGTCCCAGCATGCCCAGGGACTGTGACATCAAAAGGGGGCGGGGTCTCCACCTATATAAGTCACAACGCAGCCCTCGGAGAGCAGTCCAGCAGGAGAGAGCGTCGTGTCAACATCTGGGGAAGAGAAGCCCAGAAGCCCAGAAGCCCAGAAGCCCAGAAGTCCGGACCTCTGCTGGCAAGAGAGCTACTTGAAGACAGCAGAGGAGCCGGCCGAAGAACAGGAACACCGGGAGAAGAGAGCGGAGAAGAACCAACCGGACGCCGGGAGAAGATGAAGCGGAGGGACCCCCGAAGCCGGAAGAAGACCACCGAAGCCGGAGGAAGATCCCCCCCCCCGGAGCTGTTTAATAAAATATTTTAAAAACCTGTGTAGTGTGTTTTATTACTTACACTTTTTTCCTAGGTAAATGGGTAGGGGTACCATGTACCCCATACTCATTTACATAGGGTGGGGGGCCGGGATCTGGGGGCCCCCTTATTAAAGGGGGCTCCCAGATTCCGATAAGCCCCCGCCCGCAGACCCCGACAACCAACGGCCAGGGTTGTCGGGAAGAGGCCCTTGTCCTCATCAACATGGGGACAAGGTGCTTTGGGGGGGGGCGCAGGGCGCCCCCCTCCCCCAAAGCACCCACCCCCATGTTGAGGGCATGCGGCCTGGTACGGTTCAGGAGGGGGGGGCGCTCGCTCGTCCCCACCCCCTTTCCTGACCGGCCAGGCTGCGTGCTCGGATCGGGGTCTGGTATGGATTTTAGGGGGACCCCACGCCGTTTTTTCGGTGTAGCGGGGTTCCCCTTTATAATCCATACCAGACCTAAGGGCCTGGTATGCCCCGCGCTCGCCACAATAGGAAAATGTGTTTTTCCTATTGCAGCGAGCGTGAGATGCAATACCCTGCCCTCGTGTTGTATCTGGTCCGTCGGACCAGCCTACACACGAGCGGGCTTTCCATCGGACCAGCACACACACGAGCGGACTTTCCGCCCGAAACTGAGTCCGGCGGAAAGATTTAGAACTTTCTTCAAATCTAGGTCCGGCGGGCTTTTGGGAAAAAGTCCGCCGGAAAAGTCCGCCGGTGCCTACACACGGGCGGATTGTCCGGCACACTCTGGTCCGCCGGACCAAGTATGCCGGAAAGTCCGACCGTGTGTACGCGGCATTAGAATTGTTCTCTTCTATCTCCAAAAGATTTTTATCTCCCATTTTGAAGAAGAGATGGAGGTGTTATGTAGTCCTTACTCACTGCCTATCTTGCCTATCTTATGGTGACTATGCTGCTCAGTGGGGTTGCCACCATTAGACAGGAAAACAGGAAGTGTGTTAATAGCACAGTTATCATTGTAAAATTTAGGAAGAAAGGATAAAAAGATAACTAAGGCATTCACCACATCTAAAAACAGGTAAACTGCTTTACTGTCATTGTTTGTCCTTGGATTTGGATACACTTTAAAGCTTTTTAACTGCTTGTTAAAGAGGTTGTAAACCTCAGAAAAAAACCCTGCAAGACAAAGGCATAATGAGCTAGTATACTACCACTTCAGTGGTCTTTGATCGCTCTGTTGTTGGGCTTAGAAGCAGCTGGGGACAGATGCAACATTGAATCGATTCTCCATCCACCTAGGTAAGTATAATTTAAAAAAAACATTCCTTTTAATTGAAACCCCCCCCCCCCCCCCTTCCTCCTAAGAACCCTCTCTCCCCAAGCAAAGATTCCCACTGTAAAATATCTCCCTCCCCCAAATATCCCCCCAAAAATTAAACCCCCCGTCTCTAAACCGACCCACCAAAGCAAAATTATCTCCCTCAGTCAATGCCCTCTCACCCAGCTAATATTTCTAATTATGAAGAAAATCTCCATTCATCCAATCAAACTCCCTCCCAGAAGCAAATCCCTGCCATTAACCACTCCCTCTAAACTCCTCTACAAGAACCCCCCCTTCTCCAAAAGCAAACCCACCCCCCTTTCCTTAACCCCCCACCAAAAGAAACTCCCTTAAACTGTAATTCTTACTTCCTCCTTCCTAAAACAGAAAATTAATGCCTCGCCACTTACCAGACCTCAGATTCAGCACGGCACAGAAGTAGGAAAACTTCTGCATCCCCAGTCTCCCTTCGGCTGTGTCATATGATACCTCGAGGAGGAGTCTAGGAGTTCCCTCAACTGTACACTTTCAATTTCCGGCATCTGAGACCTCGCAGTAATTGAATGCTTTTCAAGGGGACCCCTTATTAAACTGAGGGGATGGGGCACAATAGAAGGGGGGCTGGCTGCTGCACTCCGAAACTCTGATTGCTTCTACTGTACTGATGCTGAGGCTAAACAGCAGGGACACTGTCTGGGCATTTTGCCAGGATGCTCTGGGGGGGTTTAAACACCCCTGACCCCCCCTTATCTACGCCCCTGAATACATGGTTGGTGTATATATTGTGTGTACTGGTGCAAAACCAAAAGACACTTGGAGTGCAGGTGTTAAGTAGAAAAAAATGCAGTGGTTAGCTTAAAACTAGACCAGGAGATAATCCTGTGATTATAATAAAGTAGAGCAACAAGCTATGGTGCTGGATTTTTCTAATTAAAGGCTAAGTTCACCTTTAGGAGCATGTTACATGTTACATCCATATTTGTTTAACATGTAACATATTCCTATACACCCACCTCCTGCCACCAGCGCTCCCAGCTATGTGACAGTGGGTGGGGGATCTTTTTCAATTTGAAAATAGGCAGCTGTGCGGGGATCCAACCAAACAGCTGCATCATTTATTCACAGTTTCCTGTGAATGAATGAACTACAAGTACTGTCGGGTGCCATGGCAGATGGCTTGTAGTTTTTCAATGAACTATGAGGGTGCTGGCTTGATCTCTCATAGTTCATTAATTCTTTCTGCAGTTCAGTAACTGTCTGTCCATACAGGAGGTACAGGTCTGGGAGACTGCAGGATCCAGGCATTGCAGTGTAATAATAATAAATGCACATTTTTTAATACAAAAATATGTGCTTTTATTATGTTTTTGAAAGGTGAACCTATCCTTTAATTATGGGCAATGTATTTATATACAGTAAGGCACAAGCTACATAGCATGGAGATGGATCATACCCAAGCTCTATTACTTGCAGATGAACTCTTTAAGCTGACCTGCCAGGTCCAAACACTCACAGTCTGGACTTCTCAGCTGCACCCTGTTCCTGCAGCTACTGCTGCATTAGTGGCCCTGAGCCAAACATTTCATCAGTAACAGTGGGGACTTTTCAACTTCAAAAACTCTTGCAAGTCATATTTCCAGTTTTGTCTGCAGTCCTTTAGGTTCTGAACAATGACCGGTAAAGACTGTTATATCTCTATTCCGTTGTTCTGGGCCTTCAGTTGACTGATCCTGCCCTGCCTTCTGTTGACACATTCTTTAACATTTTGTCTCCTTTACAAATTACACTGACAGTGTGTGCATGACAGAAGCAAACATCCATGCTTTACCGTACTGCTGAGGCAGCCCATTTAGCAATATTGTTCTGGAATGTGGCTGGTATAATCCAGCACTTCATAATAATTTAAAACTGAAGCTCTTCAGAGCTATCGAGGAAGCTCAGATTAATCACCCCAAACCTGAAATGCTGGAAGAAACCAATGCAAATTGCAATCTACTGTATATTGATCTTTATCAAGTGGCTTCTTGAGCACCTCTCTTAAAGTCTGGTCCAGCTGTCACTATTTCACTTGATGAGCCTATCCAAACTGGGGCCACTTGGCTTTCTGTCCAGAAGAAGCTATGCAGAAGGAACCTCAGCCTATGTCTCCATTGTCATATCAAGGAACATTCAGAAGTAGTTACCCAAATTGGGAAACATCAAGGCCCAGTCAAGCAAGGGGCAACTTTGCAAGGCCATATATGTCTTGCATAAAGAGTGATTTTAACCCTGCCTGTAAAAACTATTATTACAAAATTCATAACCTAAGAATAATATATCTGCCTTTTTGGGCTCAGCAGATACATTTCTAAAGGAAGCTCAAGCCTCTCAGCTTTAGCACCTTTTTGTTCTGCTGTTTACCTCTTTTTCCCTGGTTGCTATGAACAAATGGCTACTAGCCTAAGCTCCAGTCAAACTTCAGACTCCCATGATAGAACTTACAATAGGAGTCTACCATCATAAGCATTAGCTGCACACCGGCTTACCATCAAGAGCATCATCATGTTGGTTGAACTGGATGGACTTGTGTCTTTTTTTCAACCAGACTACAGTATGTAACTATCCACACTCTGGCCTTCCTCTGATTTTCGTTTGCCTGTGTATAAATTGGGCTACTCTAAATATGTTGTTTGGGACACCTTTTACATTGATCATTGTCTTTGTAAGCAAGTCAGGTGCAGGTGCATATCATTGCAATTTTTTAAAGCAAGACCAATTCTTCTTTCATCAAGATTACCTCTATAGGGTTACGGTAGGAAGGCGCCACCGACACCCAAAGACCAAATTTTACGCACCCGTTACTTCTATCCAAAGTCAAAGTGACACCAGAATGTATCGAGAAAGTCTCTAATTGTGTTCCCAGTGCACTACATTGTGGCCTCATCATACACAATGGCTCCCCAGCTGTTGCTGTGCAAAATAAAGGCAGCTTGCAGGGAAAATGTCTTTTTTTTGGCTTTATAAATTCAATTATTGCTGCAGCAGATTCTAGACATGGTACAGATCTGCCACATTTTTATGCTTTCACTTTAAAAATAAAAAATCACTGCTCATTTAAAAATTAAGTTTTTCACAAACTTTTTTTTTTATTGATAGATGTTCCCCCAGGGCAGGACCCAGACTCCTATAACCATTGTATGCCCAATTACTTACTGTACATATAAGCCTTCAAAACTTTTGATCTTTCACATTCAGATCCCATTAACTTTAATGGGGTTTGTTATTCGGGTCCAAACTTTCACGGTGTTCGAAAGTTCTGGTGTGAACCGAACAGGGGTCCGTTCGGCCCCTCCCTAGTCTTCAAAAAGAGAGTCATGTATGGATAGTTGTTATGTGGTCTTTTTGTCAGAATTCATAACCATTTGTAAGGAATCTTCAAGTGTACTTATTCTTTCCTCCGCTGCTGACATTCTTTCTTTAAAAGTATGCATATCTTGTCTAATTAGACTTAAATCTTCCCTCATTCACTCAAGATTACGAGAAAGAGTATTCACAGAGCTATTGCATGTATTAATAGCCTTCATTATATCTGCAAACGTAGTTACATGCTCTGTATTTGAACTATTAGAGGTATTTAATGTATTTGAGGATTTAAAAGCGGTATTATGCAAGTCTTTTTCTGAAGCAGCATTACTCACTGTGTCAACTGGCTGATCCCACAGGCTGCCTCTCCTTCCACTGTAGCTGGTCCAGCAGAAGCTCCCTCCATGACTAGTCCTTGCGTTAGGCTGGACGTTGCAGGCTGAGGTTCACCTTTAGCCATAGTGGGGATATGGGCAAATTTCTCTAGCCAAGTAGTAATATCTTGAGGCTTCTCTTGAGGCTTGTTCTTCATAGAGCTCTGATGTCTCTTATCTGCAATGTTCTCTGGGGGACATTCATTAATGGCGTGATCAGCATCCCCTGTGTCCTTCTTAGACTAATTATGTGGGGGTCTTGTGAGCCAAAGATGGACTGATGCCTCTGTGAGGTGAAACAAATATAGATAAGCTGCAAACACTAACCACGTTTCATTGCGTGCATAAACCAAAAAATATAAATAAACGTGCCTGCGCTGAAAAAACATATATATCCCAATAATTGGGAGGTGCATATATAGTGTAAAACTATACTACAAAATTTCAATACAAAAAAAAAAAAAAAAAAAATGCTAGTAATATATAAATTATAAAATGAATACAATCATTATATAAAAGTATCCCATAAAGTGCAACATGCAAGAAAACAATATATATATGTCGTTATAAATATAAGATCAAAGTGCAAAATCAAGTGTCCACATTTAAAAAGTTCAATTCATTGATATCAACACATAAAGTGCAAGTAAGTAGTGTCCACAAAAAACAGTGTTCCTCATGCTCCTCCTTAATGGTGTTCACAATCCAGCATGCTTCAGTGCTCTCCTGTGACCCCCCACTTGTGCTTGCGCTCACCTCTGAGCATGTGACATGGTAATTAAATGGTGTCTAAACACGCATTGGAGCCACCACTTGGGATCATACAGGGTATGCTGGTATAAACTCCACCACTCTCAAATGTCATCAGATGTCTCACATACAAGAAAGAAAAAGCTCCATAGTGTGATACAGTAGGGATTTATTTAAAATATATTAAAACTTCCCTCCAGAAGGGTACTCACAATATGTAGGTGCGTGAGTGCACCAATCTTTCCAGAGAGTGTTTGTATATAACAAGCATTTGTATGGTGTGCGGTGTGTCGTTCCTCATCTACCTCTGTTGCTGACAGCTCCGTCCTACCCCTCCCTGACGCGTATTCAGCACAGGGATCACGTGCCTTCCTCTGTGTCCTTCTTGTTCCTTTGTGTCATCCTTGCAGGCTGGCAGGCTCACACTGGCTCACTGGCTCACAGGCTCACACTGGCAGGCGCACACAGATCCACACTAGTCCTCTCTCCACCCTCACACTTTCACTGACTGCATTCCCCCAACACGCATACTAGTAATGGAGAGTACCGGTGGAGAGTAGTGCAACAATTAAAGGATATATAGGCTTACTTGCACTGGTAAAGAACCAATGGAGAGCCCGGTGGTGGGCCAACAGGAAGCCAGGTAGGAACCGAGTGCACTCCGGCCCGATGCACGACACAATGCACGCGGCAAGTGGCAGGTATGCAGGGAGGTTCAGCCACGGTGTAGCCAAAATGAGGCCGACAAACCACCAGCAAGTGGAAGATGATGGGCAGAAAGCCAACACAGCCGACAGACGGATCCGGAACTTATGCGGCTATGACATGGCTCAGTGTACTCTCGATTCCGGTCACAGGATAGAAGGGAGGATCAGCAGAGGAGTTCTATCCTTTACGTCCTCTGAAATCGATTTTTTACATTTATTTTTCCCTGATGAATTAGTTAAAGGCATCATGGATCAAACCAATCTTTTTGTCCATCAATTCATAGAAAACATCCCAGCTCAAGCTTTGCCCACCCTTTTGAATGGAGACCCCCAACAGTGGAGGAGCTTAAATTGTTTTTAGGCCTTATGCTCAACATGGGGCTTACAAAAAAAAAATTAAGTGCATGATTATTGGTCTACCAACCCTATCCACCATATGCCAATTTTTTCATCTGTCATGTCCAGGTCCCGATATGAAATTATAATGCGCTTCCTGCATTTCAGTGATAACTCGCAGTGCCACCCCCCCCCCCCCCCGAAATCGACTTTGATAAATTATATAAACTTTGCCCCCTAATTGATTTTTTCTCCAAGAGGTTTGTCAAACGTGATAGCCCTGACCATAACATTTATGTGGATGAATTCCTGGTTCATTTCACAGGCCAGCTGGGAATCAAACAGTATATCCCCAGTAAGAGGGCAAGGTATGGATTGAAACTCAAAAAGCTCTGTGAAAGCTCCACTGGATATGTGCATGCCTTCCACGTGTACGAAAGCAAAGACTCCCAGCTCCAGACTGCTGAGCTCTGATGAAGAAGGGACGTGTCCTTCGAAACGCATCAGCTAGTAGTGAAGCTTGTATGTTCCTCTAAGACCTTTGGAAGGCTTCGCTCATCATCACTACCACTTGCTGCTTGTTGTTGCTCGAGTTTTATGGCACCAGATTTTACTACTGCTTGTGAGTAATTTCTTTTATCATTTTATTCAATAAATGTTTTACAAAAGATAATGCACATGGCCGGTGCGCCCCTTTCTCTTTTTATTTCTTTGTCTGCTAGGATTCCCCATCCTTGAGGGCAGCAAGGCCTGTGTCGTCCTTCCATCTATCTGGTTGACCACTTGTGCGCAGGATTCAATTTCTTTTTTCCAGCTCCAGCCCCCTGAGTGTCCACTGTACATGGGAATAAGCTGGAAAATTGTCTGGGAGTTGGCATTCCCACTCTTGCAAAAGGGGTATCACATTTACAGTTGTGTGAAAAAGTATTTGCCCCCTTTCAGATTTTTTATTGTTTTGCATATTTGTCACACTTAAATGACTCGGATCATCAAACAAATTTTATCATTACACAAAGATAACCCGAGTAAATACAAAATGCAGTTTTTAAATGATGGTTTCATTTATAAAGGCAAAAAAGCTGTCCAAACCTGCCTGGCTTTATGTGAAAAAGTAACTGCCCCCTAAACCTAATAACTGGTTGTGCCATCCTTAGCGGCAACAACTGCAATCAAGCATTTGCGATAACTGGCAATGAGTCTTTCAAATTGCTGTGGAGCAATTTTGGCCCACTCTTCTTTGCAGAATTGTTTTAATTCAGCCACATTGGAGGGTTTTCCAGCATGAACGGCCTGTGTAAGGCCATGATACAGCATCTCAATTGGATTTAAGTCCGGGCTTTGACTAGGCCACTCCAAAACCTAAATTTTGCTGTTTTTGAACCATTTGGAGGTGGACTTGCTGTTGTGTTTTGGATCATTGTCCTGCTACCTGGACCAATGCTTTGGCTGTGCTGACAACATCTCTACCCTTACTGACTGTGGACAGTATTCCTGCCTGCTGCCTGTTTTGCTGTCGCTGTCCATGTCCCTGCCTGCTGCCTGGACCAATGCTCTCCTCTGTGGACCACTGCACTACTAAAACCGGAGGTAACCTTTTCTTTACCCTTTGCTCAGCAGAATGTATTTTGGTTTGTAATTGGTGAGTACAGTACATGCTATGTGTTAGAAATATGTGAAATATGTGATAGGTTGGCAGGAATGAATGTGTGTAATTTATGCTCCTAGAATGCCTAGAGGTGCTACTTGGATGTTGGGCCTCTGTATGTGACCAGGCTGTGTAAAAGTCTCATACATGTGCTATCGCCATACTCAAGAGGAGTAGCAGAATATATTTTGGGGTGTTTTTGCTATGTACATGCTACGTGTTGAAAATCTTATAAATGGACAACTTTGTGTAAAAAAAAAAACACGTTTTCATTTTTTTTCCACATTTTCCAAAAACTTCTGGAAAAAAATGAACCATTCAAAAAGACTCATGCCTCATTATTATACGTTGGGGTGTTAGCTTTCCAAAATAGGGTCATTTTGTGGGTGTTTCCATTGCCCTGGTGCTCCAGGGCCTTCAAAAGTGTGATAGGTTGTCATCAAATTAGATGTGTAATTTATGCTCCTAGAACGCCTGGAGGTGCTACTTGGATGTTGGGCCTCTGTATGTGTCCAGACTGTGTAAAACTCTCACACATGTGATATCGCTATACTCAGGAGGAGTAGCAAAATGTATTTTGGGGTGTCATTGCAAGTATGCATGTGCTGTGTGAGAGAAATAACTTGTTATGACAGTTTTGTATAAAAATAAAATAATTCTCGATTTTCCCAAGAATTGTGGGAAAAAATTACAACTTCAAAAAACTCACCATGCCTCTTACTAAATACCTTGGAATGTCTACCTTCCAAAAAGGGGTAATTTGGGGGGTATTTGTACTTTCCTGGCTTGTTAGGGTCTCAAGAAATGAGATAGGCCTTCAGTACATCAGGTGTGATCAATTTTCAGTGATTTGCACCATAGCTTGTAGACTTTCACAGAGACTAACTAATATACACTAATTTGGGTTATTTTTACCAACGATATGTAGCAGTATAAATTTTAGCCCAAATTTATGATGAAAAATGACTTCTTTGTAAAGTTTTACAATAGAAACTAAAAAAGTGGGTTTTTTTTCAAAATGTTCTCTCTTTTTTTTTTGCTTATATTGCAAAAAAAAAAAAAAAAAAACAGCGGTGATTAAATACCACAAAAGAAAGCTCTATTTGTGAGAAAAAAAAATGATAAAAAATGTTTTTTTGTTACAGTGTAGCATGACTGAGTAATTGTCATTGAAAGTGTGAGAGTGCTGAAAGCTGAAAATTGGTCGGGACAGGAAGGGTGTATAAATGCCCTGTATTGAAGTGGTTAAGGATAAGTTCATCTGTTGTAACCCATATTCAGGGTGTAATATGTAACATGAAACATGTCCTGCCAGCCTCTAGTCCTCCCCCCCGCCTCCCAGTGACAGTGAGCTGAGAACTTCTCAAGGTGCCCGTTGTTACTATTTGAAAATACTGCGGTTGTGTGGGGCATCACCCACATGGGCATGTCATTCATTCACAGTTTGTTGTGAATGACTTGAACTACAAGTACTGTCATCCTTTGTGACTGACAACTTGTAGTTTTGAATGGACTGCAAAGTCACTGATAAGCGACCTCATAGTTCATTCACAAGCCCTGCAGCTTGTAAACAGCCAGCACATATGCAGGTATGGGCTGAAAGCTGCTGGACTTGTTTTCTGGAGTCTGGCATTGCATTCCTGATCCACTGATCACTGGTGCAATGCTTTAAAGGCTCCTTTCCTGTTTAAAAAAATATGTGCATGTATTTTTTTCCCACACGTGAATTTATCCTTTAAAAACTCCAGGCACAGCTGTTTTTTCAATCTTAAGTGTCATTATGTATATTCTTTTAACTAAATCTCCCTAAGTTCCAGTGCTATTGATATACACAGCATGAGCTGAACTTTATGCTCCCCGCTGGATCAGAATGGTGTCAATGAATGATACCAGATCCTGTGTTGCGCCTCCAACTCCTCAGTCTGCTGTGCAATTCACAAAGCACAGGACAAACGTCATCACTGTGCTGTGCTTTGTGAATGGCACAAAGTAAATATAGCAGTATATCAGCAGTACTCAATGGCGCTTAGAGGGAGTTCCTAAAATAATAAAAAATAATGATACTTTTTAAAGGAAGAATAAAGAAGGGAAAAAACGGAAAATATATCTGAGCCTGGATTTGGGCTTTTAAAAAAGACTGAAGCAGTGATACATATTCATGTTATTTTCATAACTATGGCAATGCAAAATATTTTTTTAGTTTTAAAAACCATAGCAGGCATATAAACATACTAACCAGAGGTAAGGATCGGTATTTGCTACATCCAGGTATCCAAAAAGCAAATATTGCAGTCTATGCATGTTTAATTACTGGTGACATTCTTGCAATTGAGAGATTTTTTCTCTACTTGAACTGTTGACTACAGAACTATGGAACACTTAATAAAAAATATTGAAATCTAATTATTAGTGACATTCAGTAGACTCATTCACACAGCCGTGGCCAAAAGTTTTGAGAATAACGCAAATATAAATTTTCACAAAGTCTGCTGCCTCAGTTTTTATGATGACAATTTGCATACACTCCAGAATAGTATAAAGAGTGATGAGATGAATTGCAATTAATTGCAAAGTCCCTTTTTGCTATGAAAATGAACTTATTCTCATTAAAAAAAACAAAAAAAAAAACATTTCCACTGTATATGTGAAGAAGTCTTTACGGTGCCCATGAAAGTCCAATAAGTGCCAGGACTGCCTCCTACAGTTAATTCAGCTGCAGGATCGAGGCACCACCAGTGCAGGGCTTGCTTAGGAATGGCAGCAGGCAGGTGTGAGTGCATTTGCACGCACAGTGATGTGAAGACTTTTAGAGAATGGCCCGGTGTCAAGAAGGCAGCAAAGAATCCACCTCTCTCCAGGAAAAAACATCAGGGACTGACTGATATTCTGCAAAAGGCACAGGGATTGGACTGCTGAGGACTGAGGTAAAGTCATGTTCTCTGATGAAACTCCTTTCCGATTGTTTGGGGCATCTACAATCAGTCCTGTGTCATGCCAACAGTAAAGCATTCTGAGACCATTTATGCATGGGGTTGCTTTTCAGCCAAGGGAGTGAGCTCACTCACAATTTTGCCCAAGAACACAGCCATGAACAAAGAATGATACAAAAACATCCTCCGAGAGCAACTTCTCCCAAACAGTTTGGTGATGAACAATGCCTTTTCCAGCATGATGGAGCACCTTGCCATAAGGAAAAAGTGATAACTAAGTGGCTTGAGAAACAAAACATCAACAATTTGGGTCCATGGCCAGGAAACCCCCCAGAAAATAATCCAATTGAGAACTTGTGGTAAATCCTCAAGAAGTGGGCAAAGAAAAAAAACACAAATTCTGACAAACTCCAAGCATTGATTATGCAAGAATGGGCTACTATCAGTTAGGATGTGGCCCAGAAGTTGATTGACAGCATGCCAGGGCCAATTGAAGAGATCTTGAAAAAGACGGGTCAACACTGCAAATAATTACTCTTTTCCTAAACTTAATGTAATTGTCAATAAAACTTTGACACGTATGAAATGCATGTAATTATACTTCAATCTACCATAGTAACATCTTACAAAAAGATCTAAAAACACTGAAGCAACAGATTTTGTAAAAATTAATATTTTATTTAATTCTCAAAACTTTTGGCCAAGACTGCTCTATGAGTCCTTCCATGATCTTTATCTGTGCCAAAGAGGTGCTTTAACCACTTGCCGACCACCTCACGCAGATATACTGCGGCAGAATGGCACGGGCAGGCAAAGTAAGGTATGGGTACGTTACTTGCTTCCTGCGGGCGGGGGGTCCAATCGGACCCCCTCGGTGCCCGAGGCAGTCGGCTTCTGTTTGGGAGTGATCAGAGGTGAGGGGGAGGCCATCCATTCGTGGCCACCCCCTCACAATTGCTCCCAGCCAATTACATTCTTCCTCTGCTGCTGTAATGTAAACAGCGGCAGAGGAAGTGATGTCATCTCTCCTTGAGCCGGTCTTTTCGATCCGGTGCCGAGGAGAGAAGACATCAAGTAAGTGCACCAAACACTACACTTTCAGTAGAACACACTAGGTACACTTTTCACCCCCCTCACTCCCTGATCACCCCCCGATTACCCCCCTGTACCCCCTGTCACAGTGACACCAATAGCAGTTTTTTTTTTGCATTGGTGTCAGTTTGTGACAGTTATAAGTGGTAAGGCAGTTAGTGTTAGCCCCCTTTAGGTCTAGGAAACCCCCTAACCCCCCCTAATAAAGGTTAACCCCTTGATCACCCCCCGTCGCCAGTGTCACTAATCGTTTTTCTGATCGCTGTATTAGTGACACAGGTGACGCTAGTTAGGGAGGTAAGTATATAGGTTCGCCGTCAGTGTTTTATAGCGACAGGGACCCCCATATACTACCTAATAAAGGTTTTAACCCCCTGATTGCCCCTAGTTAAGCCTTTCACCAGTGATCACCGTATAACTGTTACGGGTGATGCTGGTTAGTTAGTTTGTTTATTATAGTTTCAGGGCACCCGCCGTTTATTACCTTATAAAGATTTAAACCCCTAATCGCCTGGCGGTGATATAAGTTAAGTTTTAGAGTCAAATAAGGTCTGCGTCGCCCCAGGCAGCGTCAGGTTAGCGCCAGTACCGCTAACACCCACGCACGCAGCATACACCTCCCTTAGTGGTATAGTATCTGAACGGATCAATATCTGATCAGATCAAATCTATCCTAGCATCCCCAGCAGTTTAGGATTCCCATAAACACAGTGTTAGTGGGATCAGCCCAGATACCTGCTAGCACCTGCGTTTTGCCCCTCGACCCAGCCCTGCCCAGCCCACCCCAAGTGCAGTATTGATCGATCACTGTCACTTACAAAACACTAAACACACATAACTGCAGTGTTCGCAGAGTCAGGCCTGATCCCTGCGATCGATAACAGTTTTTGTTGGTAGCGTTTTGATAGTCGCTAACAGTCAGGAGCTTTTTTGCCTGTGAGTCTCACTAGTGTACCACTAAATTTAGAGCCCAAAATGGCAAATCGAAGGTACACTAGTGAAGAGGCCTACACATTTCTGAGCATGACAGATAGTGAAGAGGAAGTCACTCATCTGTCAGAATCAGGCTCAGAATACGATCCTGTAGAGGACAGCGGCTCCATGACAGATAGCTCTGACGATGGAGTTGTGGTCCCTGCCAAGGTCAGGCGTACCAGACCCCTAACTTCTTCTTCTGTCCTTGATGTGCAAGAACCGCAGGTCCCTTGTATGGAGCAGAGCAGTACTAGCGCCGCTATTCCTTCTGGTGAACTGGCAAGCACCAGCGGCCTAGTACACCCTGGTCTTACATCCAGCACTGCAGTAACACTTGGTGATGTGGCGAGTCCCATAAGTGCAGTTCAAGCTGGCGAGGTGGCAAGCACAAGTAGTGTTCCACTGCCACCAAGAAGACGAACACAGGCCCGTCGTGCCCATAGTGCCCTTCCTGCTGCATTTGCCTATCCGAATTGGGAACCCACCACTTCTGCAGCACCCGTACTTCCCCCATTCACTGGCCAACCCGGCATTCATGTGGAAACAGTTGATTTTACGCCACTGGATTTTTATTCGCTGTTTTTCACCGAAGATCTCTATAGATCTATTGTGGACCAAAGCAATTTATACGCTGGTCAACACATGGCCACTATTCCCCAGTCCTCCCTTGCCAGAGATTGTAGACCAATTACGGTCTCCGAATTTAAGCTCTTTCTGGGCCTTTCCCTCAACATGGGCATAACTAAAAAGAGTGAGTTGCGGTCATATTGGTCCACTGACCAATTCACCATATGCCCTTGTTCTGCCTCCATGACCAGGGCACAATACGAGCAGATTTTGCGGTTTATGCACTTCAATGACAATGAACTCTGTCGTCCTCGTGGAGACCCTGAATACGATCGGCTCTACAAAATTCGACTCCTCGTAAACCACTTCTACCACCGTTTTGCAGACTTGTTTACTCCCCATCAAGTTGTCTGCGTTGATGAGTCCCAGATTAAGTTTTCTGGCTGCTTGTCATTAAAACAGTACCTTCCCAGCAAGCGTGCCAGATACGGGGTCAAGATGTATAAGTTCTGTGACAGGGCCACAGGCTATACATGTAGTTTTATGGTTTACGAGGGCAAAGATAGTCATGTAGAGCCGACAAACTGCCCTGACTACATAGAAAGCACTGGCAAGATTGTGTGGGACTTGGTGTCACCCTTATTCGGAAAGGGGTACCACTTGTACGTGGACAATTATTACATGAGCGTGCCACTTTTTAGTAACCTTTTTGATCAACAGATTGGAGCATGTGGCACCGTTCGACCTAATCGCCGGGGCTTTTCCCAGCGGCTTGTAGATTCCTGTCTTAGGCTGGGGGAGAGAGCCTGCTTCAAGTGTAATAACTTGCTCGCTATGAAGTGGAGGGATAATAAGAATGTTTTCGTTCTTACCTCCCTTCATGCAGACACGATGGTCCAAATTACTACGGCGACTGGTGTTGTGGAGAAACCCCTCTGTGTCCACGAATATAACCAAAATATGGGAGGGGTGGACCTCAACGACCAGTTGTTGGCGGCGTACCTAGTTGCCCGTAAGGCCAGATGCTGGTACAAGAAAGTGTCTGTTTATTTATTTCAATTGGCTTTGCTGAACGCTCATGTCCTATACAGAACTTCAGGACGGACTGGATCCTTCCTTAAATTCCAGGAAGAGATCGTCAGAATCCTTCTGTATCCAGACGGTGCTCCACCTCACCTTCCCCAACCAAATGCAGTAAGCCGGCTGTATGAGAGGCATTTTCCTTATGTCCTCCCGAGTACCCCTACCCAACGAGCCCCCCAAAGAAGATGTTGTGTCTGCAGAAAGCGCAGATATAGGCGTGACACCCGGTATTATTGTCCCTCCTGTCCTGACAATCCTGGTCTATGCATTGGTGAATGTTTTGAACGCTACCATTCACTAGTTGAGTATTAGCGTAGGGTACAGCACTGCACAGACTAGGCACACTAACACAGGGTCTCCCAAGATGCCATCGCATTTTGAGAGACCCGAAACTGGTACCAGTTACAAAAGTTATAGTTGCAAAAAAAAGTGTAAAAAAAAAAAAAAAAAAGTAAAAAAAATAAAAACACAAAAAAATATAAAATAAATAAATCAAAAATAGTTGTCATTTTATTGTTCTCTCTCTCTCTATTCTCTCTCTATTGTTCTGCTCTTTTTTACTGTATTCTATTCTGCAATATTTTATTGTTATTATGTTTTTCTTTGTTTGCTTTTCAGATATGCAATTTTTTTATACTTTACTGTTTACTGTGTTTTATTGGTAACCATTTTTTTGTTTTCAGGTACGCCATTCAGCTGCAGAGTGGATTTATTTATCTTGACAGCAACAGCTTTTGCTCACACGATACATAAACCCGTGACTCCAGCGCTGTCGGAGGTGATTTCACCACCACAGTTACATACTTCAGCATATATGCCGAAGTGTGGGGGCAGCAGTGGGTGGAGGAGCGATTTGCTCCTACCTTTTGCGGGAGGATGCCCCCATGCTTCAGCATATATATATTTTAGGCACAGGTTGCGTTAAATGTTTTATTTTTTACTATGTTTTTTTTGTATTTGCTTTGCAGGTATGGTAAGTCTTACTGTTATACTGCAATGTTACTTTGTTTTATTGTTAACCATCACTTGCTTAGCAGGTACGCCATTCAGTTGCAGCGCGGATTTATTTATCTTGACAGCAACAGCGTTTGCTCCCACAATACATAAAGCCATGGCTCCAGCGCTGTCGGAGGTGATTTCACCACCACAGTTACATACTTCAGCATATATGCCGAAGCATGGGGGCAGCAGTGGGTGGAGGAGCGATTTGCTCCTAACTTTTGCGGGAGGATGCCCCCATGCTTCAGCATATATATACGGTGCATGTATGCCCATCATTAGAAGTGGGTGGATGAAGAGAGGTATTCTAATGGTGGGCATACCCACTGATCAATCTCTTTTTTTCATTCAGCCCACAAGCTGCATGAAAAAAAGTTTACAATACATGCCCAACAAGGTCCAGCAACGTACTGGTATGTTGCTGGACTTTGAGTGGTTACACCAGAATGATGCCTGCAGGTTTAGGTATCATCTTGGTATCATTCTTTTCAGCCAGCAGTCGGCTTTCATGTAAAAGCAATCCTAGCAGCTAATCAGCCTCTAGACTGCTTTTACAAGCAGTGGGAGGGAATGCCCCCCCACCTTCTTCCGTGTTTTTCTCTGGCTCTCCTGTCCCAACAGGGAACATGAGAATGCAGTCGGTGATTCAGCCAGCTGACCATAGAGCTGATCAGAGACCAGAGTGGCTCCAAACATCTCTATGGCCTAAGAAACCGGAAGCTACCAGCATTTCATGACTTAGATTTCGCCGGATGTAAACAGCGCCATTGGGAAATTGGGAAAGCATTTTATCACACTGATCTTGGTGTGGTCAGATGCTTTGAGGGCAGAGGAGAGATCTAGGGTCTAATAGACCCCAATTTTTTCAAAAAAGAGTACCTGTCACTACCTATTGCTATCATAGGGGATATTTACATTCCCTGAGATAACAATAAAAATGATTAAAAAAAAATATAAAAAGAACAGTTTAAAAATAAGATAAAAAAAGCAAAAAAAATAATAAAAAGAAATAATAAAAAGAAAAAAAAAAAGCACCCCTGTCCCCCCCTGCTCTCGCACAAAGGTGAACGCAAGCGTCGGTCTGGCGTCAAATGTAAACAGCAATTGCACCATTCATGTGAGGTATCACCGCGAAGGTCAGATCGAGGGCAGTAATTTTAGCAGTAAACCTCCTCTGTAAATCTAAATTGGTAACCTGTAAAGGCTTTTAAAGGCTTTTAAAAATGTATTTATTTTGTTGCCACTGCACGTTTGTGCGCAATTTTAAAGCATGTCATGTTTGGTATCCATGTACTCGGCCTAAGATCATCTTTTTTATTTAATCAAACATTTGGGCAATATAGTGTGTTTTAGTGCATTCAAATTTAAAAAAGTGTGCTTTTTCCCAAAAAAATGCGTTTGAAAAATCGCTGCACAAATACTGTATGAAAAAAAAAAATGAAACACCCACCATTTTAATCTGTAGAGCATTTGCTTTAAAATATATATATATATAATGTTTGGGGGTTCAAAGTAATTTTCTTGCAAAAAAAATAATTTTTTCATGTAAACAAAAAGTGTCAGAAAGGGCTTTGTCTTCAAGTGGTTAGAAGAGTGGGTGATGTGTGACATAAGCTTCTAAATGTTGTGCATAAAATGCCAGGACAGTTCAACCTCCCCCCAAATAACCCCATTTTGGAAAGTAGACACCCCAAGCTATTTGCTGAGAGGCATGTCGAGTCCATGGAATATTTTATATTGTGACACAAGTTGCGGGAAAAAGACAATTTTTTTTTTTTTTTGCACAAAGTTGTCACTAAATGATATATTGCTCAAACATGCCATGGGAATATGTAAAATTACACCCCAAAATACATTCTGTTGCTTCTCCTGAGTACGGGAATACCACATGTGTGAGACTTTTTGGGAGCCTAGCCGCGTACAGGACCCTGAAAACTAAGCACCGCCTTCAGGCTTTCTAAGGGGCGTAAATTTTTGATTTCACTCCTCACTGCCTATCACAGTTTCGGAGGCCATGGAATGCCCAGGTGGCACAAACCCCCCCAAATGACCCTATTTTGGAAAGTAGACACCCCAAGCTATTTGCTGAGAGGTATAGTGAGTATTTTGCAGACCTCACTTTTTGTCACAAAGTTTTGAAAATTGAAAAAAGAAAAAAAAAATTTCTTGTCTTTCTTCATTTTCAAAAACAAATGAGAGCTGCAAAATACTCACCATGCCTCTCAGCAAATAGCTTGGGGTGTCTACTTTCGAAAATGGGGTCATTTGGTGGGGATTTGTGCTATCTTGGCATTTTATGGCCTTCGAAACTGTGATAGGTAGTGAGGAGTGAATCAAAAATTTACTCCCTTAGAAATTCTGAAGGCGGTGATTGGATTTTGGGGCCCTGTATGCAGCTAGGCTCCCAAAAAGTCCCACACATGTGGTATCCCCGTACTCAGGAGAAGCAGCAGAATGTATTTTGGGGTGTAATTCCACATATGCCCATGGCATGTTTGAGCAATATATCATTTAGTGACAACTTTGTGCAAAAAAAAAAAAAATGTCACTTTACCGCAACTTCTGTCAACATATAAAATATTCCATGGACTCAACATGCCTCTCAGCAAAGAGCTTAGGGTGTCTACTTTCCAAAATTGGGTCATTTGGGGGGGGGTTGTGTCATCTGGGAATTTTATGGCCTTCAAAACTGTGATAGGTAGTGAGGAGTGAAATCAAAACTTAACGCCCTTAGAAATCCTAAAGGTGGTGCTTGGTTTTCGGGGCCCCATACGCGGCTAGGCTCCCAAAAAGTCCCACACATGTAGTATTCCCGTACTCAGGAGAATTAGCAGAATGTATTTTGGGGTGCAATTCCACATATGCCCATGGCCTGTGTGAGCAATATATCATTTAGTGACTACTTTTTAAAAAAAAAATAGTTTGGTATTTTCCCGCAACTTGTTTCAAAATATAAAATATTCCATGGACTCAACATGCCTCTCAGCAAATAGCTTGGGGTGTCTACTTTTCAAAATGGGGTCATTGGGGGGGGGGGGTTTGTGCCATCTGGGCATTTTATGGCCTTCAAAACTGTGATAGGTAGTGAGGAGTGAAATCAAAACTTTACGCCCTTAGAAATCCTGAAGCCTGCTTGGTTTTTGGGGCCCCGTACGCGGCTAGGCTCCAAAAGAGTCCCACACATGTGGTATCCCCGTACTCAGGAGAATCAGCAGAATGTATTTTGGGGTGCAATTCCACATATGCCCATGGCCTGTGTGAGCAGTAGGGATGAGCTTCGAGTTCGAGTCGAACTCATATTCGACTCGAACATTGGCTGTTCGCAAGTTCGCCGAACAGCGACCAATTTGGGGTGTTGGCAGCAAATTCTAATGCCGCAGAACACCCTTTAAAAGTCTATGGGAGAAATCAAAAGTGCTAATTTTAAAGGCTTATATGCAAGTTATTGTCATAAAAAGTGTTTGGGGGCCTGGGTCCTGCCCCAGGGGACATGGATCAATGCAAAAAAAAGTTTTAAAAACGGCCGTTTTTTTCAGGAGCAGTGATTTTAATAATGCTTAAAGTCAAACAATAAAAGTGTAATATCCCTTTAAATTTCATAACTGGGGGGTGTCTATAGTATGCCTGTAAAGGGGCGCATGTTTCCTGTGTTTAGAACAGTCTGACAGCAAAATGACATTTCGAAGGAAAAAAAACTACTCGCGGCTATTGCATTGCCGGTCCGACAATACACATAGAAGTTCATTGATAAAAATGGCATGGGAATTCCCCACAGGGGAACCCCTAACCAAAATTTAAAAAAAAAAATGACGCGGGGGTCCCCCCTAAATTCCATACAAGGCCCTTCAGGTCTGGTATGGATATTAAGGGCACCCCCAGCCAAAATTTAAAAAAAAATGATGTGGGGGTCCCTCTAAATTCCATAGACCATAACGGTGTTCGCGTGTTCGAACAAGCTTTTTTCATGATCGCATGTTCTGGTGCGAACCGAACAGGGGGTGTTCGGCTTATCCCTAGTGAGCAATATATCATTTAGTGACAACTTTGTGCAAAAAAAAAAAAATTGTTACTTTCTCGCAACTTGTGTCAAAATATAAAATATTCCATGAACTCAACATGCCTCTCAGCAAATAGCTTGGGGTGTCTACTTTCCAAAATGGGGTAATTTGGGGGGGTTTGTGCCATCTTGGCATTTTATGGCCTTCAAAACTGTGATAGGTAGTGAGGAGTGAAATCAAAAATTTACGCCCTTAGAAATCCTGAAGGCGTGCTTGGTTTTTGGGGTCCCGTACGCGGCTAGGCTCCCAAAAAGTCCCACACGTGTGGTATCCCCATACTCAGGGGAAGCAGCTAAATGTATTTTGGGGTGCAATTCCACATATGCCCATGGCCTGTGTGAGCAATATATCATTTAGTGACAACTTTTTGTAATTTTTTTTTTGTCATTATTCAATCACTTGGGACAAAAAAAATAATATTCAATGGGCTCAACATGCCTCTCAGCAATTTCCTTGGGGTGTCTACTTTCCAAAATGGGGTCATTTGTGGGGGGGGTTTGTACTGACCTGCCATTTTAGCACCTCAAGAAGAAGTCATAAACTAAAAGCTGTGTAAATTCCAGAAAATGTACCCTAGTTTGTAGACACTATAACTTTTGCGCAAACCAATAAATATACGCTTATTGAGATTTTTTTTAACAAAGACATGTGGCCAAATACATTTTGGCCTAAATGTATGACTAAAATTGAGTTTATTGGATTTTTTTTATAACAAAAAGTAGAAAATATCATTTTTTTTCAAAATTTTCGTTTTTTTTTTTCCATTTATAGCGCAAAAAATAAAAACCGCAGAGGTGATCAAATACCGTCAAAAGAAAGCTCTATTTGTGGGAAGAAAAGGACGCAAATTTCGTTTGGGTACAGCATTGCATGACCGCGCAATTAGCAGTTAAAGCGACGCAGTGCCAAATTGTAAAAAGTGCTCTGGTCAGAAACGGGGTAAATACTTCCGGGGCTGAAGTGGTTAAACTAATATGTAGTGTTAGGAAACAGAACATATTTGACTGTGGATTTGATTTTTTCTTCTTTTAAAAGCTTTTCTTACTACTTACTTTTTTACTTTTCTTGCTAGGAACACTGACTTGCTGATAAAAAATGGACAGTGGTTTTCTGAGTCTGCCTCTGTACTCAATTCCTCTTGTTAAGAATTAAGAAGTTACAGATGACACAGCAATGTAAAACAGATCAGCACCAGAACAACACTATTAAGCAAGACTAGGCCCAAATTTACTAGAGACAAAGAGGCAGGGGTTTTACTACAATAATTTACAAAATGCAGATGATACAGCTTTGTAACTGGCTAGCAACAGAACCCTTTTGTATGAACAAGACTGGGCTGATATAGAATATACTTGGTAAACATTACACAGATAGGTGGGACAGTTTTGCATGTGTAGTAGACCTAACCAGTGAATGACTAAGTTTTATTTTTATAATAATGATAGGTAATGTGGTGAGTGTTATAATGTGAGGTGGTTTAGGTGTACACTGTCATTGTACGTCAGCTCATGCAGCTGTGGGCAGGTGTACTCTCATGCCCTCTGTGGGAGCGTGCCCACAAGTTGGGTGGACTCAATGTCCGCTGGTGCCCCACAATCGCGGTGAGGCAAGGCAGAATGGGGGAACTGCCTATGTAAACAAGGCGATTCCCCGTTCTGCCTAGTGACATGACAGAGATCTACTGTTTCCAGTGATCGGGAAATCGGGAACAGTGATCTCTGTCATGTCCCTGGCTGCCCATCCCACCTACAGTTAGAACACGCTGAGGGAACACACTTAACCCCTTGCTCCCCCCCGGTAGTGTTAACCCCTTCCCTGCCAGTAGCACTGATCAATATAATAATGTCACTGGTCCTCAAAAAGTGTCATTTGTGGCAAGATTTGTCTGCCACAATGTCGCAGTCCCGCTAAAATAGCAGATCACCACCATTGCTTTACCAAAAATATGTAGAAGATGATATATCGGCCTAAACTGATGAATACATTTTATTTTATTTTTTGGATATGTATTATAGCAAAAAGTAAAATAATTTTTTTTGTATTTTTGTTAAAAATTGTCATTTTTTGTTTAAAGCACAAAAAATAAAAACTACAGAGGTGATAAAAACCACCAAAACAAAGCTCTATTTGTGGGGAAAAAAAAGGAACATCAATTTTGTTTGGGTACAGCATCGCAGGACCGCGCAATTGTCAGTTAAAGTGGCACAGTGCCGTATCGCAAAAAATGACCTGATCATTAAGGTGGCAAATCCTTCCAGTCCTTAAGTGGTTAAACAATGCAACAGCACAGCATTAACTTCTTGCTGGCTAAAATAAAAGATCACAGCTCCCCTGCTTTCTTCAAACTAAAGTGCTGGACTCTACTAATTACAGTTTACAGGGCAATTAGCACGTTCTTTTATGTGCCTTGCTGGGGGATCAGATACGAGTAGATGAGCTATGATCCTCTAGCTTAAAGCACCCCAAACCTAAAAAAAGTGGCCCTGTCAACATAAAAATAAAAACCAATATAACCTCTCCAATCCCCCCCCCCCCTAAACAATTGCTAAATTGGGGTGATTGCCCAAAGAGCTAGCAAATAGAATTAAAGTACAGTTTCCTCACTTTCCATAATCCTTCCTTGTGCAGTTTGTCAAATTTCCCCATCTTCTCCCTCCAACAGCTTTGTAATATAATGATATTGTGGCTGCTCCGGGCTCCATTCTATGTTTTACAGAAGGGGGTTGTGTTATCCCCCTATTGGCCCAATGGTCCTTATACGTCTGCAGGTCATGATTCAAAGGCTAAGCAGTGCAACTTATATAAAATTATGACCCACTGAATTAAAATTTTGAGACATGTAAATTTGCACACAACTAGGCTTATAATAAAAGACTCACTCCCCACTGAAGTTGCATGTGCCCCACGTCATTGCCCTACTACCATGCCATTATTTAACAAAAAATTGCAAGAAGTCAGAAGAAAATTACAAGGTTTGGCTTCCATAGGCTTTGATTGGCACAAGGTGCTATTATTGGGATTTGCAGATTTTTTTTCAATTTTTCAGTGGACGTCCAGCAAATTGAGCTTTAATGAGTTGATTCATCATGACTCACAATGCTATTTAGAATCTTAATGAGGAACTGTAATGGTTTATAAATACATTTGATATCATTTTTCATGGTAATAACCTTTTAAAGCTGAACATTGGGAATCTACTCACTTTGTAAAATGTACTGGCATACTATGAGTTAAGTCCAGCAAGGTGCATGCCACCTCATGGATTTATCTATTTTATTTAAATCAAATGGTTTTACGGAGTCCTGAGAGTACAACTATGGTTACCTTCCTGGGTCTCTGACAGGAGAGATGCTGCTGTCATACAGCAGCAGATCTGCCCACCCCTCCCCTTGTGATTTACAGAAGCCTTTGTGTTTTGTGAATATGTTCACAATACAAAGCACTCAGTGATTGGGCAGAAGGAGGGGAGGAGTGGGCACAGCAACTGCATGCAACTCTGTAGCTGCTGGAGCAAAGACTAGAAGGTCCAGCATTAGAGTACTAGAAGGATAGCAACAGCTGTGATTCCAATGCTCAGTAAAAATACAAATTGTAAATTATATCAATAACGTCCATGAGGTGGTATGCACCTAATTGGACTTAATCCCTAGTAATCTAGCACTTGTAAAAAAAAAAGGATGGATTCCTGGTGTTCAGCTGGTGTTCAGCTTCAATAATTCCTAGAGAAATAGGGAACAGTGAAAGAGTCTGCATACCAAATTGCATTGTGACTCAGTTTGTCTTACTGAAACTTCAGATTAAACCTTCTGATAAAGGTTGGGCCACTTCTCTGATGATTCATTGGGTTCTTTAACCACTTACAGACCAGAAGATTTGCCTGCTTAACGACCAGGCAATTTTTTATGATACGGCACTGCGTCGCTTTAACTGACAATTGTGTGGTCATGCGACGCTGTACCCAAACAAAATTTATGTTCTTTTTTTCCTACAAATAGAGCTTTCTTTTGGTGGTATTTAATCACCTTTGCAGTTTTTATTTTTTGGGCTATAAGCAAAGAAAGAATGACAATTTTGAAAAAAACAATATTTGTGTTGCTGTATGTTTCTGTAATAAATATCCCCAAAAATGTTTTTGAAAATCAAGTTTCTTCATCAGTTTTGGCCAATATATATTCTTCTACATATTTTTGGTAAAAAAAATCACAATAAGCGCATATTGATTGGTTTGATCTGCAATTTTTAGCACTACTGCGACATTGTGGTGGACAGATCGGACACTTTTGACACATTTTTGGGACCACTGACATTTATACAGTGATTAGTGCTATGAAAATGCACTGATTGCTTTGTAAATGTCACTGGCAGGGAAGGGGTTAACACTAGGGGGTGATCAAGGGGTTAAATGTGTTCCCCCCATTGTGTTTCTAACAGTGAGGGGATGGAACTGACTAGAGGAGGAGACATATCATCTGCTCCTAGCGAGTAGGAACAGACGATCTGTCACTCCTCTCCTCAAAGAACAGGGATTTGTGTGTTTACACACACACGTTCCTTTCTGCCTCATGTGCCCTAGGCATTGTGACCGCCGGCCACGTGCATCAGCTCAGCGTCTGCCCCTGCTATAGCATTTAAAGGGCTGACATACAGCTACAATGGGTTGCGGGATCGTGCCGACCTGCTGCAGTATAATGGCGGCGGTTGGTTGGCATGTGGTTAATCAGTGGATCTGTTTTGGAATAGTATATGGTTAAAATAGTTAAATATATGAAAAAAACTAGAGCATCACCTGCTACCAAGAACAAAAAAATATTTATTGGTTAAAAAAAATTAAATAGATTAAAGTGGTTGTTAAGGCTAAATGTTTTTTTTTTTTCCTGTAATGCATTCTCTGCATTATGGTAAAAAAAAAACTTTTAGGTGCTGCCTTACCTGAGCACTGCTCTCTCCCTCCTCACTGGACTCATTGAGAGCAGTTGTAGCCATTGGCTCCTGCTGCTGTCAATCATATCCAGTGACAAGGGAGCAGGAGGCAGGGCTGAGACCCCAGAAGAGGAGAAGTGGGGCTGCAGGTAAGTATACAATGTTATTTAAAAAAATATATATATATATTACAAATCACTTTAATGATGGAAAGTATGTACAAAACGACAATACATTTCTTTTACTCATCTTATTTGTTCATCTTCTAATGTAAGTGAAATACTGCAGCACATTGAAACACCTCTGCAAATGAAATGTTCAATGTAACCTTCACATTGCATTTAAAAGTTCCAAGTGTGAATTCAAGAATTGTGTAGCTTTTCTGTTGATTTGAATACAATAACATTCTCATCATTGTTGCACCCTGGAGAAATCTTATATTTAAAAAAAAAGAAAATACTTGTTGGCATTCCTAGCCAGAGCATCTGGCAACCCTTTATCATTTGCAGTATTGCTGTTGCAGAAAAAATATACTATAAAATATGAATCTTTTCCCAATTATTTCAGTCCCCAGTGGGTTATTTAGAGAAACTGTTTAATCAGTGTGGAAATTCCCATATATGTGTTAGGAGTTTAAATCACCTACGTATTGATTTGTCCTTTAATCAAGGTATACAATTTAATTATATTTGGACCTGAAACAAAAAGTAGAGCTATATTTTTCTCTTGATATGACTGAGCAACCATTGAGTACACTCCTACAACCTTTTCACCAAAAGATATTATTCTTAAGTAGTCAATCTGTCAGATGATAGAGATGCTACTGGCTATATAGGATCTGATACTTGATAGATGAAAAGAGAAAGCAAGGCTTAGAACCATGAGAGATGGGGTCTTGATCTAAATGTATCAGTACTACTAAATGTCTGTCTTGATTGGTAATGTATGTATATATAGTTGATATATATGACAGGCTCACTTTAAAGGATAAGTTCAGGTAAAAAAAATGTGTATTTATTATTTTTTGATTGGGAGCCTGTAAAGCATTGCACCCATGATCAGCCAGGGCCCAAAGTAGGGGGGGCGGGCAGGGGGGAACGTGCACTGATCGAAGCATTGAGAGGGGTGCCGCAGTTGGTACCGATCTTCCTGCAGCAACTGAAAGGTCACTTCTCCTCCTTTACCTCCCGCTAGCATTCAGCTGCTGCAGGAGGAAAATACAGGTATCGGTAACTGTAAATGCTGAATGTCAGAAACCATGAATAAGACTGAGACAGAAGTACAGTTAAATCACACTGGTTTAATAATAATAAAAGAGTTAAAAGATTAAAAGTAATCAAAACATAGCCAGTGTTTAGGAACCGGAACAGATAGTCAGACAAGCCAAAACACCAGGGAGCCAGAGTTGAGCATAGTAGAACAGCAAGCTGGATCTGGAGCCAGAAGGAATGTCAGCCAAGCAAGTCTTTAACAGGAACACAGGAGAGCATCTCTAGAGATGTGACCAGTGCAAAGGCAGAGATCATCTGTGCTGGATGGCTTAAGAAGGCAGGACTGGCAAGCAGGATATCATCAACAGGTGAGTCACTGTGGAGAGAAAGGAGCTGGCAATTAGCCGACAGCTGAGAGGCCGGCTTTAAAGAAGGAAGGGCTGAGCCCAGCCCTGACACCGATCCAACTGCCACCCCTGTATCTGCCCCTTTTGACCTGTGCAGTAAGCAAATGGGATTAATAAAGGCATGATTTTCAGTACGGAGAAGCTCATCATACGATCAGAAAGACACACAAAGTTATAACATAACCTTCCTCTGCACTCGTTCTCTTGGTCTTTCCTTCCCATGCTCTCCATCCTGTCTTCTGCCACGGGGAATCTAGATGGAGAGCGGGGGAAGGAAAGAACGAGTGCCGAGGAAGGTTATGTTATAACTTAGTGTGGCTGTCTTTCAGATCATATGATGAGCTTTTCCATACTGAGAATTAGGGATGAGCCGAACACCCCCCTGTTTCGGTTCGCACCAGAACATGCGAACAGGAAAAAAGTTTGTTCGAACACGCGAACATCATTAAAGTCTATGGGACACGAACATGAATAATCAAAAGTGCTAATTTTAAAGGCTTATATGCAAGTTATTGTCATTAAAAATGTTTGGGGACCTGGGTCCTGCCCCAGGGGACATGGATCAATGCAAAAAAAAGTTTTAAAAACGGACGTTTTTTCAGGAGCAGTGATTTTAATAATGCTTAAAGTCAAACAATAAAAGTGTAATATCCCTTTAAATTTTGTAGCTGGGGGGTGTCTATAGTATGCCTGTAAAGGGGCGCATGTTTCCCGTGTTTAGAACAGTCTGACAGCAAAATGACATTTCAAAGAAAAAAAGTCATTTAAAACTACTCGCGGCTATTGCATTGCCGGTCTGACAATACACATAAAAGTTCATTGATAAACACGGCATGGGAATTCCCCACAGGGGAACCCCGAACCAAAATTAAAAAAAAAAAATGATGTGGGGGTCCCCCTAAATTCCATACCAGGCCCTTCAGGTCTGGTATGGATATTAAGGGGAACCCCGGACAAAATAAAAAAAAAATGATGTGGGGGTCCCCCTAAATTCCATACCAGGCCCTTCAGGTCTGGTATGGATATTAAGGGGAACCCCGGACAAAATAAAAAAAAAATGATGTGGGGGTCCCCCTAAATTCTATACCAGACCCTTCAGGTCTGGTATGGATTTTAAAGGGAACCCTGGGCCAAAATTAAAAAAAAAACGGCGTGGGGACCCCCCAAAAATCCATACCAGACCCTTATCCGAGTACGCAACCTGGCAGGTCGCAGGAAAAGAGGGGGGGATGAGAGAGCGCCCCCCCTCCTGAACTGTACCAGGCCACATGCCCTCAACATTGGGAGGGTGCTTTGGGGTAGCCCCCCAAAACACCTTGTCCCCATGTTGATGAGGACAAGGGCCTCATCCCCACAACCCTGGCCGGTGGTTGTGGGGGTCTGCAGGCGGGGGGCTTATCGTAACCTGGAAGCCCCCTTTAACAAGGGGATCCCCAGATCCCGGCCCCCCCTGTGTGAAATGGTAGGGGTACAAAAGTACCCCTACCATTTCACTAAAAAACTGTTAAAAATGTTAAAAATGACAAGAGACAGTTTTTGACAATTCCTTTATTTAAATGCTTCTTCTTTCTTCTATCTTCCTTCATCTTCTTCTTCTTCTTCTTCTTCTGGTTCTTCTGGCTCTTCTGGTTCTTCCTCCGGTGTTCTCATCCAGCATCTCCTCCGCGGCGTCTTCTATCTTCTTCTCCTCGGGCCGCTCCGCACCCATGGCATGGGGGGAGGCTCCCGCTCTTCTCTTCATCTTCTTCTCTTCTTCATCTTCTTCTCTTCTTCTCTTCTTCTCTTCTTCTCCAGGCCGCTCTGCATCCATGCTGGCATGGTGAAAGGCTCCCGCTGTGTGATGCGTCTCCTCTTCTGACGGTTCTTAAATAAGGGGGGGCGGGGCCATCCGGTGACCCCCTCTGACGCACGGTGACTTGACGGGACTTCCCTGTGACATCATGGTAATGCCACAGGGAAGTCCCATCATGTTCTGTGCGTCAGAGGGGGGCGGGGTCACCGGGCCCCCCCCCCGTTATTTAAGAACCATCAGAAGAGGAGACGCATCACACAGCGGGAGCCTCCCTCCATGCCAGCATGGATGCGGAGCGGCCTGGAGAAGAAGATGAAGAGGAGAAAAAGAGAAGAAGAGAAGAAGATGAAGAAGAGAAGAAGATGAAGAGAAGAGCGGGAGCCTCCCCCCATGCCATGGTGCGGAGCGGCCCGAGGAGAAGAAGGTAGAAGACGCCATGGAGGAGATGCTGGACGAGAACACCGGAGGAAGAACCAGAAGAGCCAGAAGAACCAGAAGAAGAAGAAGGAGAAGATGAAGGAAGACAGAAGAAAGAAGAAGCATTTAAATAAAGGAATTTCAAAAACTGTCATTTTTAACATTTTTGACAGTTTTTTAGTGAAATGGTAGGGGTACTTTTCAGGTCCATACCAGACCCTTCAGGAATTTAGGGGGACCCCCACGTCATTTTCTTTTTTTAAATTTTGGCCGGGGTCCCCTTAATATCCATACCAGACCTGAAGGGCCTGGTATGGAATTTAGGGGGACCCCCACGTCATTTTTTTTTTTTTTGGTTCAGGGTTCCCCTGTGGGGAATTCCCATGCTGTTTTTATCAATGAACTTTTATGTGTATTGTCAGACCGGCAATGCAATAGCCGCAAGTAATTTTAAATGACTTTCTTTCCTTTGAAATGTCATTTTGCTGTCAAACTGTTCTAAACATGGGAAACATGCGCCCCTTTACAGGCATACTATAGACACCCCCAGCTACAAAATTTAAAGGGATATTACACTTTTATTGTTTGACTTTAAGCATTATTAAAATCACTGCTCCTGAAAAAACGGCCGTTTTTAAAACTTTTTTTTGCATTGATCCATGTCCCCTGGGGCAGGATCCAGGTCCCCAAACACTTTTTATGACAATAACTTGCATATAAGCCTTTAAAATTAGCACTTTTGATTTCTTCCATAGACTTTTAAAGGGTGTTCCGCGGCATTCGAATTTGCCGCAAACACCCCAAATTGTTCGCTGTTCGAACCAAACACATGTTCAACAGCTCTATTTTAAGTTTTTTAAGGTAGGAAAAAGAGAGATGTGATGCCCCTCTCGAAACATCGAATAAGGGCTCTTGTGCAAAATTTAAATCCCCCCTGGCAAAAAAACACCCTCCCGAAATTCTAATATGGTAGGTACTAAAGACCTTAAAAAGGCCAGATGATCTGAATTCGGGAAATACACGTTCACCAGGGTCAAAATAATATTTCCAATTTTCCCTTTCAAAAGCAAATATCGACCTAGCGGATCTACCCGTTCCTCCATAAAGGTCCATGGGACCGACTTGGCAATTAAAATACTTACTCCTTTAGATTTTGACAAGGGAGAGGGTGCATGATATACCGTGGGAAAGTCGCGATTATACAGCCTTGGAATCGCTTGCTGCTTAAAGTGTGTCTAATGCAAGAACACTACCTTGCTATGCGACTTTCATAAAGAAGTCTGGAACGTTTCTCTGGTGTAGCTAGGCCACAAACTTTGAAAGAAGTAAATTTGACCCCATGTAAAATGGAGCGAGATTCAGTCCCCCCCACATGGGTCATAATGCCTAACGGGAAAAAAAAAAAACAAGGGGAAGAAGGAAATAAAATAGACTCAGAGAAAAGAGAGAGATTAAGAAAGGAATAATTAAAAAGTAGAAACAACCACCACAAAAAAAAGGGAAAAAAACGAAAAAAATGCACCCTTTTTAACACAACTAGCCACAGACTATTGGAACAAGAGATATACATTTTAGGTATATAAAAAAATGCCGTTGGCAAAATAAGCAATAAAATATTTTATTTGCATAGTGCTCAGTGACAAGTTGTAGAAGTGCCAAATTGCAATAAGGGGCTTAAGAAGGTATGGGCAAATAAAACCTGAGCCTATTGTCTCCAATGAGTCAAGAGTGTGTAACACAAGGTCAGGAGTGTGTAAGAACATGTACCCAGAGTGTAGGAGTCAGGAGTAGGTAAAGCACAGAATTCAAGATTCAGAAGTAACACGCAGCGAGCAGAGATCAGGTGTAAGTAATGCACAAAAAGCAAAGGAATGGAGTGAGCAAAATGTGGACAAGGAAAGATTACTCCTGCGCTTGTGAGGGTGTATTAGGTTTGGAATGGTAGTATTGTAAGCTGTAGAGGAACTGAAAGAGATAGTGTTGCGTGTCCCGCTGCCCAAACTGACCCCGGGGTGGTCAGAGTAAGACTATATGGAGAAGGGTGGATGGAGGGCGCGTGATCAATTGCTCACATCAAAATGTGTATAATTTATTCGTATGTAATGAAATAAAAACAAATAGATAATACCAATACTACGTATCATGCAAACAGGTAACAAAATATGCAAGACATAAAAATTAAAAATAGGTTAAAAGTAACACAAGCCCATGTTAAGGTGAGTGTTTAAAATTGGCTGACGTGTTTCGAGGATAACCTCTTCATCAGAGCCTTGAGAACCAGGGCACAGTCTGTATAGGCTGGTAGGCCAACATGTGTATATAAAGAGGAATGGCTAGTTGGGAGGTGTAGCCTGTGGTGGATAGTTAGCTTTTCTGAGTTCCATACCAGTCCACGTTCAGATGTTCTAGGTGGAACAGAGATCAAAAAAATATATATGTGTATATAGTATAATATATAAAAATATAAATAGAATTATAATTATAAATATAGTATGGAGCACATGGCAAGTATATGCAACACAAGAAACATATGATGAATTCAGATAAATATGATAGATGGAAATCACATATATATACATAAAATTGATGAAAGATACAGTGTCTAAAAAAATTGATAGAAGATACAGTGTCTATAAAAACCATAATATATAGATAGATAGATAGATAGATAGATAGATAGATAGATAGATAGATATAGATATATATATATATATGGATATATATATAAAAATAAAAAATATATATATAAAAATTATATGTATACAAAAGGAGGGAGATGACGGACTGGTGACTAGATGTGTAAACACACCTACCTATGTGGTATGTTAACGGTATGTGTGTTCTCCTTTAAATTGTTGATGTGAGACTGTGGGGTGGAGTGGACCATGAAGTAGAATAGTAAAGTATCGAACTAGGCAGAACTTCAGCAATGCAGGTTTATTAACAGCTGATAACATACAGGTTTTTGTTCAAAGTATTACAAGATACAGATCTAATTTATACAGTTTCTTACCATGCAAGCACAATAGATATAAGTATTCTTATCCTCTACCCCAATTGATACAATTGTGAATTGTTCTTACCTTGAACCAGAATGGGTCTTTACTGCCAATTCTTGGGAACCTCTTACCTGATAGGGACCAGCCAATTGGCCGGTGGTCTGGTCCCCTCACAGAGTTCTGGGTTCCAGCTCGACCAAGTTCTTGAGGGAAATTCACCTGAGACCACATTCTGGAACAAGTTAAGAAGTCTTCTCTGACTCGTACGAGGAGACAAGTTATGGACAGATACTTGCCCATTGGTTCTGACCTCTATGACCCGTGCAATAGGGCAGCATACACAGAGTTCAGCCTTATGAGCTCCTATCTGACTTGTCCGAGGGGACAAGTTAGGACAGATATTTGCCCATTGGTTCTGACCTCTATGACCCGTGCAATAGGGCAGCATACATAGAGTTCAGCCTTATGAGCTCCTATCTGACTTGTCCGTCTAACAATTACAGAGCTTGCATTTATATACCATTTCACAAGTCTTATCTCAACTTATCTCTTACATATGATTGGTCGCTAAGATCTACATCAAAGTAACCAACCATAAATCTGACACCTGTTCTACAACCAGATAAACTTAATTATTCCCAAAATTCCTATATGTTCATTAAAGTGATTTATAACTGTTTTTGTCCAATTAAAAACACCTGTATAGAGACAGTCTGGCAACCAGCTGTGTTATCAAACTCTCTTTATCTTGATAAGATTCAAGAATGACAGATTTATGACATTTGGGAAAATGAACTTTCAATAACCCCACCAGATGTGTTATATGTCTCACTATATGTATGTATTTTAACAGTTTTAATGAGGGCACAAGCAGACCTTTGTTTGACCTTGTCAAACTTAATTTAATGTACTGTACATAACTTTCCTGTATTCCACCTAATTATTTTAACCACCTGTTTTCTTATCTGTCTGAGAAAATTCTACATAACTTGAATCTATTCTAATGAACTTTCATCCAGTAGACTATCTTAATACATTTTCGAGAACACCTGTTTACAAGTACTTGTCATAAAGCAGAGGTCATTTAAAGTTCAACACTTATAAATGAAGACTTTCTAAATCTATGGAAAACACAGTATACATTATTAAAGATGAATAATTGTTGCTTTACTTATTGAATAATAATATTGATAAAACCACTACTATATAATAATAATAATAATAATAATAATCAATAAAATATATGCAAATCAATATGACTAATATGAAATACATTGGCTAATATGAGATTCTACAACATTTCCCCCCTGTTCAGGCTTCACACAAGCCTCACAGCAATTACAATACAGATCACCCACCATGCCCTTCAGAGACCCCATACACCCGACACTTATCACAAATTGTCCAAAAAAATAAAAACAAATCAGTCCAAAAAATAAAAATAAATAAATAAATCAGTCCAAAAAATAAAAATAAATAAATAAATCAGTCCAATCAAAAACACTGCATCTTCTTCTGTAGCTGCAAAGTCCTTCTCCATATGTGGCACGGAAAACATAGTTGTCAGTCTCAGTGGCATTGTGATCATTCTTGCCACAAACTTCTTGCAACAGGCAACAGTTACTCAGCAACATCACATCAAGGATAACAGGGAAGAGGAACAATCCGTTCAGCTAGTGAATGAATGCCAAGTATGTGGTCCCAAGGAGCATTCAGCAGGCTCAGTCCCATAAGGCTCTGCCTTTTCCTGCATAGGTCTTTTCAGCTTAGCCAAGTGCTTGATGTGTCTGGAGAGATCTCCTTCATCATCATTTGCTGGTCCAGTATCATAGCACAAGCTGCTTTGGATGCTGTAAGACACAAGTTCAGTGCATACCTGTTCTGCAAAGGTACAAGTCTCAGATGTTCCAGTTCCTCCTTTTATGCATGAAATCCTTCCTTTGTAGTAATTAACATTGGTAACAAGTTGCATCATGTCTTTTGCGATCACCGAATATTTGTCTGGATATAAAATACACTTCAAAAATATAGTTATAAAAAATAAAAATAAAGTCAGTGTCAGGATACAATAGGTCTCTGGCAAACATTTCAGGGCAACCTACAAAGCAATGGCTCCTCCACTCTCATCTTATCTAATAACTTAATTTAGTGGCTTCCTTTTACTTCTACAACATCCGCTAAAATAATATAAATATATCTATATAGTTTTATCATAATACAATACTCTTACAATATTAATAATAATTGTTAGTATAAATCCCTTGAAGTACATAATTTCACTACAAAGTATTTTATATAGACTATTCTTTTACATTTCCCAACCTATACTATTTCCCATACAATAATTGTAAAATTCTTATCATTTCTTAACCTTGACTCCACCTATCAGTCACTATTACCCTGGTCATGTCATACTGTCAATATAGTCAGTCCAGATATTTCATTAGTTTTAATTTTGTAGTCTTCCCACAAAGTTTGCTAAACCCAAAACCATTTCACTTTTTGTCCATTTCTGCACATACTATACTGCAGAATATTATACAATAACAGTCAACATGGGTCCCTTCTGTCAGTCACTGCTATACTGTCTAAGTTAGTAGCCTACCTCTCCTGTGTCTTAAAACATAAATTATAAAACAAAATCAAGACAAATATCATAACATATCCTATAAAGCATCAATAGCATACAGTCTTTAGCGAAAATGTCATACTCATTACATTACACCTCTCCACTTTTTCTTTTTTTTTTTTTTAAGCAAAAAATGATAAAACTATTTGTTTATAATGATTGAACATTTACTCAAAGTGGAACTGTACTCACAAAAATGTGATAAAACAAGGTTCATTAGCAAGAAAAATACATTCCACATTAATTATTATGCTACCATTTTACTGAAACCCATAACCTTTGAGCAGCAGTAGAATTTCAGGCTGTCAGCAGACTGTCCTCTAGATTTTAAGCAGTGCAAAAAAAAAAATAGAGCACAACTGAGCCTGTGTAGAGCAGGGTAGAACAGTGGATTGTAAACAGTATAGGCACTTATTTTTTACTGTGCTTCATAGCTACACCTGCAAAAGGGGTCAGCCTCAAGTAACCCAGCAGGAATTAATTTTCTGACCAAAGTTCCACCTTAAGGTGTTCACAATAATAATACTTATAACATATATAACAAACAAAACAACAGTAAGTCTCTACATACAAAGTATCACATATAATTAATTAGCATTGTCCATTACTGAAATACTTCCAATGTCTTTGTCTGCAAGTCTCTTGTATGTATTCCACTTGCACTTATGTGAATAACACTCTTGGTAATCTCAGTCAGACTTTGACTACGATAGAAATGGAAAATGTCACTGTCACAAATGTGGATTTAAACTGACACTTGAATTGTGAATTCTTCCACTTCCTTTTATGATCTTTAATGTACTTGCAGTCATCAAGGGTTACTGACATACATTCCTTTAGTGGCTTTGATTGGAACAAGAGATCACATCTAAAACAAGGATCTGTTTAGAAACAAAACTACACCAATTTGGTTAATTATTTTAAACACATGAACATTTTATCTCCCACTGTACAGCATGAAGTCTAAGCAACTATGATCTGCCTCTAGAACGCCTAAATTTAGTGACAAATATATCCAAAGTTTCATATGGCCCAGCAAATTGTATTTAATTTGGTCTAGAACAGCCCATACAACCTATCCACCAATGAATATGAGTGTGGACACAAGGTTCTATTGTCTATGCCAAGCATAGAGCAAAATGGAACGGATTTTTCATAAAAAATGGGTACAATTATCTGATATCAGTGCTGTATACACTCCAAGCCTGGGAAAAATTTCCCACATCAGACACTTAGCTGTTGTCTCATACATTTGCATGACCATATGAAAAACTGTGATTTACTTTAAAAAGGAGCAGACATTTATTAAAGTATATCTATATCTACAGCTTTGTTCTTTCATTGCAATAAAGTCTATATACAGGCACACAAAATAGACTTTGAAGAACTACATTTTGTGAAACTACATTGTGATTGTTCATAATTAAAAAGAAATCAAAATAAAATTACATGGTCATTTGCACAGTCTGTTAAATCTAAAGAGGTTAAGAAAATGTGCATTACTATGTCCTTTCCTTAAGAATAATTATATACAAATTTTATTGTTAATTAGATCATATTAATGCAGAGTGACCCTAATCAAAAAACTGACTTTGCCACCTGTAGTAGCATAACTAGGAACTTGAATAATAAAAAATCAAAAGGAGTGAAATTTTACAAAGTATAACTTTACATATGAAAACGTGCTGGCTGCTCCTGGAATAAAGAAACAAATTATTTATTTAAGCAAACTAATAATCAACCTGATGATTACTAAATATTGTAATCAGGTAGGACAAAATAAGTTATAGCCAATACCAATAAGGGACCTTGCTCACCAGAGCTTACAAGCTAAGATTAAAAATTAAGACTCTAATTATCTAATTCACCCCCCTGTATGTGCTACATATAGCACATATAATAAGATGGTAGCACTGTTGTTACCATGCATCACTCTTCACTATTCTTTTTAGAAAATAATAAACAAATATAAATTTGGAGTTCCCTTTTACCAAATAAATAAATCCCATTACTATCTTTGTGACTACTACTAAGTAGGCAAATATATAAAGATGACAGTATACATAATACTGTACAATAAGATAGGGACATGACAAAATAAACAACAAAAGCTACAAGGGAGAATAAGCACCCTACTTACAAGAGTGATACACTAAACATAAAATGCACCTTTCACTACTACAGTCCATAATATAAAAGACAAAATACCTATTATAATCTACAGTTTATATTCTAATAAAAAATCAACAAATGTTTGAGAATAAGAACGTATTCTGAGATTTTATTTATTTTCTGGTCAGCTCATCCAGTTTCTGTCTAAAGGCACCTAAACGTGCCCCTTTATCTCAGTACAGAGCACTGAGATGAGCTGTCACAAAAAGTGATTTAATGTAGTTGTTGCACGTACGTGCAGACAGCTATTTCTAAAATGGTGACTATACTTTTCTGCTCTCCTACACTCATACTGAAAGAAATACATTATCTTGCTTAACATGTAAAACCTACAACTGTAAAATGTTTTTAAGCATGACATGAATTACATTAGCAGCATTGAATTTATCTACAGATATTTTCTTTCTAGAAGCAGCATGCTGGATACAAAAAAATATGGGTGAACTTTGTGTCGTAAATTACTTAAAACAAACAACTTTCTTTTTTCTACAGTTTAAATAACTTCTAACTCCCTCAGCTCATTCATGGCGCTATCTAGCTGAGGTACATATTTAAAGAATATATAAAAAAAAAAAAAAAATAATGAATCGTGCCTTCAACACACACACTCACTCACTGCCAATAACATTTAGAACTTTGATGCTAAAGTCAATCAGTCACCATAGATGTATCAATCCCTAGCCTCTCCACGAAAGACACATACAATCATTCACTTAGGGATTCATTTCACACCTCATACAAAAAAATCACACACACACACATTTAACTCATATAAATATAAATCCTCCTAACAAATACTAATAACAAGTGTCACAAAATCAAAGATATGACACAGAAAGTTCTAATTGTATTTGTATGGAAGATACATACCATTTCCCTATGCATCATACACTATGCAGAATTCAGCATCAGTTACATACTTCTTACAATTCACTCATAGAACTAACACACAGGGTCCTTTCACACCAACGTTTTTACAACCACTACAGACTTATTCTAACCTAATTTGGGAGATGATCAGTCTCCCTCACACATACAATATTCCCTAACAGTCTACAAACATTACAAATAAATTAACTTACATTTGTGAACATTCATTAACAAAATGTCATTATCTTCTGTTTTCTATATAGCAATACACAGTCACCCCACCTAGCAAAGTATGCATACATATGAACACAAATTCCTGACTATATATAAATATACAAATATGCACAAAATATTAAAACTGACACCTTAGTTAGTAATTACTTATGGACAGCAGTGCTCAGAGTAAAGCCAATAGGCACCGTACGCGCATACGTCTCCTTACCAAAATGCTTGTCTTAAGACACGAAAAACCGCCAAGCCCTGCTTGCCACGGCGATCAGGAATGTCTCAACCTGATCTTAACTCAGTTAGTACACAGACCGTTATAACAGATACATATAAACACATACACTTATAGCACAAAGACGATACATACCTTTTAACTTTGTTAACAAATGGAGCTCCAAAACCTTCACCTTATTTACCTGTCAGGACTTACCTTTCCTGACATCAACCTTCTAAACTCATGAGTATTATTTTACACCACAAAGGTACTTTTTCTACTAGTAGCTACATATCAGTACTGTTTCAGTTTTTTAACTTAGGCTTTCCAGGGATCTGATAACCCCAAAGCCTTCTCCTGATTGATTACCAATCCAGGAAACCAACATGCATGTTACGCAAGTTCTCCGGGGGTCTTTAAGTCCCCAAAACCTCATCCAGACTAAATTTAGCAGTCAAGGTAAACAACATGCATGTTACGCAAGTTCTCCAGGGGTCTTTAAGTCCCCAAAACCTCATCCAGACAAAATTTAGCAGTCAAGGTAAACAACATGCATGTTACGCAAGTTCTCCAGGGGTCTTTAAGTCCCCAAAACCTCATCCAGACTTAAATTCGCAGTCCAGGGAATCAACATGCATGTTACGCAAGTTCTCCAGGGGTCTTTAAGTCCCCAAAACTTCATCCTGACTAATTTTTGCAGTCCAGGTAAACAACATGCATGTTACGCAAGTTCTCCAGGGGTCTTTAAGTCCCCAAAACTTCATCCTGACTAATTTTTGCAGTCCAGGTAAACAACATGCATGTTACGCCTAGGTTTACATAGAGAGTAATTAACCCTCTACAGGGGTACCCCTTCGGAAAAGAAAGAATTGAAAGAAAAGAAAAAGAGAAAAGAGAAAAAAAATTAAAAATAAATAAATAAATAAATACATTTTCTACCCAGGGTATCTCATCCTGTACAATGTACTTTAAGGCATTCACAGTTGAGAAAACCCAACCTACCATCACAAAGATCTGCCTGGTGGACAGCGATACCCCAACAACAACCACCTGCCCCTCCTAGCGCTAGCAAAACACGGCACAACACAATGCAGAACTAATAATAGGTGTCTGCTAACCTGATATAAATTGCGCAAAATTGTGTTGAGCTCAGTGCCTCACCAGCATGGAGTTAGGCAAGATCGGAGTTGAGGTTATGCTGTCCCCGTACGGGCCACCAAATGAAGTAGAATAGTAAAGTATCGAACCAGGCAGAACTTCAGCAATGCAGGTTTATTAACAGCTGATAACATACAGGTTTTTGTTCAAAGTATTACAAGATACAGATCTAATTTATACAGTTTCTTACCATGCAAACACATTAGATATAAGTATTCTTATCCTCTACCCCAATTGATACAATTGTGAATTGTTCTTACCTTGAACCAGAATGGGTCTTTACTGCCAATTCTTGGGAACCTCTTACCTGATAGGGACCAGCCAATTGGCCGGTGGTCTGGTCCCCTCACAGAGTTCTGGGTTCCAGCTCGACCAAGTTCTTGAGGGAAATTCACCTGAGACCACATTCTGGAACAAGTTAAGAAGTCTTCTCTGACTCGTACGAGGAGACAAGTTATGGACAGATACTTGCCCATTGGTTCTGACCTCTATGACCCGTGCAATAGGGCAGCATACACAGAGTTCAGCCTTATGAGCTCCTATCTGACTTGTCCGTCTAACAATTACAGAGCTTGCATTTATATACCATTTCACAAGTCTTATCTCAACTTATCTCTTACATATGATTGGTCGCTAAGATCTACATCAAAGTAACCAACCATAAATCTGACACCTGTTCTACAACCAGATAAACTTAATTATTCCCAAAATTCCTATATGTTCATTAAAGTGATTTATAACTGTTTTTGTCCAATTAAAAACACCTGTATAGAGACAGTCTGGCAACCAGCTGTGTTATCAAACTCTCTTTATCTTGATAAGATTCAAGAATGACAGATTTATGACATTTGGGAAAATGAACTTTCAATAACCCCACCAGATGTGTTATATGTCTCACTATATGTATGTATTTTAACAGTTTTAATGAGGGCACAAGCAGACCTTTGTTTGACCTTGTCAAACTTAATTTAATGTACTGTACATAACTTTCCTGTATTCCACCTAATTATTTTAACCACCTGTTTTCTTATCTGTCTGAGAAAATTCTACATAACTTGAATCTATTCTAATGAACTTTCATCCAGTAGACTATCTTAATACATTTTCGAGAACACCTGTTTACAAGTACTTGTCATAAAGCAGAGGTCATTTAAAGTTCAACACTTATAAGTGAAGACTTTCTAAATCTATGGAAAACACAGTATACATTATTAAAGATTAATAATTGTTGCTTTACTTATTGAATAATAATATTGATAAAACCACTACTATATAATAATAATAATAATAATAATCAATAAAATATATGCAAATCAATATGACTAATATGAAATACATTGGCTAATATGAGATTCTACAACAACCTGAAGGGGGGGGGGGGAGGCACAGTATTGAAAAAATCAGGGGGAAACCAGAGAGATGACCTGGGAGTGATCCCTCAGGACACTGATAGGCAGACAAATGAAAATTCATAGCATGATGCAAAGTTAGTGAAGACACTGGATACCTGACCTGTCTCACGGGCTGGATGGAGGAGAGGTTGCAGCCTTTTTTTAGACACTGTATCTTTCATCAATTTTATGTATATATATATGTGATTTCCATCTATCATATTTATCTGAATTCATCAAATGTCTCTTGTGTTGCATATACTTGCCATGTGCTCCATACTATATTTATAATTATAATTCTATTTATATTTTTATATATTATACTATATACACATATATATTTTTTTGATCTCTGTTCCACCTAGAACGTCTGAACGTGGACTGGTATGGAACTCAGAAAAACTAACTATCAACCACAGGCTACACCTCCCAACTAGCCATTCCTCTTTATATACACACGTTGGCCTACCGGCCTATACAGACTGTGCCCTGGTTCTCAAGGCTCTGATGAAGAGGTTATCCTCGAAACACGTCAGCCGATTTTAAACACTCACCTTAACATGAGCTTGTGTAACTTTTAACCTATTTTTAATTTTTATGTCTTGCATATTTTGTTACCTGTTTGCATGATACGTAGTATTGGTATTATCTATTTGTTTTTATTTAATTACATATGAATAAATTATACACATTTTGATGTGAGCAATTGATCACACACCCTCCATCCACCCTTCCCCATATGGAGTGAGCAAAGCAGGGAGACCTGAGGTCAGGAGTAAGTAATACATGGAGAGCAGAGCTCAGGAGTAAGTAACACATGGGAAGCAGATATTAGGAATACATAACACACAGTATGTAGGGGTCCAGGTAATGCATGGAGAGCAGAGGCCAGGAGTAAGTAATGCACGGAGTGCAGATGTCAGGAGTGTGTAATGCACAGATTTTAAAGGTCAAGATTAAGTTACTCACAGAGTGCAGGAGTCATGAGCAAGAAATGCAAGGAGTGCAGAGGTCAACAGCAAATAACACATGGAGAGCAGAGGTCCGGAGTATGTATGGCATTGAGTGCAGAGATCAGGAATATGTAATGCAAAATGTAGAGGTCAAGAATAAGCAACATACAGAGAGCTGAGGTCAGGAGCATAACACGCAGAAATCAGAGACCTGGTGTAAGTAACACATAGAGTGTAATGCCGCATACACACGAGCGGACTTTTTGACCGGACTGGTCCATCGGACAATTTGACCGTGTGTGGGCTTCATCGGACCTGCAGCGGACTTTTTCGGTCGAAAATCTGACGGATTTTAGATTTGGAACATGTTTCAAATCTTTAGGTCGGAATTCTGCTGGACCCAGTTCCTATCGGAAAGTCCGCTCGTCTGTATGCTAGCCCGATGGACGAAAACCGGCGCTAGGGCAGCTATTGGCTACTGGCGATCAACTTCCTCATTTTAGTCCAGTCGTACGTCATCACGTACGAATCCATTGGACTTTGGTGTGATCGTGTGTAGGCAAGTACGTTTGTTCGAAAAATCCGTCGGAAGTCCGCCAAAAGTCCGTCGGATAGACCGTCGGACCAGTCCGGTCGAAAAGTCCGCTCGTGTGTACGCGGCATAAGGGTTAGTAGTAATTTACAAATTGAATGCAAAGGTCAGAAGTAAGTAACATTCAAAGAGCAGAGGTCTGGAGTATGTAGTGAAACACAGAGAGTAGGGATGAGCCGAACACCCCCCTGTTCGGTTCGCACCAGAACATGCGAACAGGAAAAAAGTTCGTTCGAACATGCGAACACCGTTAAAGTCTATGGGACACGAACATGAATAATCAAAAGTGCTAATTTTAATGGCTTATATGCAAGTTATTGTCATAAAAAGTGTTTGGGGACCTGGGTCCTGCCCCAGGGGACATGGATCAATGCAAAAAAAAGTTTTAAAAACGGCCGTTTTTTCAGAAGCAGTGATTTTAATAATGCTTAAAGTCAATCAATAAAAGTGTAATATCCCTTTAAATTTCGTACCTGGGGGGTGTCTATAGTATGCCTGTAAAGGGGCGCATGTTTCCTGTCTTTAGAACAGTCTGACAGCAAAATGACATTTTGAAGGAAAAAACTCATTTAAAACTACCCGCGGCTATTGCATTGCCGACAATACACATAGAAGTTCATTGATAAAAACGGCATGGGAATTCCCCAAAGGGGAACCCCGAACCAAAATTAAAAAAAAAAAAATGACGTGGGAGTCCTCCTAAATTCCATACCAGGCCCTTCAGGTCTGGTATGGATATTAAGGGGAACCCCGGCCAAAATTAAAAAAAAAAAATGACGTGGGGTTCCCCCTAAATTCCATACCAGACCCTTCAGGTCTGGTATGGATTTTAAGGGGAACCCCGCGCCAAAAAAAAAAAAAAAAACGGCGTGGGGTCCCCCCAAAAATCCATACCAGACCCTTATCCGAGCACGCAACCTGGCAGGCCGCAGGAAAAGAGGGGGGGACGAGAGTGCGGCCCCCCCTCCCTCCTGAACCGTACCAGGCCACATGCCCTCAACATTGGGAGGGTGCTTTGGGGTAGCCCCCCAAAACACCTTGTCCCCATGTTGATGAGGACAAGGGCCTCATCCCCACAACCCTGGCCGGTGGTTGTGGGGGTCTGCGGGCGGGGGGCTTATCGGAATCTGGAAGCCCCCTTTAACAAGGTGACCCCCAGATCCCGCCCCCCCCTGTGTGAAATGGTAAGGGGGTACATAAGTACCCCTACCATTTCATGAAAAAAGTGTCAAAAATGTTAAAAATGACAAGAGACAGTTTTTGACAATTCCTTTATTTAAATGCTTCTTCTTTCTTCTATCTTCCTTCATCTTCTGGTTCTTCTGGCTCTTCTGGTTCTTCTGGTTCTTCCTCCGGCGTTCTCGTCCAGCATCTCCTCAGCGGCGTCTTCTGTCTTCTTCTCCTCGGGCCGCTCCGCACCCATGGCATGGGGGGGAGGCTCCCGCTCTTCTCTTCTTCTCTTCTTCTCTTCTTCATTTTCTTCTCCGGGCCGCTCCGCAATCCATGCTGGCATGGAGGGAGGCTCCCGCTGTGTGTCGGCGCTCCTCGTCTGACAGTTCTTAAATAACGGGGGGCGGGGCCACCCGGTGACGCCGCCCCCCTCTGACGCACGGTGACTTGACGGGACTTCCCTGTGGCATTCCCCGTGACGTCACAGGGAAGTCCCGTCAAGTCACCGTGCGTCAGAGGGGGGCGGGGTCACCGGGTGGCCCCGCCCCCCCCGTTATTTAAGAACTGTCAGACGAGGAGCGCCGTCACACAGCGGGAGCCTCCCTCCATGCCAGCATGGATTGCGGAGCGGCCCGGAGAAGAAAATGAAGAAGAGAAGAAGAGAAGAAGAGAAGAAAAGAAGAAAAGAAGAAAAGAAGAAGAGAAGAAGAGCGGGAGCCTCCCCCCCATGCCATGGGTGCGGAGCGGCCCGAGGAGAAGAAGATAGAAGACGCCGCGGAGGAGATGCTGGACGAGAATGCCGGAGGAAGAACCAGAAGAGCCAGAAGAGCCAGAAGAACCAGAAGAACCAGAAGATGAAGGAAGATAGAAGAAGCATTTAAATAAAGGAATTGTCAAAAACTGTCTCTTGTCATTTTTAACATTTTTGACACTTTTTTCGTGAAATGGTAGGGGTACTTATGTACCCCCTTACCATTTCACACAGGGGGGGGGCCGGGATCTGGGGGTCACCTTGTTAAAGGGGGCTTCCAGATTCCGATAAGCCCCCCGCCCGCAGACCCCCACAACCACCGGCCAGGGTTGTGGGGATGAGGCCCTTGTCCTCATCAACATGGGGACAAGGTGTTTTGGGGGGCTACCCCAAAGCACCCTCCCAATGTTGAGGGCATGTGGCCTGGTACGGTTCAGGAGGGAGGGGGGGCCGCACTCTCATCCCCCCCTCTTTTCCTGCGGCCTGCCAGGTTGCGTGCTCGGATAAGGGTCTGGTATGGATTTTTGGGGGGACCCCACGCCGTTTTTTTTTTTTTTTTTGGCGCGGGGTTCCCCTTAAAATCCATACCAGACCTGAAGGGTCTGGTATGGAATTTAGGGGGAACCCCACGTCATTTTTTTTTTTAAATTTTGGCCGGGGTTCCCCTTAATATCCATACCAGACCTGAAGGGCCTGGTATGGAATTTAGGGGGACCCCCACGTCATTTTTTTTTTTTAATTTTGGTTCGGGGTTCCCCTTTGGGGAATTCCCATGCCGTTTTTATCAATGAACTTCTATGTGTATTGTCGGCAATGCAATAGCCGCGGGTAGTTTTAAATGAGTTTTTTCCTTCAAAATGTCATTTTGCTGTCAGACTGTTCTAAACACAGGAAACATGCGCCCCTTTACAGGCACACTATAGACACCCCCCAGGTACAAAATTTAAAGGGATATTACACTTTTATTGATTGACTTTAAGCATTATTAAAATCACTGCTCCTGAAAAAACGGCCGTTTTTAAAACTTTTTTTTGCATTGATCCATGTCCCCTGGGGCAGGACCCAGGTCCCCAAACACTTTTTATGACAATAACTTGCATATTAGCCTTTAAAATTAGCACTTTTGATTTCTCCCATAGACTTTTAAAGGGTGTTCCGCGGCATTCGAATTTGCCGCGAACACCCCAAATTGTTCGCTGTTCGGTGAACTTGCGAACAGCCAATGTTCGAGTCGAACATGAGTTCGACTCGAACTCGAAGCTCATCCCTAACAGAGAGCATATGTTAGGAGTAAGTAATGTAGAGAAAGCAGAGGTAAGGAATAAAAAAACAATAAAAAAATGAACAATCACAACTTGCACTTCAGGGTTCCACTAGAGCAGCATGTCACAAGCAATGCAAAAGATCTGAAAGCCCTCCATGGCCAGCTGTGTGGGGAGGGAAGTTTGTACTGGACCCTTGAGAGCAGAGCCTGAGTCATGTAAACATTACATTGAGCAGGTGCCTCAGCAACTCCAAAATGGTGCTGCTAGAATCCATAGCAAAAAGCTAGAAAGATCTGGTTCACCACATGAGTATTGCCACTCATTTCCAATTGGTCTAGCAATGTCATTTTTTGTGACCAGCATATGCCAGGGATGCTTGTTACCAGAGACAGACCCCTCAAAACAGGGACTGTCCCACGGAAACTGGGACAAAATGTAATCTTATTATTTCACATTCTAAAAGGTTCACATATTTCCCCAGGTGATTTAGAAGATGTTTCTGCACTTCCTTTCCCAGTAACAACATTGACGTCAGGGCAGTAGCTCCGTGGAAATTGCTCTAACATGCAGTATATCTCAGTTAAACATATGGTAATCGGACCTTAAAGCGGAGTTCCGCCTACAAAAAAGATATAAAGTCAGCAGATACCAATACCGCAGCTACTGACTTTTAAAATAAGGACACTAACCTGTCCAGGGCGCTCATGATGTTCTCACCCAAAGCCGACCTGTCCCTCAGCTCCAGGTGGAATTGCTAGTAAGGGAATCAGAAAATGAAGCCTTGTGGCTTCACAGCCTGGTTCCCTACTGCGCATGTGCAAGTCACGCTGCACATTCTGAGTGGTCCCTTCTGTCTTCTGGGACCTGTGTGTCTCCCAGAAGACAGAAGGGGGAGGAGGGGCCGGTTATGGCGTAGATTGCCGTGGATACTGCGTCGATATTTCCCCAGAAGCGGGAGCAAATACCTGTATTAAACAGGTATCTGCACCCCCCTCCCCCCTGAAAAGTGCCAAATGTGACACTGGGCGGGGGGATCCGGACAGCGCAAGTTCCATTTTTGGGTGGAACTCTGCTTTAAGAGCACAATGACCAGACAAATTGTGCTCAACTAAAAGCATATGAGCAGCATACTTCTACATCAAACCTGTATTTCCTCTTTCGCAGTCAAATTTGAGAAAACCCTACTATATGTTTGTTTTCACACAGCATACCTAAAATAATTAAAATATATTTCTTACCTTTCTAGATGTTTGTTTGTAGCAGGAATTGAGCAGATTCTTAACAATTTCAAGCGAGAGGAAACTGAATCTGTCCCCACTAACACAGATCGACACAATGCATTTCCTCTCATTACCAAAGAATGCAGAAGCCCAGCTGCAAAACATTTAACCTTCTGTTAGGACAGAGACTTTTCAAATCTAATGTGTAACTGATGAGATTTGTCAGCATAATACGGAGAAATTGTTAAGAATTGGGTAGGAGAAGGTTAGAATCTGTTTTTTTTTTTTGTTTGTTTTGTTTTTTTTACTGCCCATGTCTCAGCTGGAGATTACCCCCCAATAACATGCAGCTCCATGGTATTAATAGTGTACACACACACAGACACACACACACACCTTTCCCCTCACCCTCTTACTTTTAACTGGGTCCCACACTAATAATAAAAGTTGTAAAGTAAGAGAAAGTACTTTCTGTAGCACCATACACACGCTCTAAAAACTGTTACATTGCATGCACCTTCTGAACCAGAACTTCCTCAGGTGATAGAAAAAATGTGGTATCAGCAAACAAACAGTGAAACACTAAGATTAAGAGTAAGACTAAGACTATGAGTATTTCCTAATACCCAATAGTAATGCGATCAGTTTTTTTCATTGTGCACATCTCTAGGTGGGGGGGGGGGGCACATGCATGTCCCCTTCTTACCCAGCCTGCCAGGCTGCATGCTCAGATAAAGGTCTAGTTTGGGGGATCCCACAACTTTTTTTGTTGAATTTTTGAGTGGAAATTCCCTTTAAATCCATACCAGACCTAAAGTTCACCCTTTGCTGAACTTCCAGACAAACAAAGTTCAGTCCGAACATGGGTTTCTTAACAGGAGTGGTAGTATTACTGTTCCTAAATGTGTCACTTCCTGCTGCATGCAAGGTTTAACATGGGTTTGGACCAAAACAGGTGCCTGCCTCTACATGGCATATGCTAAATATGATGCACAGCTCTTTGATGATGTCATTGGCATTACTTAGAGCCCCCTTTATTTAGAAGGCTGACCATCAAGATGTGGCATTAATGCAACATGAAAGAACACATTTTATTGTGTGTTGTTAGTTCAACCCCTTCCCTGTACTGCAGCAGATTGGCTCCCCTGGGCGAAGCGTCACCTTACATCGGTTCGCCTTTTGACCACTAGGGGGTGTGTGCGAGCCACCGGAGGCATGTGCCATACCTCCCAACCGTCCCGGATTGCCCGTGAAAGTCCCGCTTTGGGAGGTCTGTCCCGCGTCCCGGGCACTTTCATTCCGGGACAATACAATGTCCCGGAATTGCCCCACTGGCCGATATGATGCCCCCCTAAAAATAGCCGCTGCATTGCCGCTGTCCCTCACTGCACGCTGTACTAGTTTTGGCCGAGACCGCTTCATTTCACCCCCAGACGCTGCCTGGCTCACTGCCAAAACAACTGGTTGCTAGGCATGGCCCGCCTGGCGTCTAACAACCAGTGACGTCACGACAAGGAGGAGAGTGGAGCCCCAGCATTTAGCCAAAGGAGGAGTCCTCCTCGCGCCTAAGCTCCGCCCCCGGCTCCTCCCCTGACTCCGCCCCCGACTCCGGGTCTTCCCTGAGTGAAGCCCCAGCATTTAACCAAAGGAGGATTCCTCTTCGCGCCTAAGCTCCGCCCCCGGCTCCTTACCTGACTCCGCCCCCGACTTTGGGTCTTCCCCGAAGGCTGTTCCTGCGCTGGAATAAAGGTAGGAGAAATGCTCCCTGCACTGCCCTGACTCTGAGTACACTCATGGTCACTCTGCTCCCTCCCATACACTGCCCCTCTCCAGTCATGCTGTACAGTCCCCCCATACTGCAGTCCACTACCCCCCCATTATACTGCCCCCCTCCCATTTTACTGCCCTCCACTACCCCCCAATATACTGCCCTCTACTACCACCCTTCCCATCATACTGCCCCAATGCCATCATACTGCCCCCCCTCCTATTATACTGCCCTCCACTGCCACCCCTCCTATTATACTGCCCTCCACTAACCCCCCATTATACTGCCTTTCACTGCCACCCCCACCCATCATCCTGCCCCCTCCAATTATACTGCCCTCCACTGCCACCCCCCCTATTATACTGCCCTCCACTAACCCCCCTCCCATTATACTGCCCTCCACTACCACCCCTCCCATCATACTGCCCTCCACTACCACCCCTCCCATCATACTGCCCTCTACTACCACCCTTCCCATCATACTGCCCCAATCCCATCATACTGCCCCCCCTCCTATTATACTGCCCTCCACTGCCACCCCTCCTATTATACTGCTCTCCACTAACCCCCCCATTATACTGCCTTTCACTGCCACCCCCACCCATCATACTGCCCCCCTCCAATTATACTGCCCTCCACTGTCACCCCTCCTATTATACTGCCCTCCACTAACCCCCCTCCCATTATACTGCCCTCCACTACCACCCCTCCCATCATACTGCCCTCCACTACCACCCCTCCCATCATACTGCTCTCCCTCCCATCATACTGTCCTCCACTACCACCCCTCCCATAATACTGCCCTCCACTAAACCCCCTCCCATTATATTGCCCTCCACTACCATCCCTCCCATCATACTGCCCTGCACTAACCCCCTCTCCCATGATACTGCCCTCCACTACCGCCTCCTCCCATCATACTGCCCTCCACTACCTCCTCTCCCATCATACTGCCCTTCACCCCATCATACTGCCCCCCCGCTGCCTCCCCTCCCATCATAATGCCTTCTACTGCCTCCGCCCCAACATACTGCCTTCCACTGCCACCCCTCCCATCATACTGCCCTCCACTGACACCCCCTCCCATCATACTGTCCTCCACCCCATCATACTGCCCTCCACTGCCACCAACTCCCATCAAAAACTGTAAAAAAACTCTAAAAAATAAAATGGATAAAATATAATGGTAAAAAATAATAACAAAAATAAAATAACAACAATAAAAAAAAAAAACACTGATCCTGTCCACTGCCCTACTGATTATGTCTACTGCCCTACTGACCACGTCCACTGCTCTACTGACCATGTCCACTGCCCTACTGACCATGTCCACTGCCTTACTGACAATGTCCACTGCCTTACTGACCACTTTTTCTGCCATACTGACCACTTTCTCTGCCATACTGACCACTTCCACTGCTCTACTGACCATGTCCACTGCCCTACTGACTGACACCATTCACAGTCCACACTGACACCACTGGCGGAACTACCAGCAAAGGTTGCACTTGCAACTAGGCCCTGGCCTTCTGCCACCATGGCCGGGCCCAATCTGCTGTGGGACCATGAAGGGTGATGGGATCAGTGGGAAGGGCTCTGGGCTCGAAGGGAATGGCCCAGGCTGGAGGTCGGGGGGCCCTTCATGGTTTCTTGCACCAGGGCCCCTGAAGGTTCCAATTACGCGTCTGCTGCACCCTGTATATAGCTCATCCAGTATCCTGTGCCCTGTATATAGCTCGTCTCAGAACCCCGCACCCTGTATATAGCTCATCCCAGCACCCTGCACCCTGTATATAGCTCATCCAAGAACCCTGCACCCTGTATATATCTCATCCCAGAACCCTACACCCTGTATATAGCTCATCCCAGAACTCTGTATATAGCTCATCTCAGATCCCTGGACCCTGTATATAGCTCATCCCAGAACCATGCACCCTGTATATATGCTCATCTCAGAACCCTGCACTCTGCACATAGCTCATCCCAGAACCATGCACTCTGCACATAGCTCATCCCAGAACCCTGCACTCTGCACATAGCTCATCCCAGAACCATGCACTCTGCACATAGCTCATTCCAGAACCCTGCACTCTGCACATTGCTCATTCCAGAACCCTGCACTCTGCACATAGCTCATTCCAGAACCCTGCACTGTTTACATAGCTAATTCCAGAACCCTGCACTCTTTACATAGCTCATCCCAGAACCCTGCACTCTGTACATAGCTCATCCCAGAACCCTTCACTCTGTACATAGCTCATCTCAGAACCCTGCACTCCGTACATAGCTCATCTCAGAACCCTGCACTCTGTACATAGCTCACCCCAGAACCCTGCTCTCTGTACGTAGCTCATCCCAGAACCCTGCATTCTGTACATAGCTCAACCCAGAACCCTGCACTCTGCATGCAGCTCACTCCAGAACCCTGCACTCTGAATGCAGCTCACCCCAGAACCCTGCACTCTGAATGCAGCTCACCCCAGAACCCTGCACTCTGTACACACACAGCTCATGCTAGAACCCTGCACTCTGTACACAGCTCATGCAAGAACCCTGCACTCTGCACACAGCTCATGCCAGAACCCTGCACTCTGTACACAGCTCATGCCAGAACCCTGCACTCTGTACATAGCTCATGCCAGAACCCTGCACTCTGTACATAGCTCATGCCAGAACCCTGCACTCTGTACATAGCTCATCCTACAACCCTGCACTCTGTATATAGCTCATGCCAGAACCCTGCACTCTGTATGTAGCTCATCCTACAACCCTGCACTTTGTACGTAATGCACTCCAAACACTGCATTCTTTTATCATTTTTTTTTAAATGAATGTGCTGGGGTATGTATGTATCCATGAGACTCTTGCTTGTGGAACAATAATAAAAGCATATTTTATAGATACAAGGAAGCCCAAGTTTTGTTTAATGATGCCCATTAAGCTCCTCCCACTGTCAAAAGTTTGACCACGCCCACATTTGCCGCAGCGCGCTATGCAAGGTTACTTCCTTCCTCAAGTGTCCCTCATTCTGAAGTTCAAAAGTTGGGAGGTATGCATGTGCACGTGCCTGCGGCGCAACTCTGGAGCTTATGCGCGTGCACGGCAGTTGCGATGATCCCCGGGTACCCACGATCGCTCCACACAGAGACAGAAGGGAGATCTGTCAATGTAAACAGACAGATCCCCATGCTGTCAGCGGTGAGGAGAGCGATCTGTTGTTCATACTAAGTATGAACAAAGATTGGTCTCCTCACTCAGGCAGTTCCATCCCCCCCACAGTTAGAATCACTCCTTGGAACACACAATTAACCCCTTTATCGCCCCCTACTGTTAACCCCTTCCCTGCCAGTGACATTTATGCCCTGTACACATGACCGGTTTTGCCGTCGGAATAAGCTCTGAAGGTTTTTCCGACAGAGTTTCGACGATATTCTGCTCAAGCTGTCTTGCATACACATGGTCACTCCAAATTCCGACCGTCCAGAACACGGTGACGTACAACACGTACAATGGGAGTAGAAAACGGAAGTTCAATAGCCAGTAGCCAATAGCTTCTGTCTCCTACTTGCTTCAGGGCAGGCGTAGTTTTTGGTGCGTCGGAACAGCATACAGACAAGCGGTTTTTCCGATAGTAATTTGTTCTGTCAGAAAAATATATAACATGTTCTCTATCTAAGTCCGTCTGAATTTTTGACAGAAAAAGTCCGATGGGGCATACACACAGTCAGAATATACGATGAAGAGCTCCCTTTGGACTCTTTCTGTCAGAAATTCCGCTCGTGTGTACTCATCATTACACAGTAATCAGTGCATTTTTATAGCACTGATTGCTGTATAAATGCCAATGGTTCCAAAATAGTGCCAAAAGTGTCCGATCTGTCCGCCATAATGTCGCAGTCCAGATAAAAATCGCTGATCACCGCCATTGCTAGTAAAAAAATAATAATAATAAAAATGCCATAAATCTATCCCCTACTACTAATTCTATGCATTAAGGTGAAAAAACATCTGACAATACCGCCCCCCTAGCCCCCCGTTATACTTACCTGACCCCTCGAAAGTCCCACGCTTGCTCCCGACATCCTCTTCGCCGCTCAGCCTGGCTATTGGCTAGAGTGGATGGATTGAAAGCAGCGCACCCATTGGCTTGCGCTGCTGTCAATCACATCCAATGATGCGGCGCTCCGGGGGGCGGGGCCGAGTGATACAGTGAGCGGCTATGGCCGCCGGCTGTATCACGGGAGAGCGCTTGCAAGCAGTCAACACCATGCGAGGGAGCTCACGTGAAAGTGTTGAGTCCTTGCAGGGGGGAGCCGAGACAGCCGCTGAGGGACCCCAGAAGACCAGGTTCGGGGCCACTCTGTACAAAACGAGCTGCACAGTGGAGGTAAGTATAACATGTTTGTTATTTTAAAAAAATAGCTTAAGTGATCCTTTAAAGCCCCAATGGCTCTCTTTCTCTAAAATGCGGCTAATCAAGCACATACTGTGCTTGATTAGCTGCATCTTTGGTTACAGTAGCTGAGGAATGACAGCTGTGACCATGGAAATGACTTAGTTGCTGTAAACCCATTCAAATACTGTACCCAGTGAAGTAAACAGCCTCAGGTGATACAGAGATGAAACAAATCCTCCTACATAGGTTTTACTTGTTTATCTACAGTCTTCCTTACATCCCTTCTAAAGGGCAGAATTGTGTTAAAATCCTTCTCCATCTGTTAGAATTACAAAGGAGGGGGCGGAGAGCCATATTTAGTGTGTGAGAGCTGACAGGAAACTCTGCAAAACTTCTCAGGAGTGACACATGCTGATAACAGAGGAACGAAACACCAGAGAGAAACGACACTACGGTTGGCCATACATGGTGCAACATTTTTTTCCTGCAACCTCAGGTTGCAGGGAATAAGTTTGCATGATTCCCCCATCAACACAGACAGTGCTGACAGGAAAATCAGCAGTTGTCATCTCACAGCAGGTTTGGAATAATCACAAGCGAAACCATCAAGCTGGTTGTACCCAAGTTGATCGACTGATCCACTTGGTACACTCAGCTTGCCCATTAACTGTTCGAATCCCAGACAGTTCTTGTTAAACTGGCCGAGATTCAAACCTTATATGGCCAGCCTTAGAGCTTTTGAGAGAGATAAGTAAACACTACAGATATATAGGCTTTGTTCAGGTGTCATGACTGAGAATTAAGAAAAGATGTGACTTGGCCCAACCCTGTATAATAATGGCAGGCCTCCATCCCTGTTATGCATGCAGAATAGAGGAAGAGGAAAGACTAAAAGTTGGGACTTTGAATGAAGCCTGCCATTATAAATGGGAATACAAATTTTTATATTTTTTGTTGTCAAGAATCTATTTGAGCATGCCAAATCATGAAAAACCATCTACAGCAATCCATAATAATTTAATTGTAGTAAACAAGACTTACGTAAAAAATAATGCTTACAGCATGGGGTACACATTCATTGGACATGATTGACATATAGGATACAAAACAAATATTACAAGTCAATACATACATATGATAAAATATAAAAATCAAATAGTACACACGATATATAAAGAACTGTGGGATCGAAACCCAATATGTTTTGGCACCTTGGCACCTATTGTTGGCACTCTACGCGTTTTGTGAATCACGTTCACTCATCAGGAGTAAGGATGCAAAAATTCAATCACTGTAAATACAGAAAAGTCAAATATTTATTATTTATTTATTTAATCAAATACCCCAGAGAGGATAGATGGTCTGAGCACCAATCTGGAAGATGATTATTGTATGGTGAGTGGTGTGTGAAATTGATGAATAGTGAAAGTGTGGAAAAAATTACCGTATATACTAGAGTATAGGTCGGTCCGAGTCGAGGCTCTAATTTACCACAAAAAAATGGGAAAAACGTATTGACCCGAGTATAAGACGAGGGTGAGAAATGCAGCAGCTACTGTAAGTGGAAAAAGAGGGTCAACAATGCCCATCTGCAGCTGAATACCTCCCTGTGTCCCTGTGTATGTGTGCATGTGTCCTGTGCATGTGTCCTGTGTATATGTGCATGTGTCCTGTGTATGCGTCACCTACCTGTGTTCTTTGTATGTGTCCCTGTGTATGTGTATGTGTGCATGTGTCCTGTGTATATGTGCATGTGTCCTGTGTATGCGTCACCTACCTGTGTTATGTGTATGTGTCCCTGTGTATGTGTCCTGTGTATGTGTGCATCCTACCTGTGTCCTGTGCATGCCTCCGTGTGCCGCTCTGCACCATTCAGCGTGTCATAATACAATTTGGCCATTCTACTGTTCAAAATCCGCACCTCCTCCTCGTCCGTGACAGGCAGAACACTCCATTTCCCAGCAGTCAGTGGTCAGCCTATCACGGACATTCTCTCATCCTCATACCACGGACAAGGATGAGAGAATGTCCGTGATAGGCTGACCACTGACTGCTGGGAAATGGAGTTTTCTGCCTATCACAGACGAGGAGGAGGAGCGGCTTTTGAACATTGAATAGCCGCCGAATGGTAATAGCACACGCTGGCCGCCGTCTGCCTGCATGACACGCTGATCAGTATCAACAAACAAAAATGGCTGAAAATCTCGACTTATACTCGAGGATATACGGTATGAAAAAAATTGTGAACAATGAGTGTATCTGGAAGTGTATCTGGAATCTAATGATTGTATGGTGAGTGGTGTGTGAAATTGATAAATAGTGAAAGCGTAGAAAAAAAGTGAAAAAATGTATGAAAAAAATGTAAACAATACGTGTTTGAAAATATGAAAAAGAAAAAAAAAGAGGAACATAAAAAGAAAAAGCAAAACTCTGAACAGAAAAAAAAGTGTGGAAGCATGCTCTGAGGAAGCCTGGGATCAGGTGAAACGCGTAAGCATCTTGCCACCATGCTATCGGTGACAGGGACCTCTAGATGCCCACCCATACCTTGAATCATCTCCACATTTCCACATTGCGCTATTGCCAGCAGCCACATAGCCCTAAAGTGATCCTTTCTATCCATGGATTCCGGATACGGCTGTCTACACTATGCTCCATACAGCCCTTGAATACTGCTTGGTCTGAGGACATGAACCCTGCTGCTCACCGTATGCTGTGAGTTGGAACCAATCAACACAGACGCGAGTACGCAGTGCCTCTCAGCGTGTATTCCTTCGGAGTGAGGAGACCGCGATCAGACGGTAGCTTGGAAGAGTGAGGATTAACCAGCACAAGACTTCTAATGGTGAGCTGTCACTATATTTCATCACTTGGGAATTATTCCATCAGAATCAGTGACGCTTAGTCCTGCTGCGGTTACTTGAGATTTTAGGTCATCACCAACTGTACCTCTGTAATCATCCGTGCCGTACTGTGCATATGTCTGGCTGGGAATAACATTTGCAAGTGGATTTCTCGTCCATCTAAAAAACACCAAGTTATGTAGGCAATTACTCTGACCATAAGCCCATTTGATGCCTTGATTATGTCCGTTTGATTTGAGCTCCTTGGACTATTCAATATGCATCTGACCCGGGTCTAAGATCATTGTCTGTATGTGTGTGTGTGAGATGACTGTGTGAGATGTATGCATTAGGTTTGGTGGCCACCCAAGTCCCCCTAAGACGTCAGTCTTATTTTTAATCTTATGCTGTAGGTAGGTAGAATACAGAATCAGGATACAGGATAACAGGTTAGTGAACACAGGTCAGGGCTCAAGGAACAATACCAAGGCAAATGTGTGCAGCATCTGCCGGGTATATATACACACCTCCTGCAATCAGTCTCAGGTGACGCCTGACTGCAGGAGATGATATCGGCTCCAGAATGCCTGGAGACACCCGCTGGTGGACAACAGTACTGCAGCCCATAGATCTGACAGTGCCACCAGCAGGTAAAACCTTTCCTGACATAGTGTGTGCCAATTTAACTGGCCACCCGGTGCTGTGTTTGTCTTCATCCTAGGGTGTGGGCATTCCCCTCTGTGGAATCGACATTCATCGGTTAGGCTCCGGCTCTTGTGCTTCTCACTGGGTTTCATCTCCCCGCCCTCACACGGCTCCCAGGGAAAGACCAGTGGAATTGGTGGCATTTAATGTATTTCTTTATTATTTTGTATCCTTGTTTTCTTTTGAAGCCCTTTCTAATCTTGGGTGGTCACACCCATTGGAATACATCTACCTCTGGTTTACCTTATAGCTAGTCGCTTATGGGGCACCAGTAGGCCAGGACTTTTTTTTCATCAATTGCACCTTTCTGTGCTTCTCCTGAAGAAGCAAGATCCTTCTCGCAAAATGCGTCGAGACCTACAGCACAGTTGTCCTAGACTGTTGGCAGTCATTTTAATGATATACCCAGGTCTCATGGAATGTTTTATTACATGAACCTAAAATCATTAATGTATTGATGTCTAATAGGGATGAGCCGAACACCCCCCTGTTCGGTTCGCACCAGAACATGCGAACAGGAAAAAAGTTTGCTTGAACATGCGAACACCGTTAAAGTCTATGGGACACGAACATGAATAATCAAAAGTGCTAATTTTAAAGGCTTATATGCAAGTTATTGTCATAAAAAGTGTTTGGGGACCTGGGTCCTGCCCCAGGGGACATGGATCAATGCAAAAAAAAGTTTTAAAAACGGCCGTTTTTTCAGGAGCAGTGATTTTAATAATGCTTAAAGTCAAACAATAAAAGTGTAATATCCCTTTAAATTTCGTACCTGGGGGGTGTCTATAGTATGCCTGTAAAGGAGCGCATGTTTCCCGTGTTTAGAACAGTCTGACAGCAAAATGACATTTCGAAGGAAAAATTCCATTTAAAACTACCCGCGGCTATTGCATTGCCGACAATACACATAGAAGTTCATTGATAAAAACGGCATGGGAATTCAACACAGGGAAACCCCGAACCAAAATTAAAAAAAAAAAAAAATGACGTGGGAGTCCCCCTAAATTCCATACCAGGCCCTTCAGGTCTGGTATGGATTTTAAGGGGAACCCCGCGCCAAAAAAAAAAAAAAAATGGCGTGGGGTCCCCCCAAAAATCCATACCAGACCCTTATCCGAGCACGCAACCTGGTAGGCCGCAGGAATAGAGGGGGGGACGAGAGTGCGGCCCCCTCCTCCTGAACTGTACCAGGCCACATGCCCTCAACATTGGGAGGGTGCTTTGGGGTAGCCCCCCAAAACACCTTGTCCCCATGTTGATGAGGACAAGGGCCTCATCCCCACAACCCTGGCCGGTGGTTGTGGGGGTCTGCGGGCGGGGGGCTTATCGGAATCTGGAAGCCCCCTTTAACAAGGGGACCCCCAGATCCCGGCCCCCCCTGTGTGAAATAGTAAGGGGGTACTTACCCCTACCATTTCACTAAAAAACTGTCAAAAATGTTAAAAATTACAAGAGACAGTTTTTGACAATTCCTTTATTTAAATGCTTCTTCTTTCTTCTATCTTCCTTCATCTTCTTCTTCTTCTGGTTCTTCTGGCTCTTCTGGTTCTTCCTCCGGCGTTCTCGTCCAGCATCTCCTCCATGGCGTCTTCTATCTTCTTCTCCTCGGGCCGCTCCGCACCCATGGCATGGGGGGAGGCTCCCGCTCTTCTCTTCATCTTCTTCATCCTCTTCTCTTCTTCCTTCTTCTCTTCTTAATTTTCTTCTCCGGGCCGCTCCGCACCCATGCTGGCATGGAGGGAGGCTCCCGCTGTGTGACGGAGTCTCCTCATCTGACGGTTCTTAAATAACGGGGGGCGGGGCCACCCAGTGACCCCGCCCCCCTCTGACGCACGGTGACTTGACGGGACTTCCCTGTGACGTCACAGGGAATGCCACAGGGAAGTCCCATCATGTTCCGTGTGTCAGAGGGGGCGGGGTCACTGGGTGGCCCCGCCCCCCGTTATTTAAGAACCGTCAGACGAGGAGACGCCGTCACACAGCGGGAGCCTCCCTCCATGCCAGCATGGATGCGGAGCGGCCCGCAGAAGAAAATGAAGAAGAGAAGAAGAGAAGAAGGAAGAAGAGAAGAGGATGAAGAAGAAGATGAAGAGAAGAGCAGGAGCCTCCCCCCATGCCATGGGTGCGGAGCGGCCCAAGGAGAAGAAGATAGAAGGCGCCGCGGAGGAGATGCTGGACGAGAACGCCGGAGGAAGAACCAGAAGAGCCAGAAGAACCAGAAGAAGATGAAGGAAGATAGAAGAAAGAAGAAGCATTTAAATAAAGGAATTGTCAAAAACTGTCTCTTGTCATTTTTAACATTTTTGACAGTTTTTTAGTGAAATGGTAGGGGTAAGTACCCCCTTACCATTTCACACGGGGGGGGCGGGATCTGGGGGTTCCCTTGTTAAAGGGGGCTTCCAGATTCCGATAAGCCCCCCGCCCACAGACCCCCACAACCACCAGCCAGGGTTGTGGGGATGAGGCCCTTGTCCTCATCAACATGGGGACAAGGTGTTTTGGGGGGCTACCCCAAAGCACCCTCCCAATGTTGAGGGCATGTGGCCTGGTATGGTTCAGGGGGGGCCGCACTCTGTCCCCCCCTCTTTTCCTGCGGCCTGCCAGGTTGCGTGCTCAGATAAGGGTCTGGTATGGATTTTTGGGGGGACCCCACGCCTTTTTTTTTTTTGGCGCGGGGTTCCCCTTAAAATCCATACCAGACCTGAAGGGTCTGGTATGGAATTTAGGGGGAACCCCACGTCATTTTTTTTTTAAATTTTGGCCGGGGTTCCCCTTAATATCCATACCAGACCTGAAGGGCCTGGTATGGAATTTAGGGGGACTCCCACGTCATTTTTTTTTTTTTTTATTTTGGTTCGGGGTTTCCCTGTGTTGAAATTCCATGCCGTTTTTATCAATGAACTTCTATGTGTATTGTCGGCAATGCAATAGCCGCGGGTAGTTTTAAATGGAATTTTTCCTTCGAAATGTCATTTTGCTGTCAGACTGTTCTAAACACGGGAAACATGCGCCCCTTTACAGGCATACTATAGACACCCCCCAGCTATGAAATTTAAAGGGATATTACACTTTTATTGTTTGACTTTAAGCATTATTAAAATCACTGCTCCTGAAAAAACGGCCGTTTTTAAAACTTTTTTTTGCATTGATCCATGTCCCCTGGGGCAGGACCCGGGTCCCCAAACACTTTTTATGACAATAACTTGCATATAAGCCTTTAAAATTAGCACTTTTGATTACTCCTATAGACTTTTAAAGGGTGTTCTGCGGCATTCGAATTTGCCGCGAACACCCCAAATTGTTCACTGTTCGGCGGACTTGCAAACAGCCAATGTTCGAGTCGAACATGAGTTCGACTCGAACTCGAAGCTCATCCCTAATGTCTAACATATATTTTTTCTTCTGTATTATGTGTTGTTTTTAAATGTTTGGTAAGGCGGAGTTTCAACTAAAAAAAAAAATAAAACATTAAAAGTCAGCAGCTCTAATTACAGCAGCTGCTGACTTTTAATAATCATACACTTACCTGTCCCAGGGTCCAGCAACGCGGGGGAACGAAGCACCACTCGTTTCCCCCTCCTCTCTGTGGCGACGGCATTGTCACTGTGGGTGCCCAGCTGTGGCTTCACAGCCAGGCACACACTGCTCATGCGCGAGCCGCGCTGCGCACTGTGACATGTCCCAGATGATTGCTGAGAGGGAGGGGGAAGAGGTGAACCTACTTCCAGCGCCAGGGTGCCCCAGGAGGTAGTGGGAGCTGGAGCACATTGTTCAAATTTTTTTTCATAATTTTTTCCACACTTTTACTATTCAATAATATCACATACCACTCACCATACAATCATTATCTTCCAGATTGGTGCAAATTATTATCAGACCATCTATCCTCTCTGGGATTGCATTGGGATGACCTGACCTGTCTACTAGCTGACCCCCTGACTTGGTTTGGGTTTCCTTCCTCAGCTCTGGGCCAGGCATGTAATGGGGAGCCTTCCACTCCCTTCACCCCCGCATGAGCCAGTTCAGTTCTTGGGCTGATCTGTAAGTACCAGTATATCCAAATGCCTTCTAAGGGAACTTTTTTGTATCATTTAGAAAACTTTTCCTCCCTCATTTTTATGAAGGGTTTATTATATTTATATATCTGACTTTTCTGTACTTATATTGATTACATTATTGCATTCATACTCCTGATGAGTGAACGTGATTCACGTAACGCGTAGAGTTCCAACACTAGGTGCCAAGACATAAGTTTCAATCCCGCAGTTCTTTATATATCATATATACGATTTGATTTTTATATTTTATCATATTTATGTATTGACTTGTAATATTTGATTTGTTTTGTATCCTATATGTCAATCATGTCCAGTGAATGTGTATCTCATGCTGTAAGCATTATTTTTTACGTAAGTCTTGTTAACTGCAATTAAAATATTATGGATTGCTATAGTTGGTTTTTCATGATTTGGCATGTTCAAATAGGATCTTGACAGCAAAAAATATAAAAATGAGTATTCCCATTTATAATGACAGGGTTCATGACAGTCTCAACGTTTCCTCTTTTTCTCTGCGTGTCATGACTGAGGTTTATGACCACTTTAATACATGTGAATTCTGAGTTCATTAGTTATGTATTATTATGTTCCCCAATAACCTCCTTTTCTTAGGAGCTTTTTCCCATGGTCCCAGGTTGCCGCAGAGGGCACTGCAAGCTAGAAAAGGTGGTGAGGCACACCTTCAGAGCTCCATAAAAGTGATCTAGATTGCCTTGGATCACTTTTAGCAGAAAAGTAGTAGTATCCATTTATAAATGTTCCTTGGTAAACAAGGGGTTAGGAATCTCAAGTTCAATTATATACTGGATACTATTATTTATAGGAAAAGTTGATCTAGGGAAGATCCGATTGCCTCTTGGGGGGATCGGGAAGACATTTCCCCCTGCTGGAGCAAATTGGATCATGCTTTACTGGGTTATTTGTATTCCTCTGGATCAACTGAGGGTATAGGATTTTAAATACTGTATGGAGGTTTTCAATTTGTGTATTTTTTTTTTTTTCTCCTCTGTAGGTTGAACTGGATGGACTTGTTTCTTTTTTCAACCAAACTATGTAGTTACGTGACTCATTGAGCTTTTGCCAAGTTTATTCAATGATAAAATATTTAAAAAAAACATATAGTTGTCTCTTTTCTTTTGGGTCATGGTAGATACAATTTACAAATCATAAAATTATTTAAATTGGCCAGCACATTCTAAGTAGGGATGGGCCAAACATCCTCCATTTCGGTTTGCACCAGAACCCCCGCAAATCGGCAAATAGTTCTAGCGAACATGCACCCTATTAAAGTCTATGGGACATGAACAGGAAAAATCAAAAATGCTCATTTTAAAGACTTATATGCAAGTTATTGCCATAAAAAAGTGAATGGGAACCCAGGTACTGCCCCAGGGGACATTTACCAATGCAAAAAAAGTTTTAAAACGACCGTTTTTTCAAGAGCAATGATTTTAATAATGCTTAAAGTGAAACAATAAAAATTAAATATTCCTTAAAATATCATGCCTGGGGGATCCGCTTAGTCTGCCTGTTAATTGGCTCATCTGTGTGATGCGTAGAACAGTGCAGCAGCAATAATGACATTTCTAAAGGAAAAAATGACATTTCTAAAGGAAAAAAACTTGCTCGCGGCTGTACTTACGTTCGACTCAAACACGGGACCATCCTTAGTTATAAGCTGAATCCACAAACTAAAGCAAAAATACTACTCCTACTACTACTAATAATAATAATATGCAAATAAATACATATTTATCTCCACATACACAAACGCATATATGAGTAGGAAAGTGAGAGACAGTAATGAAAAAGAGTATTTCATAAACTGTGATTATTCTAATGAGGCTGTAAAAAGACACATTTTTACCAACTAAACCTTTGGCACCAAGTGCAGTTTTGGTCCTGAAAACACAAAAGAACTCCCCTTCTGCACTGAAAAAAAGTTTTGATCAGGGTTTGGCTTTAATGTTGCAACCGAACACTGTCAGCTTTTAGTTATATTTAGCACAGCTCTTTTTAAATTGAAGGATTAAGGGGGTACATTACATAGTTAGGCTGGGTTCATACATGTCCGGTACGAGTCTGATTTCACTGCAAATAAAAAAAGCATTTGTTCAGGTTCATTTTTGATGCAGTTCTGATGGAATTTACAAGGCTCAGGACCAGAGTTTTGTCACAGTTAGGTTTTCAGTGCTGGCTAATACATAGTAGATAAAGGATATCAACACCTGTAGTGGGAGAGCAATCTGTGTTGAAATCTTGAGCTGAACCCTGAACACAACTGAACACATGTGCAATTCAACAGCCTTCCAAAAGAATTCAGTGAGCTTTGAATTCGCACCTGAACCGCACCGCAGTGTTCAGAAAATGCACAGGACTCTTTTTAAATTTGCACTGCAATGCTTCAATGGAAATCAATGTTTTTTCACATGTCATGCGAATCAGTTACGGACCGAGCCTTACATAGTTGGCAAGGTTGAATACAGACACCAGTCCATCCAGTTCAACGTGTGTGTGTGTGTTTATGTTGTGATCATTATCCATATTCCTATACAGTACATTGCATTTGCTAAGATACACATCTAAAAGTTTTTTGAATTTATCTACACTCCCTGCTAACACCACCAACTGTGGAAGGAGTTCCACATCCGTATCACCCTAATGCCCCGTACACACGGTCAGACTTTGTTCGGACATTCCGACAACAAAATCCTAGGATTTTTTCAGACGGATGTTGGCTCAAACTTGTTTTGTCTACACACGGTCGCACAAAGTTGTCGGAATTTCCGATCGCCAACCACACGGTCACGTACACCACGTACGATGAGACTAGAAAAGGCCAGTTCAGAACCAAGCGCGGCACCCTTTGGGCTCCTTTTGCTAATCTCGTGTTAGTAAAAGTTTGGTGAGAGACGATTCGCGCTTTTTCAGACTCGTGGCTTTCAGATCGTTTTCTGCCGTTCAGTTTGTGCTTGTGGGTTTGTATCTGCTCTTCAGTGCGTGCAGCAAGTTCCGCGTGACTTTAATTAGTCATTGTATTCTTGTTCGTTCATTACTGTTTTTCAGGTCGCTCTTCACAGGCCTTGCTGTTCTTCAGTGCGTTCTGTTAATTCGTTCTGAGCAGCCGACTATTTTCTAGCCATGTTGCGTATGCGTACTCCTCGTAGAGTTCGTGCTGTGCGGGGGCTTGGTGTTGGGGTCCTGACCATGACACAAGTCCAGTCCATGAACAGGGTGGGGAGGAGTTCATGGACCAAGAATTGGTTGCTTCAGCATGACCAGTTCTCTCATATGCCTTTGCTCCGTGACATCCGTGAGAATAATCCTGATGATTTCAGGAACTTTCTCAGGATGACGGACCCCGTGTTTCACCGTCTGTTGGCTTCGCTGACCCCTTATATTAGCAGGCAGGATACCTGCATGAGGCAAGCCATCACTCCGGAGCAGAGGCTCATCGCTACCCTGCGTAATTTGGCGACAGGGAGAAGTCTGCAGGATTTAAAGTTCTCGACAGGCATCTCCCCCCAGGCTCTGGGTATCATTATCCCAGAGACCTGTTCTGCCATCATCCAGGTCCTGCAGAAGGAGTATATGAAGGTAAGATTTTTATCCTTTAATATCACATTTTATTGTATTGAATGTTTGCTAATATATTGTATTTCTTTCCTCATTCCCTAATTACCATGATTGTAATATGCTGTGAATATCCCCTTTGTTCTCATGCATGCTGGATTTTTATGTAATTATTATTTTAGGTCTTTCATACATATTTGCCTTTCAATAACCTCCCCGGCATGGTGTCTCCTGGCCTATATTCACCTCATGCAGTCACTTAACAATGTATTTTTTCTGCTCCATAGTAGTGCTTTACCCCAAACACCCCCTAAAATGTTTTGAAATGTTATTTTTGCTTTAAATTCTGGCAGAGTGCCAGAGGCTTTTTTTTGGTGGTGTCCCCAAATAATTTTTAGTAACCCTCCCTCCCCCAACTGCTAAGTCAGCTGATCCCAATTATCTATCCTCAATCATCTATCTGCTGACTTTGCCAAACCCATACACACTATACCCATCTCTTTAGTGCTCAGATTTATGGATGAATTCCCCAAAGCATGTTGTGCAAGGGCCTGCCTGTATACTTTCAAATGGTACTGTTTAAAGTTTTTGTATCCTATTATTATCTTGCTAGGTAATAGCAGAATGTCCAAATGTGCTCAAATGTGTACAGTGTGTATTTATATCTTTGTATTATGACACTTCTTACCTGTCCAGTGGGCTGCCAATAGTGTAACTAAGGAGGGGCTGTTCCAAGTAATACCCTGTATTTAGGCATTCATCTCTCAATGAAGTGAAGAGGGTTACCTGTCCAAGATTTCCACACACCCCCTATAATGTTAGAAATGGCCCATGAGAGGGGGGGAGGGGGAATATGATAGGTGTACCTTATACTTTGGCGTTGTTAAATTCCCCTTAATAAATGCTATCTGGAGGTTGACCCATAATGTTTGTGTCTAATCTGCTTGCCATGTTTCTGATCAAAAATAGTAATGTTTATTTTTTTTCCTTCCACGCCACAGGAATGGCAGACTGTGGCCTCCCACTTTGCCCAGCGGTGGGACTTTCCTAACTGCAGAGGGGCAATTGATGGGAAACACGTCCACATCGTCCCACCACCCAACTCGGGGTCGTACTATTTCAAATATAAGGGGTTCAATAGTATAGTGATGTTGGCGGTGGTGTCGGCTAATTACAACTTCCTGTATGTGGACGTGGGGAAGAATGGCCGGATGTCCGATGGTGGAGTCATCGCCCAGACGGAGTTCTACAGGCGTCTCCAGAATGGCAGCTTGGACTTGCCAGCTCCAAAGGACAATGTGGAAGGACTCCTATTTGTCTTCGTTGCTGATGAAGCGTTTGCGCTGGGGGACCACCTGATGCGGCCATTCCCGATGAGGACCCTCACCCCGGAACAGAGGGTTTTTAATTACCGGCTGGCCAGAGCCCGAAGAGTGGTGGAGAACACATTTGGAATCCTGGCCAGCCGGTTCCACCTATTTATGACACCCATCCATATGGCGGAGTATAAACTGAACCATATTATACTGGCGTGCTGTATTCTCCATAACTTTTTAAGGAAACATTCGGCCAACTATGCCGGCTCAGTTGGGCCTGAGGCCGGAATGATACATCAAACCACACTGACGGCGCTTGAAAGCGGCCGTCCTGGCTTGCCCTCCCTGAGTGCCCGTGATGTCCGGTTACGCTACCTGGAGTTCTTTGCGGGTAGGGGGGCCATCAATATGCCAGCAAATATGTGAAGCCTTTTTATAATAAAAAAAAAAGAAATTCTTTGTGGACATTTACTGCTTGTGTTTGTTTTAGCTGACCCTGACAGAAATGTGTTGAGTGCAGAAAATGGCGTGATTGTGTAACCTTATACAAAGCACTGTTGGCTGTTATTTACTAAATGCAAAAACACATTTCACTACAAGTGCACTTGCAACTGCACTGAACCTGCACTTGTAGTGCAAAGAGGATTTGCCCTTAGTAAATAACCCGCATTTTCGCTGAAAACAGCAATTACATCACCCCAAAAGTGTTGTAGTGTTGAGACAATAATCCACACATTGTTGATTAACCAACTTTTTTATACCTGCACAATCACATGTGCATTTACCAAAGGTTTTTAAAACAAACCAACATGTTTGTTGTATAACAATTTTTGGGGTGGCATTATCAAAAATAGAAATGTCCATTTACGATAAAACAGGCCTGTGTAAAACCAACAAGAAAGACAAAAAACTTGAACTTACAAAGTTCACATTAGGTAAAACCTGAAGGCAATATCAGACATCAGTATTTAGGAGCTGGGTTTGATATTGCATTCAGATGGGGGAAATCACCCCTGGAAAAGCCAAATTTGGAAGATGCACACCAATTTACGAATGTCAACATGTGCTATCTGCCATCACGGGGGGTCAAGGGACGTGTTTTGGGGGAGTAAGCCCTTCCTCACCGCTACTTTATAATTGAGGAAGGGGTTGCACCCCCAAAACGCGTCCATTGATCTCCGTGATGGCAGATAGCACATGTTGGCACACTGTGTGCATCCTCCAAATTCGGCTTTTCAAAACATTGCAAAAAGATTTAAAACATTGGACCACAATCAAAAAAGTGATTTTGTGGGGTTTTAAATTTGCCCCAAAACATCAATGATGTTATTATTTTTTTGAATCACATCATTTATTTTTTTCTGGATGTTTTGCAATTCTACATTACACCCCATGATCTCCCCGATCAGGATCTGGGCACTTTCAGATGTGAAAGGATCTCGATCCCTAACATCACGATCACCTAAAAAAGAGAGAAACCAAACAAAAACAGGTATCAAAAATCTGCCACCATCCATCTCTTACCTGAGTCTGTGGTCGCAGACACTCACCTGTTGTGGTGCCAATTTCCACCACATCTTCTTCTTCCTCCTGCTCTTCTTGGGTTGGGGGTATTTCACCTTCTTCCATAGGTGGGGGGTCTGTGGTCTCCTCGGATGAGGGGTGTCCTCCGAGTCTTTTCTCCCCTATGTAAAACAAAAATGGTATAATTAGCACACAGATATTTGATGGCAGAACTATAAATAGGAAACATTGCTTGGAAGTGGGGTACAATTGTCAATTTTAGCCGAGTTCCAAGATGTCTTTTTTTTATTGCCCTTTGTCAATGTCAGGAAAGGATTCATCCGCTGGTAAGATATATCGTTTGGCATGCAGTACTGGGGTCCACCAGCAGGTGTCTCCTGGCAGTGTTGAACTGTCGGGAGAATATTTCCCTGCTGGTGTCATTTCATCTTTTGGCCGCAGTACTGACGTCCACCAGCGGATGGATCCTGGCAGTATGGAGCAGACAACACTCCCTGCGTTCAGGTGTGACTTGAAGTCAATCACAGTCAGTCCTATAAATACCCGGCAAGCCCTCATATGCTTGCCTTGGTATCTCTCTCCTTGAGCCCTGACCTTGTTTGCCTGTTACCCGATCCTGAGCCTGCATCTGACCTTGTGCCCGAGCTTATCCTGACCCGATCCCTTCTGTGTTCCTGTACCCTTCAGCCCGATCCATCTCCTCTCTGTCCTGTTGGTTCCCTGTCCCTCATTTACTGATCTTCCTGTGTATGACCTTGGCTTGGCTAAACGTTTATGTCTCTGGTATATCCCTTGTTCTTGCTGACCTGCTGTGTATGACCCTGGCCTGGCTGACATCTGTGATTCCGGTATTGCCCCTTGCTGTAGATATTGTTGTTTGTAGTGGGTTTGTTGTGTTGGTGTTGCACTGTTTGTATTTCCTGAATTGGAAATTGAATTGGGTTATCTCTGTGCAGTCCACACAGTCTGGTCTACTAGTCTCCTGACAGTATACCAAGGCCATCCCTGACCAGACGTGGCTGCATTGAGAAACCATCCTGGTTTGTTAGGTCTGCTAATATGGATTGCAATGAAATAATTTATTATTCTCTGCTAGCAGAAGAGGATGGTGAATATTGTGGCCAGATTTTAAAAAGGTGGACTAGTGACCAGCTGATGGAAACTATCCGATTAGCTCATTCCCTAGTGGATCAGGGGTGTATGTCATTTGAAGATGCTCAGCCCCTGATCCAGTTATGTGCTAAACTAGCCCTTTCATGCATTCCCGAAGGAAGCAATGATTTTTCTCCCCCCTTCATTAATGGCCAAGTTGAATCCCTGGTTTGGTTGTTAGAGGATGATCCAGCCTATTTCATGGAACACTATTCCTCCTGTTCACAGCAGGTGTTGTCTAGTTGCATCCAGTTGGTGCAATCCTTGATTGGTCAGGCTGTGTGTGAATCAGCATTTGTTCAACCTGTGCTGCAGACATGGTCAGATCTCCTGTCTTTAGCTAAGCCACAATATTCCAGCCCTACCATTAATCACCTGCCTTCCCAAAAATCTATCTCCCCGTCGCCTATGGTAACCTCAGCTACAGCCCAGTTTACTCAACCCCCTACCAAATACTACCACCCAGTCTCCAAGTGTAGCACCTATCCCGCCTTCAATCCACCTGTCTCTTCTCCTCCACCTGTAACAGTCCCACAAAACCCCTCTCTAGCTACAGTTCCTTGGTCTTCCTTCGATCCAGCTACTTTCTTTTCTTACAGCCCTGCACCTACATACAAAACTGCACGGGCTAAACCAAAAAAGAAACAAAAATTCTTTCCTACCCACACGATCCTGCCAGTAACCCAACTTGCTTCCACACCAACTAACCCACCTGATTCTGCCAAACCAGTGCCTGCTACCCAGTCTGATGTTCCAGTGCCTGCTACCCAGTCTGACGTTCCAGTGCCTGCTACCCAGTCTGACGTTCCAGTGCCTGCTACCCAGTTTGACGTTCCAGTGCCTGCTACCCAGTCTGACATTCCAGTGCCTGCTACCCAGCCTGACGGTCCAGTGCCTGCTACCCAGCCTGACGGTCCAGTGCCTGCTACCCAGCCTGACGGTCCAGTGCCTGCTACCCAGCCTGACGGTCCAGTGCCTATGTTCCAGTCTGACGCTTCAGTGACTACTGTCCAGTCCGATGTACCTATTGTTCAGCCTGGTATGCCAGCACCTGCTGTTCTGCCCGATGTGCCAGCGCCTGTGTCTGCTGCCCAGTCTAAAGTTCCAGTACCCGCTGCTTGGTCTGATGTCTCGGTGCCGGCTTTCCAGTCCGCTTTCCAGCCTGATGTGCCAGTGTCTGCTACTCAGCCCGAAATCCCAGTGTCCATGTTCCAGTCTGACGCTCCAGCGACTACTGACCAGTCCGATGTACCTGTTCAGCCTGTTGCGCCAGTACCTGCTGTTCTGCCTGATGTGCCAGCGCCTGTCTTTGCTGTCCAGCCTGAAGTTCCAGCACCTGCTGCCCGGTCTGATGTCTCTGTACCCACTTTCCAGCCTGATGTGCCCACTGTTCAGCCTGATGAGCCTGCTTTCCGGTCTGATGTGCCCATCCTCCAGCCTGATATCCTGGTACCTGTCTTCCAGCCTGATGTCGTGATGTTGGTATCTCAGCCTGAGGTTTCGGTGCCTGTGTCTCAGCCTGAAGTTTCGGTGCCCGTGTTTCAGCCTGGAGTTTCGGTGCCTGTGTCTCAGCCTGCTGAATCGGCGCCCGTTACCCAGTCTGCTGAACTGGTGCCCGTTACCCAGTCTGCTAAACCGAAGTCCATCACTTTGCCTGTCAAGCCAGTATCCGTTATCCGGCTTGCCGAACCAGTGCCCGGTGTCCAGCTCGCTGAGTCGGGGCCTGTTACCCAGCCCACTGGGCCGGGGTCCGTTACCCAGCTTGCTGATGCCTGTAATCCGGCCTGCCCTTACAGTGCTCGCTGTTCGGCCTAATGTTCCAGAGCCTGCTGTCCATCTCGATGACCCGGAGCGTGCTGTCCAGCTCGATGACCCGGAGCCTGCTGCCCAGCTCGATGACCCGAAGCCTGCTGCCCAGCTCGATGACCCGGAGCCTGCTGCCCAGCTCGATGACCCGGAGCCTGCTGCCCAGCTCGATGACCCGGAGCCTGCTGCCCAGCTCGATGACCCGGAGCCTGCTGCCCAGCTCGATGACCCGGAGCCTGCTGCCCAGCTCGATGACCCGGAGCCTGCTGCCCAGCTCGATGACCTGGAGCCTGCTGCCCAGCTTGGTTTGTTCCTGTCTGCTGCCCAGCTTAAATTGTTCCTGTCCGCTGCCCAGCTCAATGACTCTGATGTGCCAGCTGTCTGCCTGGATGGGCCTGATGTCCAGCCTTCTTTCACCATTCTGCCTGATGCCATAGACTATGGACAATTAAGACTAGTTGGAGCGTCCGGAGGCCGCTCCTTTAGGGGGGGGTACTGTCAGGAAAGGATTCATCCGCTGGTAAGATATATCGTTTGGCATGCAGTACTGGGGTCCACCAGCAGGTGTCTCCTGGCAGTGTTGAACTGTCGGGAGAATATTTCCCTGCTGGTGTCATTTCATCTTTTGGCCGCAGTACTGACGTCCACCAGCGGATGGATCCTGGCAGTATGGAGCAGACAACACTCCCTGCGTTCAGGTGTGACTTGAAGTCAATCACAGTCAGTCCTATAAATACCCGGCAAGCCCTCATATGCTTGCCTTGGTATCTCTCTCCTTGAGCCCTGACCTTGTTTGCCTGTTACCCGATCCTGAGCCTGCATCTGACCTTGTGCCCGAGCTTATCCTGACCCGATCCCTTCTGTGTTCCTGTACCCTTCAGCCCGATCCATCTCCTCTCTGTCCTGTTGGTTCCCTGTCCCTCATTTACTGATCTTCCTGTGTATGACCTTGGCTTGGCTAAACGTTTATGTCTCTGGTATATCCCTTGTTCTTGCTGACCTGCTGTGTATGACCCTGGCCTGGCTGAAATCTGTGATTCCGGTATTGCCCCTTGCTGTTGATATTGTTGTTTGTAGTGGGTTTGTTGTGTTGGTGTTACACTGTTTGTATTTCCTGAATTATCACCTATTTTAATAAATATCACTATTCACTTACATGTGTTTTGGGTTATCTCTGTGCAGTCCACACAGTCTGGTCTACTAGTCTCCTGACAGTCAAGCTGCAATACTTTACCTGTTTAGTACAAGCTTCACAGATGTAGCCCCCCTATAGTATACACTGGAGCACCTGTGTGGCCCCCCTAATAAAAATGGTGTTCTTGTGTCCCACACTAGCGCTCCAGTGTCCAGATGTGAAAACAGCTGCTCAGTGTCCTCTCCTTACACAGAATCTAGTTTGCATTTCATTCTAGTAACAAACCCATCTACACAAACAAATATTTGGCATCCAAGTAGGCCCTAAAAAATGTGGGAAAATGCATATGGCCTAAACAATAGTGTTTTAGAGGCCGAAAGAAAAATGTTTGATACGAACGAATAATGGGCCCATGAACATTAAAGTTGCCCTTTTAAACTGTACAATTAAGAAAAGCATATGGAGCAGCACGAACGGAATAAAAACAAAAAGAATAGGAACACAGAACAACTACTTACTTTTTTGCAGCACTCTCCGGATCTTTCTGTACTGCTCTGGCTCTCTTAATTTCAGGTCCGACCACCGCTTCCTGAGCTGATCTTTCGATCGTCGTACCCTGAAATTCCTGTGAAGACTTTTGACCACTTTCGCCATAATCTTGGCCTTTCTGATATTGGGGTTGGGGTAAGGCCCATACTTTCCGTCATAGTCGGCCTTCTTCAGGATGTCGACCATCTCCAACATCTCCCCAAAGGACATATTTGTGGCCTTAAATCGTCTCTTTCTGGATTGGGACGTGTCCGGATCCGGGCTTTCCTCCTCCTCCTCCTCGTTCCTGTAATTATCACGCACCTGCTGTGACTCCGCCATGTGCTCTTCCCCCACTGCGCCGAACAAAAAGGGGCGGGGAATAGACTAGAAAGAACGTCAGGGGCGGGCGGAGTTACACGCATGCGCAGTGTATATAAAGCGTAACACACGTGCGTATTACGTACGATCTGTGAGCGGAGGAAGGAGCATTGGACGCGCCGATCGTAAGAACGAAGATAAGAGACAAACTTGTGCCTATACTGTTTCTACATTGAGGCCTATATTGTAACAAGATTAGGAGAGTTTTGTCTGACATTAGGCTTTGTCTTGTGTTGTGTCTTGCAGTGAACATGGATATGCTAGTGAAAGACAATGACTTCATGTCACTATTCATTGATATGTTAAGGGAGCTGCCATGTCTGTGGGAGATTAACCACCCACATTACAAGAACCAAGCAAAGAGGAAGGCAGAACTGGAGCAATTGTGTGAAATTGTGAAGCAGGTGATCCCCACGGCAGACATCACCTATTTGAAGATCTTAATTGGTGGCCTGAGGAGCACATATGTAAGGGAGCACAAGAAAGTCTTGGATTCACAGAGATCCGGAGCAGCAGATGACATCTATGTCCCCAGGATGTGGTACTATGACAGGCTGCATTTTCTGGCAGGCCAGACTGAACCCAGGCCAGCACTCTCCAGTCTTCCTTCCACGCTTCCTTCCCCCCCGGCTGAAGCTTCTGACGCCCAACCTGGGCCTTCCAGGCAACATGTGGAGGAGCCCAGATTGAGCCAGGTATAGCATTCCTCTAAATATTTCTGCTTGTCCAATCAATGATGTTAACTAGATGTTAGTTGGGAGTACTAATTTAGGATTGTGATTGATGAAGCAAAAACTAAAACCATGTCCCTTTTTCATACACAGGGAAGTCTCAGCCAGGAGGTGGCCGGGACGAGCCGGCTGCCTGATATGCCGGTCCCTCCCCTCCCCCTGGAAAGAGAAAGTGGCAGGAGGAGGCGTGCCCTAGAGGAGGCTGGCAGAGGACTCTTTTGGAGGGCTACAGAGGTCCTGGGAGCACGACACACCGTGGAGGAGGACATTGCTGCCACCATTGCCTATAAAATGCAGAGGATGGAGGAGGGACAACAAGCCATGTGTGAGTCGCTCATATTGGAGGCTCTTAAGAAAGGTATGAGGGGCCAAATTACAGCTCAGACACACCTTTGCGATGGTCCTCCTCCTGCAGGTCCTCCTCCTCCTCCTTCTCCTCCGGGTCCTCCTCCTCCTCCTCCTTCTCCTCCAGGTCCTCCCAGTCCTCCTCCTCCTCCAGGTCCTACTCCTCCTCCTGCCACATCTCCAACTGCACAGCCACAGCCCGGAAGGAAGCGTGGAAGGAAGACCAGAAAGTGAGGACTCTGGGTTCAGTCTGGTCGGCCAAAAAATGCAGCCTCTTGTGGTACCACAGCCTGGGGACACGCATGTCATCTGCTGCTTTCCAGATCTCTGCAAATTCTAGACCAGACTGCCCTCCCTTACATATGGACTCCTCAGGCCACCAATTTTGATGTTCAAGAATTGATGTCTGCCGTGGGGGTCCCAGGCTTCGCTAATTTCTCCTGTTGATCCAGTGTTGCCTTCCTCTTTGTTTGGTTCTGAGCCCTTAATAAAGGATTTTTGTTTTGAATTATACTCTCCTATGTGTTTTACTTCAAAAAGGACAGTTTGTTTGTGAGGATTCAGGTACATTTCAAATATACAATGTGAAATGAACAAGGGACACCAACAACAAACAATCTCCTTGAGATTAAATAATAAAAGATATCAATGGTGTTGAGGTAACTTGACACGCGTGGCACTTTGTGCGTCGGAACAGGCCACACACGGTCGGAATTGACGCGATCGGATTTTGTTGTCGGAAAATTTTATCTCCTGCTCTCCAACTTTGTGTGTCGGAAAATCCGAGGGAAAATGTCCAATGGAGCCCAAACACGGTCGGAATTTCCGACAACACACTCCGATCGGACATTTTCCATCGGAAAATCCGACCGTGTGTACGGGGCATAATAGTAAAGAATCCCTTACACAGTTTAAGGTTGGACCACTCATTCAATTTCTTTGTGTGGCCACATGTCCTCTTAGATCTTAAATTAAACTGTTTTCACCTGATGAGAATCATTTGTGTTTAGGTTGGGGGGGAGATTTGTGAAGCTAAGAAAGAAAATAAAGTGATGGGGTGAACATACCATTTGTGCAGACTGTGTAGCTTCACAAGGTCTCTCTGAGGCTTAGGGGCAGAGGCAGCTCTTGAATTAGGCAAATTAGGCAGCCGCCTAAGGCCTCCCACTCACAAGGGCCTCATGGCTGCCTAGTTTGCTGTAATTGGGGGCGTGGTCTCAGCATGGCGGCGTGAGGATGCTTAGTCTCAGAGCTCCTGGCCAGTGGCTCCCCTGCAGCCTACCTACATCAGCTTACTCCTGCAATTTCCAAGAGGGCGCAGGCCTGCCATGCAGCTGTGAGCACAGAGGGAGAGGCAGCCGCTCTTGGAGCTTCCCAGCAGCCGGGGGATGATTAAACCATGCCACCCTACTCTTCTATCAGTGATCTTTCCCCCTGCCTTCTGAGATCTCTAGCAGTGTCCACTGACATGGAGGAGGACATACTCAGCCCGGAGCATGCTTCTCCCCCAGCCTCAGCCCCTCACACTGAGCTATGTTTTAGCCCAGCATTAGCCATGGATGAGTAGGGATCGAACACACTGCTATGAGGCATAGTGAGTAATCCCACCACACCGACTGGAGCTTCCATTTAATTCAGACTCTGTACATAAATTATGCAGACTGGGACATGGGGGCACAGGACAGGATTTGGAATGACTCAGTGAACCCTCTCACCATTCTCTCAAGGCGATGGGGGTAATTCCTAGAGGGGTTATCACATTGCTGGGTCCCAGATGTTGTATTGGCTGCATATGTCTGATGGGTGAAGAGGGTGCCCTGGAAGTGGTGCTGATCACCTGTGTGCTAGATCCATGCATCATTCTGCAGCCGTTTTTATTTCTTTAATTTTTTTTCCCATTATGGGCATGAGTGGGGCCTCTTGTCTAAGTTTTGCCTAAGGCCTCACAAAGCCTAGAGCGACCTCTGCTTAGGGCCTCTTTTATGATATAGGTCAAGAAAGTGAGGGGGATAATCTACTCTTTCTTGGACACTGCCCACCACCAGGGCAAGGGGGAAGCATGAAGCATTCTTTATGACTCTTTAATAATGCTTTTGGTTTGCAGTATTCAGGATTCAGAAATGAAGGTGGTGTTTACTGTTTGACCCAAGTTGACTGTTATGAACCCTGAGTTTAGTGTTTCACAAAGGTTACACCATCTCTCTGTCTATCATTCACAGTTAATTGATTGTACTTGGCTTCAAAAATTGTTCTTGCGCTTGGGTCTGTTAGCGAGAATGTCCTTCACTTACAAGTAAGACAGATTAGGAAAAATGAGAATGGCTTATTGGCCATGGTTCAAGGAAGTATAATAATAACTGAGTGTGCCATATTTAGCTTTTACCACAATTTGAGATTACAGATTTTAACTGTTTTCTCCTAACTCTTACATTCACAAAGAATCCCTCATTTCCAGCAAGCAAGGATTCTCATCACGAGCAGATTTAATTCAATGTATTATGTATACTCACTGTAACAGCAGTTTATCCTCCTTCTAGCATTTCTCTTCACCCAATGCTTCAGAAAAATATATATCTTTCCTTCTCTGCCCCTGTATATACATCTCCCATTCCCATTGGAAGTATATCCCTATTTCCCCAACAGTATATATACACAGTGTCTCACAAAAGTGAGTACACCCCTCACATTTTTGTAAATATTTTATTATATCTTTTCATGTGACAACACTAAAGAAATGACACTTTGCTACAATGTAAAGTAGTGAGTGTACAGCTTGTATAGCAGTGTAAATTTGCTGTCCCCTCAAAATAACTTAACACACAACCATTAATGTCTAAATCGCTGGCAACAAAAGTGAGTACACCCCTAAGTGAAAAAGTCCAAATTGGGCCCAATTAGCCATTTTCCCTCCCACTGTGTCATGTGACTTGTCTGTGTTACAAGGTCACAGGTGTGAATAGTAAGCAGCAGGTGTGTTAAATTTGGTGTTATCACTCTTACTCTCTCATACTGGTAACTGGAAGTTCAATTGGTACCTCATAGCAAAGAACTCTCTAAGGATCTGAAAAAAAGAATAGTTGCTATACATAAAGATGGCCTAGGCTATAAGAAGATTGTGCACAGTGGCCAAGACCATACAGTGGTCAGGTTCCACTCAGAACATATTATATATATAAGTGTGTGTGTGTATATGTCTGTACAGTTATATGATAACATTATTTTCAATTATGATATTGGTGTACATATATATGACCCCCCCCCCATGAGTATATATTGTAATTTCTTTCACTCTTCCCTCCAATAGACTACCTTGAAGCTTTTCCTTAGGCCCAGTAGGTGTACTTGGCTCCAGCCAGCAATCTTGTTCTTCATCTCATCATGAACATAGATTGGAAACATTCCTCAAGGATGTGTGCATCATATTAAATACTCTAAACGATTAATTCATACAACACACTAGAGGAATACTGACCTAGTATTTTCATCAGGGGGCATGGTAGGCCGCTTCTGAAAACTTCTTCTATGCCTGTCGGAAAAAAACAAAATATAACAACAATGGTGTTTTGCTACACCCCACAGAAATGTCATCTTTGGAATCTAGCAGCAAGCACTGGAGGAAAATGGGGTGTAGTGTGTACTGAAAGGGCATATATGGCTCTCTGTAACTGTGATACTAAACAGCCATTCCTTTTTTCTGTGTATGCACTTGATTTGTTTATGCTAATAGTAGCTCTGCATATATAATAAATATTTGACCCCAAATACCACATTCTAATTTTAATTAGCACAGTGTAAATGCAATATGTTTGCTGAGAATGGGGTACAGCATGTATATAAGGTCATCATCATTTACTTGTGCCTAAGCCAGGAAAAATTCCAAATACAGACTGGATGTTTCCTTTCTGCAGCATTATTAATGTAAATTACATTGTTGAGTCTTTTTGTTATTGTCTCCAATGCCTATTCATAATAACACCTTAAACTAATCTAAAATAACTTGCACAGACACACAGCCATATGCCTTCCAGTTCTTCATGCATCTAATTAAAGCAATGAATATATTAGTAAAGCAAGATAAAGAGTAAAGTACAGAAAATGTTCCTTATTTGCTGCGTTTTGTTTTTACTTTTTCCATCTTCAGTAAGGCTGTGCAAAGTGCAATGTAAATATGAAAAATGTTGTAAACTTATAACAACCAAATTAACCTTTTAATGAACTGTTCTGTCACAATAAAGTTTATATTGTGGCTTATAACATGGCATTCTGATTGGAGTGAATTATATTTGTGTGGCCTAGGAGGGGGCTTTTAAGCTGCAACTAAGGAAAACAAAAGTGATAGAGCTCAGAGTTTTTGCAATAAATCTGAATGATGTGTATATAGTGTAAAGCCCAATGCCTTCCATGTTTTATTATATTGAACAGAGTAGACAGAACTTAGAACATCTGCCAACTTATACATAGTTACATAGGTACATAGTAGCTGAGGTTGAAAAAAGACACAAGCCTATCAAATCAAACCTATGTGTGTGATTATATGTCAGTATAACATTGTATATCTCTGTATGTTGCGGTCGTTATCTAATAGTTTTTTCAAACTATCAATGCTCCCTGCTGAAACCATCGCCTGTGGAAGGGAATTCCACATTCTTGCCGCTCTTACAGTAAAGAACCCTCTACGCAGTTTAAGGTTAAATCTCATTTCTTCTCATTTGAATGAGTGGCCATGTGTCTTATTAAACTCCCTTGGGCGGAAAAGTTTTATCCATATTGTGGGGTCACCAGTGTGGTATTTGTAAATTTAAATCATATTCAGTGCTCGCAACCTTTCTTCATAACTAATATCCTCCAGTCCCTTTATTTGCTTTGTTGCCCTTCTCTGTGCTCGCTCCATTTCCAGTACATCCTTCCTGAGGACTGGTGCCCAGAACTGGACAGCATACTCCAGGTGAGGCCAGACCAAAGTCTTGTAGAGTGGGAGAATTATTGCTTTATCTCTTGAGTTAATTCCCTTTTTAGTGCATGCCAATATTCTGTTGGCTTTGTTAGCGGCAGCTTGGCATTGCATGCCATTGCTGAGCCTCTCATCTACTAGGACCCCCTTTTCCATCCTAGATTCCTCCAGAGGTTCTCCCCCCAGTGAGTAGATTGCATTCATATTTTTACCACCCAAATGCATTATTTTACATGTTTCCACATTAAACCTCATTTGCCATGTAGTTGCCTACCCCATTAATTTGTTCAGATCTTCTTGCAAGGTTTCCACATCCTCCGGAGAAGCTATTGCCCTGCTTAGCTTAGTATTGTCCACAAATATAGAGATTGAACTATTTACCCCATCCTCCAGGTCATTTATGAACAAATTAAACAGGATTGGTCCCAGCACAGAAACCTGGGGGACCCCACTTTCCACCCCTGACAATTACGAGTACTCCCCATTTATCACTACCCCTTGAACTTGCCCTTGCAGCCAGTTTTCAATCCATGTACTCACCCTATGGTCCATGACCTTACTTTGTACAGTAAATGTTTATGGGGAACTGTGTCAAATGATTTTGCAAAATCCAGATACACCATGTCTACGGGCCTTCCTTTATCTAGATGGAAGCTCACCTCCTCATAGAAGGTAATAGATTGGTTTGGCAAGAACGATTCTGCATGAATCCATGCTGTTTACTGCTAATGATACCATTTTCTTTACTAAAATCTTGTATATAGTCCCTTATCATCCCCTCCAGGAGCTTACATACTATTGATGTAAGGATAACTGGTCTGTAATTCCCAGGGATGTATTTTGGCTCTTTTTTAAATATTACTACATTGGCTTTTCTCCATTTAGCTGGTACCGTTCCCGTTAGTAAACTGTCAGTAAAAATTAGGAACAATGGTCTGGCAATTACTTGACTAAGTCCCCTAAAGAGCCTCGGGTGTAAGCCAATTGGTCCCGGTGACTTATTAATGTTTAGACATGTGCAGGATGAAAAAATGTGTTTAGTTTTGTTTCATTTCGATTCATTTAGTTAAATTCGTTGCATTGGTTACATTCATTTTCAGGATTCATTTAGTTTCATATTTGAAAAAATTCACCCGCATTCGAAAAAATTTGACTGCATTTGAAAAAAACTATCAAATTCAAAAAAATTCCACCGCATTTGAAAAGATTTGACCGAATTTGAAAAACGAAACTATATATAACCATTTTGCAAAATTCAAAATTCGTATAGAATGAAATTGAATTTGAATAGAAAAGATTGGAATAGAATCGAAAATACTAGAAAAGATAGCATAGAAAAACAATAGCACAGAACAGAAAAAAGTATTTAGTCAGCCACCAATTGTGCAAGTTCTCCCACCTAAAAAGATGAGAGAGGCCTGTAATTGTCATCATAGGTATACCTCAACTATGAGAGACAAAATGTGGAAATAAATCCAGACAATCACATTGTCTGATTTTTGAAAGAATTTATTTGCAAATTATGGTGGAAAATAAGTATTTGGTCACCTACAAACAAGCAAGATTTCTGGCTCTCACAGACCTGTATCTTCTTCTTTAAGAGGCTCTTCTGTCCTCAACTCATTACCTGCATTAATGGCACCTGTTTGAACTCGTTATCAGTATAAAAGACACCTGTCCACAACCTCAAACAGTCACACTCCAAACTCCACTATGGTGAAGACCAAAGAGCTGTGGAAGGACACCAGAAACATAATTGTAGACCTGCACCAGCCTGGGAAGGCAAGCAGCTTGGTGTGAAGAAATCAACTGTGGGAGCAATAATTAGAAAATGGAACACATACAAGACCACTGATAATCTCCCTCGATCTGGGACTCCATGCAAGATCTCACCCTGTGGGGTCAAAATGGTCACAAGAACGGTGAGCAAAAATCCCAGAACCACACGAGGGGACCTAGTGAATGACCTGCAGAGAGCTGGGATCAACATAACAAAGGCTACCATCAGTAACACACTACGCCGCCAGGGACTCAGATCCTGCAGTGCCAGACGTGTCCCCCTGCTTAAGCCAGTACATGTCTGGGTCCACCTGAGGTTTGCTAGAGAGCATTTGGATGATCCAGAAGAGGACTGGGAGAATGTCATATGGTCAGAGGAAACCAAAGTAGAACTGTTTGATAGAAACACAACTCATCGTGTTTGGAGGAGAGAGAATGCTGAGTTGCAACCAAAGAACACCATACCTACTGTGAAGCATGGGGGTGGCAACATCATGCTTTGGGGCTGTTTCTCAGCAAAGGGAACAGGATGACTGATCCATGTACATGAAAGAATGAATGGGGCCATGTATCGTGAGATTTTGAGTGCAAACCTCCTCCCATCAGCAAGGGCATTGAAGATGAAACGTGGCTGGGTCTTTCAACATGACAATGATCCCAAACACACCGTCCGGGCAACGAAGGAGTGGCTTCATAAGAAGCATTTCAAGGTCCTGGAGTGGCCTAGCAAGTCTCCACATCTCAAACCCATAGAAAACCTTTGGAGGGAGTTGAAAGTCCGTGTTGCCCAACGACAGCCCCAAAACATCACTGCTCTAGAGGAGATCTGCATGGAGGAATGGGCCAACATACCAGCAACAGTGTGTGACAACCTTGTGAAGACTTACAGAAAATGTATGACCTCTGTCATTGCCAACAAAGGATATATAACAAAGTATTGAGATGAACATTTGATATTGACAAAATACTTATTTTCCACCATAATTTGCAAATAAATTCTTTCAAAAACCAGACAATGTGATTGTCTGGATTTGTTTCCACAGTTTGTCTCTCATAGTTGAGGTATACCTATGACAACATTTACAGGCCTCTCTCATCTTTTTAAGTGGGAGAACTTGCACAATTGGTGGCTGACTAAATATTTTTAAACATAGAAACAAACAAACAACATTTGCATGCGTGTTTCAAAATATATCTTAAACATATATCCATTCTATTTCCTGCAGATATACAGATCTTGAAATTTTGCATTTCTTATATCTTATGTGTATCGACATATATATACTGTATTTATTGACATATAACACTCACTTTTTCACCATGAAAATCGGGTGCAAATAGCATGTGCGTGTTATACGCCAATACTTCAATTTCAGCTGCCTCGGAGGGGACAGGGAGGGGGGTGGGATGAGCACCATCAGATTACATACAGTGAGAATCTCCTGTTTATTTGGCGGCCTCTGTAATAGGAAGTCCTCTCTCCTGGGCCACCATTGGACCACTGTTCTGTCCATCATAGAAGATTCTCACTGTATGTAATCTGTCGGCGCTCGTTCCGCCCCGCTCCCTGTCCCCTCTAAACTGCAGAAGGGCATCGATCAGGCTGCAGTGATGGCAATGGTGAGGCTGCTGCATTGATGGCAATGGTGATGCTGCTGCATTGAAGGCAATGGTGATGCTGCTGCATTAAAGGCAATGGTGATGCTGCTGCATTGAAGGCAATGGTGATGCTGCTGCATTGAAGGCAATGGTGATGCTGCTGCATTGATGGCAATGGTGAGGCTGCTGCATTGATGGCAATGGTGAGGTTGCTGCATTGATGGCAATGGCGAGGCTGCTGCATTGATGTGGACTGATGAGGCTGCATTGATGTGGACTGATGAGGCTGCATTGATGGCACTTGTGAGGCTGCAGATGGGCACTGACCCAAAGTTCCTTATTTAAAATTAAAGTTTTTTTTCCTGAAACTTCCTTCTTAAAATGAATGTGCGTGTTATAGGCCTGTGCGTGTTATACGCCGATAAATACGGTATATATATATATATATATATATATATATATATATATATATATACATTCTACCTTCATGTGTTTCCTACAAAGCGGAAAAAAAAAGGAACGCCTCTATTCCCTTTGAATTATCCCACCTGCTCCCCCTCCGTGACTGCACAGCCATATTCCCTGGTACTGACAAAGAGAGAGCATTGTATCTATTTGTTGTTAAATTTCTCCTCTTTACCTAGCATAATTGTGGTGGCTTTTTCCATAGCATATATGTCGGCTATTTTTTTAAGCCAGAGCGCGATCGAGGGGGTGATTCCTGCTTCTATAAAGTTGGAATGCATGCTTTAGCGGCATTCAGTAAATGGGGAATCATTGAGTTTCTGTACCTGCGCTTTGGGAGCTAGGAAAGATGGAGAAGATATCTAGCCGGATCGGATTCCAAATCATACTCAGTTAGTTGTCTTATAGTGCCTCGTACTCTAGACCAAAAGTCCTCTAGTTTCCGACAGGACCAGAAGATATGCAACATGTTGCCCTCTGACTCTCCGCAACGCCAGCACCTGTTCGTCTTTTCCGGTTGGATCTTGTGCAGTGATGATGGAACTATATACCACCGTGTAAGAATTTTGTAGCACAACTCTTGATATTTGCTAGCTGTTGAGGAGTAGTGAGCAAAGCAGAGAATATAATTCCATTGTTCTTTAGAAAATGTAGTTTCCAAATCAGTTTCCCACTTTAAGAGGAATCTGGGAACGTACTCCGCAGGCGGGTCTGTTAACAGTTTATATGCCTCAGATACCCCGTGGGCGGAGGGTGTTTTTACAAGACATAGATTTTCCATTGGTATATTTAAATGGTCTGATCTCTCCCCACGGAGGAGGGAGCTCAAAAAGTGTGTAAGATGTTACATCCGCCATGGATCCAGTGGCGGGTTAAACAACTTTTGTATCTCCGCTCTGGTCTTCAGCCTTGATTTTTCAAGAAAATCGCCTAAGCAAAATTTACCTTGTCTAAAAATTTGTTTAAAACAGTTATCTGTATATCCTGGGGGGAAATGCCGGATTTCCCAATACTGGGTAGAGCCAAGTAATTTCCCCAGTTGGCTTTGAAAAAAGATGGCTTTGCTGAATCACTTTCAGTGTTGCTCCTATTAGAGGATGGAGTTTTAGAGTTCCCAGTGCCCTTGGCTGCAGCCATGATACGCATGGGATCTCAGTGCACGATTGTTCTATTGGTACCCAGGCTTTATTTCTCCCATCTCTACACCAGGCTAGTACCCTGGCAAGGTGTACTGCCTTATAGTATCTAACTGGATCTGGGAAGGCCATACCTCCCTGAGTTTTTGACATGGCCAGATAGTGGTGAGACAGACGCGGATGCTTTTTTGCCCAGATAAATCTAATAAAAGCACTACGTAATGCTTTCAGAAAAGATTCTGGGATAACTATCGGTAGAGTCTGAAAAAGATACAATAATCTTGGTAGTATGTTCATCTTGAGGATAGCATTCCTACCCATCCATGTATAAGGGGCTTCATTCCATCTTTCCAGGTCAGAGGAGAGTTCCCACAGTAGCGGAGGGAAATTGGCTTGGAAAACTTTGTCAATTGAAGAGGTTGATTTAACTCCTTGGTATATCAGGTGTGATATGATGATGCACTCACGCTGAGCTGCTATAGTAAGTCACCTTGTTGGACTGGGGGTACTGGGGGGTTTTTACCCTTTAGACTACTTTTTAACATGTGGTGTGGTTTATATATACCACAACCTATACATATATTGTCCGTATGATTTTCACCCCCTTTCTCTCTCCTAATACCAGATTTCCTCTTTGGTGTCAGTCTGATAGCCAGCATGGTGTTCTATGAGCCCTCCTCCCCTTCCCTACGTTATACCTTGTAGGTGTCCTTTTTGGCTCCAGTTCCCAGGTATGTTTTTTGGCCATCAGCTTTTATACACATATATGCTTTCTGTACCACCTTAATGGGGGTGCTCACCCCCACCCAATTGCCATTCCTTATGATACTGTTTGCTTGGTCTTAGGTCCGAAGATTTTCGTGGACCCCAGCCCACGCACAGGCGTTGCGCCCAGAGTTGGGCGTGACGTTTTTCAGCATTTAGGGGGACGGTACCCTTTACATGAACCTCTTATAGTATTCCATCTACGTATAATTGGATCTTCTAGATTTGCACACGGCCTGGGATGCCACAGCAGAGCTGATTATTTGCTTTGAATCTCTTTGTAACACTTGCATTGGGTAAGTGAGTTCATTCTCACATATGGGGCATGGGGGACATATCATATCACATACATATGTGATGCTAACCACTTTATGTTTTTTGCCTTTGTAATATTAAACAGATGATAATTCTCACTTGTCAATCCTTGACGAAGGACTTTCCGAAACGCGTCGGTTTAGTGAGACCTACCTCATCTCATGCTTTTTGTCCGTCTTTGTTGCCTTGTGTGACATTCTTTGTCCTATATATGCTTTTCTTGATGCAATTGTTCTTATGTATTTTTTATGTTTGATTCGAATATATCACTTGGTGTATTTCTGTATCATGTTTTTGTATTTTGTAATAAAATATCTTTTTTATTAATTATGAATCTTTTTTGGTAATGCCTTCAAAATCCCACCCCAGGGGAACCAATTGTTCGTATTTCTATATTATGGGATGTGGCATACCTTTTCTGTTCGCTACTACGGGTCAGAGTCTTTTTTGTTGTTTCTTAGCATGGTAGTAGATACCAATCCCCGTTTTTTCTGACAAGCAGTAGTGAACTACAAATATCATTATTATTATTTTTTGGGCTGTTTTGCCCGTGTACATTGGATATATTTACATTGATTGTGCTTTGCTGTACCAGTTTATCTGGTTTATTCTCACATCTCTTTTGTGTATTGTTTCATTACAAATTTGTAGATCATGGCCAATTACATGGGGAGCAATTGGGACAATCTTATGTCTGGCTATCTGGATGAGTATGGTAAGAACGAACACATCGAATCAGAAATCAAAGGACTTTTTTTGAAACTCACTAAATTCCTTGAGAAAAAATCGTCCCTGTACTGGCACATCAGGTCCTTTCGGGACTATATTAATGACAATATGAACCCACTGGGACTCAGGGTCCAGATCTTCCCCAATTTGGAGGGCCTGGACACTGAGTTCAAAAATGCCTGGGAAAAAATCCTACGCACTTGTTCCAAAGACATGATGGAACTCCTTATCACTGAATACCAGAAACGGTCAAGTGCGCTGGATGGTGATATTCAGGCCATATGTTTAAAACTTCAACCACTTCAGACTCACAAGACATATATAGACAGGGAGATCAAACTTAAAAAACATCTTGAGGACTTTAATAAAGATATCCTTATCAAAAAAGAAACTAAATTCAGTAGGGACCGTGGTGCCTTTGAGGAAAATAGGGCCTATAGGTGGAACCAACCACAGTCCAAAAATCCCAATAGATTTTGGAACCGGAGGGATCACTACTCTGCCATCTCCAATTCCTCTTCAAGCATCTCCTCTGTTTCCTCACAGGTTTCTTCTAAAACCAAAAAGGGTACACGCTCTAATCAAAGTGAAAATAGATCCCAGGGAACAAGGACTCATAACGCGAACACAATAGATGGTTCACAAAACACATCCTTGGTGGCAGGTAGATCATTAGGAAGGACTAGCGGTTGTCCCACCGCTGTCCCCCCTATACCCTTGGTGAACAATATCAATTCACCCCCGGTTACTAGATCTAAAACCACTCATCAGGGAGTTGACAGACAGGATGTTGTCCCTTTAGTGGAGACACTTCTGAGCAAACCTACAAACAAAACCTAGATGGGGCTGGGGAGGTGGGTTTGTTGGACAGTGCGGATCGGCCCCATGGGTCTTTCAGCATTGTCAACCTTTCCTCCCATGTCCTTACAGAAGGGGAAAAATGCATACTCCAGAAGGGACTGGGGTTTTGCCCCAATGAGAACATGGACAGGTTCGAGGTTGTTAAGGATCTCGAATTGTTCGCACGTAAATTAATGTTAAAAAACATGTATTACAAGCCCCAGGGATCTATAGATCTCACACCCCAAGAAAATCGGGCTATTGACCAGCTGGTGTCGCTCTTGGAGGAGAGCGACACTACTGATCTTATTGATCGTATTGATTTGCCCTCTGTACTTTCCCTTCCCTTGTCCAACAGGGAGGAGCCGGCCCGGGAGTCGGTTCAGGGGTCTAAACTTAAAAAGAAATCGGTCCAGTTTCCACCCCCTAGCTCCAATCCAAACATCTCTACGTTTCTTAAACTGGTACACAAAGATATTGAAAGGCTGCGTATTCGCACTCCCAGACAGACCAATACCAACCTGGCTGATAGACAGGCACTTAAGGAACTTGGTGACAATAAATCTATAGTCATCAAGCCCTCTGATAAGGGGGGGAACATTGTCCTGATGGACAATGCTCAATACATCTCAATGTGCCATAAAATTCTTATGAATAAGAATTGGTACAAAAAAATCTCCAGGGATCTTATCGACAGGTTCCACCAGGAATATTATTCCCTGGTGGACACTGCATACAACAACAAAGTCATCAACAAGACTGTTTGGGACTATATTAGGGTGAAATTCCCAATTGTACCAACTTTCTACTCATTACCAAAAATCCATAAAGATAGCCAGAACCCCACAGGGAGACCAATTGTCTCGGGCAGAGGGTCCATCAGCGAACACGTGAGTCGTCTGATTGACGAACATCTAAAACCCCACATTACCAGTTTACGATCATATGTAAAAGACACCATACATTTCCTGAAAATCATAGAAAATCTCACCATACCAGACAATGCATATCTAGTGACGATTGACGTAGAGGCTCTGTACAGCTCTATTCCCCATGCGGGTGGACTTAGGGCTGTCAAGAAGGCCATTTTCCAGAGACAGGATGGAGACTGGACCTACAATGATTTCATTCTACAACTGTTGGAATATATTTTATATCACAATGTTTTTTCGTTTGATGGTTCCCATTTCCTCCAGGTACAGGGGGTGGCGATGGGGACTTGTTGTGCCCCATCTTACGCCAACCTGTACCTGGGGGAATGGGAAACCACTTTTCTCAGTGATGAAAACTCGTTGATGTATACGAACCACTTTCTGTTGTGGTTCAGATACATCGACAACATTTTCACCATCTGGGATGGCCCTATAGAGCTTTTGCAATCATGCCTCGTGTGCATGAACAAAAATTGCTTCAATCTTAATTTTACCATGGCATCAAGTCGCAGTGAGATCGCATTTTTGGATGTCATGGTTTATAGGGACGGGGATGGTAGACTCAGCAGTGGCCTCTTCCGGAAGGCCACGGCTGGGAATACCATCCTACATGCCTCTAGCTTTCATCCATCTAGTCTCATCAAGTCTATACCTTACAGCCAATATTTGAGGGTACGTAGAAACTGCACCGATGAAGCGACTTTCAAGAAAGAGGCCAATGATTTGCGTGCGAGACTCCTTGAGAGAGGTTACTCACGTACCTCTCTCAAAAAAGCCTATAAACGGGCCATCACACATACCAGGCAGACCCTGATCTATTCACAAAAAAACAAAAGTCAGGACAATTCCCTGCGCATTATCACTAAATATTGTAACCAACACATTGAAATCAAGAGAATTGTGTCCAAGTATTGGCACATTCTAACTATGGACCCCAATCTACAGAGACTCCTCCCTGAAAGTCCCCTCTTTACCTTTAGGAGGGCCACCTCTCTATCCTCCAGATTGGGGAGAAGTGAATTCAGGGATGAAAAGTTTGCTCAGCACTGCAAGTACGGGGGCACCTTCATGTGTGGAGCCTGTGGATACTGCAGATTCATGTTTACCACGAAAAATCCCACGTTACCCAATGGCAGTGTCTTCAGGCCCAAACACTTCGCAAACTGCAAGACGAAGGGGGTGGTCTACATGCTCTGGTGTGATTGTGGATGTTTCTATGTCGGAAAAACGAAACTGGAATTCTGGCATAGGGCATACCGCCACATCAGAAGCATGCAGACATGTGACCCCGACTTACCATTGGGGAGACACACGGCCCTGGTCCACCAGGGAGAATTTCCAAGAATCAAATTTTTGATCTTGGACCGGGTCCACCCAGGTTGGAGGGGGGGAGATTGGAACAAGGATCTCCTCCAACTTGAACTGAGGTGGATCTATAACTTACGGGCGACTAGACCCCCTGGATTGAATGACTCTACATGTTTCAAGCCCTTTTTGGAGGGTTTTGATTCTGGAGGCATGGAAAGATAGACCCTCACCTGAGTACCTGGTTGTATGCACGCCCCAGGTCTTGCCACATGGTATGCAGGTTATCTGACTCTAGGCCCTTGCCCTGCCCCAATTTATGCCCTTACAACTTTTAGGCTCGGTATTGCCTATACTTTATGTCCAAATAAGGAATTCACTTTGGGGCTTAGTGTGACAGGGGCCTATTTGCACGTCCATGTCCTTGGACTGGCAGGACTTTGGGGTGGTCCCCTGTTTTGCAAATCTTGCCCCAGGCGGGAGGGAGAATTAAGTTTTGTCCCTCTTGTGTTTGCTCCATGGCTTAATGCTTTTACCATTTGTATTTCTCCCCATGTTACAGCCCTGCTGTGGAATCTCACGCCTTAGGTGCACTGGGAGATGTCCAATATGTTTACATGACTTTATATTGTATAATATTTTGAGCTTGCACATTTATATTTTGGTTGGCATGTTTTCTTTAGGTGCCTTCCCCTTGCTGTCACTGTGCGTGGACCCAGCACGGTAAGGCTGTCCCTTTAGGGACACACCAGGGGAACGGTCTGTGTTCCTCCTTTTCCAGATCTGGATCAGCGTCAGCTGATTCCAGCTCTGGCTTCCCGTGCTGGTGGGGGTGGACGGCGGCACGCGCCTCCGGGACGCAGTGCCGTGACGTCAGCCGCGACGATGCGCTCCAGTGTTACTGGCGCGCGTGCACGGTGTAGGGTCGGGGCCGGCGCCTGTGGGGGGGCGTGGCGCGGTCCACTCCCAGGGGGTCCATCATTGGACCAGGATGACAGGAGATCTGCCCAGAGGGGGACCAATTGTCAGCTGGAGCCTAATGGGAGGAGGCAGCTCAGGGAGGACATGATGCGCACAGCTGATTGCTGTTGCAATCAGCTGGCAGCGCATCTAGTGGGGATAAATACTCTAGCCCATCCACTCGGATCTTGTGATCGGAGGAGGATGATGCACTCACGCTGAGCTGCTATAGTAAGTCACCTTGTTGGACTGGGGGTACTGGGGGGTTTTTACCCTTTAGACTACTTTTTAACATGTGGTGTGGTTTATATATACCACAACCTATACATATATTGTCCGTATGATTTTCACCCCCTTTCTCTCTCCTAATACCAGATTTCCTCTTTGGTGTCAGTCTGATAGCCAGCATGGTGTTCTATGAGCCCTCCTCCCCTTCCCTACGTTATACCTTGTAGGTGTCCTTTTTGGCTCCAGTTCCCAGGTATGTTTTTTGGCCATCAGCTTTTATACACATATATGCTTTCTGTACCACCTTAATGGGGGTGCTCACCCCCACCCAATTGCCATTCCTTATGATACTGTTTGCTTGGTCTTAGGTCCGAAGATTTTCGTGAACCCCAGCCCACGCACAGGCGTTGCGCCCAGAGTTGGGCGTGACGTTTTTCAGCATTTAGGGGGATGGTACCCTTTACATGAACCTCTTATAGTATTCCATCTACGTATAATTGGATCTTCTAGATTTGCACACGGCCTGGGATACTACAGCAGAGCTGATTATTTGCTTTGAATCTCTTTGTAACACTTGCATTGGGTAAGTGAGTTCATTCTCACATATGGGGCATGGGGGACATATCATATCACATACATATGTGATGCTAACCACTTTATGTTTTTTGCCTTTGTAATATTAAACAGATGATAATTCTCACTTGTCAAACCTTGACGAAGGACTTTCCGAAACGCGTCGGTTTAGTGAGACCTACCTCATCTCATGCTTTTTGTCCGTCTTAGTTGCCTTGTGTGACATTCTTTGTCCTATATATGCTTTTCTTGATGCAATTGTTCTTATGTATTTTTTATGTTTGATTCGAATATATCACTTGGTGTATTTCTGTATCATGTTTTTGTATTTTGTAATAAAATATCTTTTTTATTAATTATGAATCTTTTTTGGTAATGCCTACAAAATCCCACCCCAGGGGAACCAATTGTTCGTATATCAGGTGTGACGATGCCCATGGGAAGGAAAATGATGATTGGAGAACTTGAATATTAATTTTGAAATTCGAAAGAGAGGTATACCGTTCGAACTCCCTTCATAGGTTTGGCAATGTGGTTTCAGGTGATGTAATAAAAAACAATATATCATCGGCAAAAGCCACTATTTTATGCTCAGACTTCTCGACCAAGCATCCTTGAATATCGCTACTTCCCCGAACATGTCGGAGAAGTGGTTCTAAGATTAATATAAAGATCAACGGGGATAGGGGACATCCCTGTCTTGTACCATTGCTCAAGTTAAAATAGGAAGAGGTCACCTCATTGATTTTTACAGCTGCGGCTGGACCGAATAGATAGCCTCTACCCATTTGCTAAATGCCCTACCTACACCAATATGGGTCAACGTCTCCCTCAGGAATTTCCAATCCACCCTGTCAAAGGCCTTTTCTGCATTAGAGGATAGCAAGCACAAAGGTATTTTACGTAAATGGGCCAGATGGATGATATCTAGGGCTCTAATGGTGTTATCCTTTGCCTCCTTCATAGGCATAAAGCCTGACTGATCAGGGTGGGGGATCTCCTGAAGGTGAGGTTGCAGCCTTGATGCTAGTATCCGTGTAAAGATTTTTAGATCCACGTTTAATAAGGAGATAGGTCGATAATTCTTGCATTGAGAAAGATCTTTACCTTCTTTTGGAATGACTGTAATATGTGCTCTTAGAGTATCTTTTGGTATAGATTGATCTTCTAGCAGTGAGTTGAACGCTTTTGTAAGTCTAGGACCTAGAGTGAAAGCAAAGGCCTTATAATAGGCTAACGTATATCCATCTGGACCTGGGGCTTCATGAGGTTTAAGTGCCTTGGTCGCACTCATGTATTCTTCAATTGAAATCGGGGCATTAAGTAATGCAGACGCGTCGGCTGGTATAGATGGTAATCCCGATGAGGCAAGATAGTCGCAAAATAATTGTCGCTTTTGGAGGCTTTGGTCAGACGAGAGATTGGACAGCAAGTTATAGAGGGATAGATAATATTCTCCAAATATCTCTACGATTTCACTTGATACAAAAGGACGTTTCCCTCTCTCTGAGTCTATGTGGGGAACATAGTTTCTCCGGGAGATTTCCCTGAGTGAATGAGCCAGTAGTTTGCCTGATTTATTACCATGTTCCTAGAATAAATTCCTGACCCTCAGTATCCGTGTGTTGGTATCCTGTCTCAGCATAGAGAAGAGTTTTTCTTGCTCTAGCCTAAGGCCAACTGCAACCGACTGTGAAAGAGATTTTTTATGCTTTGATTCTAAATTGGCAACCATCTTTAGTTGGGCTTGGAAAGCAGCTTGATTGTTTTCCGCATTTCAGTTGCTTTTTTAATTAATACACCTCGCATAACACACTTATGTGTTTCCCATATCGTAAATGATGAAACATTGTCTGTTTCATTTTCGTTAAAGATTCTAGTCAATTCCTTGGTGAGGTCATTACAGAGTGGACCTTCTTGTATCAGTGATTCATTAAGTTTCCATGACCATGGTCTACTAACCGGCTTGTCCAGATGGAGATCTATAAACATTGGTGCATGGTTGGATATCGTCTGTATTTCAATTGAGGAGTTCGCCACTGTTGATAATAAAGATTGAGATACCAATACATAATCAATTCGGGAGTAACTGTCGTGAGGGGCCGAATAGAAAGTATAGTCCCACTCGGCTGGATGATGAATTCTCCAAATGTCCACCAGGCGGACAGTTTGAACGGCTTTTTTTATATGTCTGAGGTGTGGGTATGAGAGATGTGAGGCAGATCTAGAAGTATCTATTACTGGGTCGAGCGCCACATTGAAATCTCCACCCAATATCACGCCCCCCTCCATAAAGCCTTGTAAAACATTAAGCAACTTAACTGAGCAGGATTCGGTAGATAAATAGAAGCTAGTGTAACTCGACGACCAGTCAAATATCCCTTAAGGAACAGGTAGCGTCCCTCCCGATCGCTCATCTGATCCACAAGAGACAACAGAATTGACCGAGAAAGCAGGATACTCACTCCCCTCGTCTTGGAGTTGAGGGCTGTACTATGAAATACATGTGAATACCGGTCATCCTGCAATTTTGGAATCTTCCCCATTTGAAAATGGGTTTCTTGTATAAATGCGACTTGTGTACGCATGCGCCAAAGTTCAAGTAGAACCCTTGTACGCTTCTCCGGTATGTTCAATCCGTTAACATTTAAAGATAGACAGCGTACATTGATCATACTGAAACCAAGGGTCTAAAGTCTGTACATAAGGAGAGGGGGAGCAATAGGGGGAAAAAATAAAAAGAACAAACCACGCAGCAATTTAACTAGTAGGGTTAGTGGAGAAGTGGTAACGTGACACCTAAAGCGGAGTCACTCGGACCGTATTAAGCTCTGCCAGAACCAGTCCTCATAACAAGTAACTATATATAAAGTATCTAACATAAAGATCAGTATTATGGAGGGAAACCAAAAAAACTTGCCTCACTCGCCTCCCACCCCCCCATACCCAAACAGATGATCGTCCCCCCAAACAGAGAAAAAAAAAACACCCCCACCTTCTAGTCATACCCCATTATATTGGTCTGTAGTCAGAAGTTGCCATACTTCCCCTCTAACAGTCGTTAGTAGCATTTTAATAACATTCGGACCACCTGCCCCTAGTGGTCTCTGTATATAGCAGTTATAACAGCATTTATCTGGACAACAATTTTTTTCCTTTTTTTTTGCACAACAACAAAAGATGGAAGGGAAAAAAAAAAAAAAGAGAGAATAATATCTTTTCCTCCCGACATTATTCTTGGGATATATAAGATAGTCATTCTTCCCTCCGCCCCCCTCCAGAATAAATTTTTATCACATTTTTTTCATGTTTTATCACATATCGTAAAACAACATCAAAGCATCTAGCCCCCCTCCCCTCTCTAGACATCTGGTATATCATATGTACCGTGTTTATCTAATAGAAGAGAAGAGGGGGAGAGGGAGAGGAAAAAGGCAGGGAGGGGGGCAGAGAGAGGAGGAGAAGGAAGAGAAAGGAAGAAAAATGAAAGAAGGGGAGAGAAAGCTAAAGGAGGGGGGAGAAAGGGATAAAGAAAAAGGGCAAGGAAGGAGAAGTGGGCAAGGGAGAGAGAAGGAGCAAAAGGGCAGAGGGAGAGCAGCGAGGAAAACGGGGAGGGAGGGGGGGAGGGAACAAAAGGGAAGATGTTTTTCTATCTATCTATCTATCTATCTATCTATCTATCTATCTATCTATCTATCTATCTATCTATCTATCTATCTATCTATTTATATATATATATATATATATATATATATATATATATATATAGATAGATAGATAGATAGATAGATAGATAGATAGATAGATAGATAGATAGATAGATAGATAGATAGATAGATAGATAGATAGATAGATAGATAGATAAAAAATATCTTTTTCTATTCTGTTCTATTGTTTTTTCTATTCTAGTCTTTTCTATTAGAATTTGATTTAATTCTATTTCTATATAACCATTTTCCGAAATTCAAATTTTGTATAGAATGAATTTACATTCAAATAGAAAAGATTAGAATAAAATAGAAAATAATAGAAAAGACTAGCATAGAAAAATAATAAATATAATAAAATTATATATATATATAACCATCTTCTGAAATTGGAATTTTGTATGGAATGAATTTGAATTTGAGTAGAAAAGATTACAATAGAATGGAAAATAATAGACAAGAATAGCATAGAAAAACAATAGAACACCTTCCGAAATTCGAATTTCGTATAAAATGAATTTGAATAGAAAAGATTAGAATAGAGTAGAAAAGAATAGAATAGAAAAAGAATAGAATAGAATAAAATATGATATATATATTTTATTCTGTTCTATTCTTTTTCTAGTCTATTCTTTTCTATTCAAATCTTTTCTATTCAAATTCATTCTATGCGAAATTCGAACTTCAGAAACCATGTTCTGAAATTCAAATTTCGTATAGAATGAATTTGAATTTGAATAGAAAAGACTATTATAGAATAGAAAATAATAGAAAAGAAAAGCACAGTAAAACAATAGAACGGAATAAAAAAAAAAATATTATATTCTATTGCTTTATTATTTTATATTCTATTTTATTGTATTTTTTAGAAAATCAATTTCTATTTTTTTCAAATTTGATTTGAATTTTTTTTCGAATTTGGTCGCTTTTTTCAGATTTGTTTAAATTCATAACTTTTGTAATTCGGAAATGCAGATGTATCCAAATTTCCGAATAATGAAAAATTTGTCTGAATTTCGATTCGGATCAAAACGAAATGCACATGTCTATTAATGTTAAGTTTTCCAAGTCTGTCGTCTGTTAGCCATGAGGGTGCTTCCTGTGATGTTTCATGAGAATAAACACTGCAGTTTTGGTTACTGAAGCCCCCCGATTCCTTCGTGAAGACTGAGGAGAAGAATAAATCCAATACCTGAAGACTGACATCGTGAAGACTGAGGAGAAGAATAAATCCAATGCCATCTCCCCATCACTTGTAACCAGATTTCCTTCCTCATTCTTTATGAGGCCAATATGGTCTGTCCTCCCTTTTCTACTGTTTAAATACTGTACTTAAAGAATTTCTTGGGATTTTTTCTGCTCACCTCTGATTTGTGTCTTTCGTGCTCTATCTTAACTTGTCTTTTGTTTTCTAGTTTGGGAGATTTCTCCACACTTCCTACCTATTTTACAGCTGTCAAACTGAAAAGCCTGAGTGGATAATCTCCCAAAGACAGCAATAATTACAATTATTCTGGTAGAGTAAGGACGATTTATACTTGTTGTGAAGTTTGTATTGCTGTCAATGTTCTGCATGAGAAATTTTTACACATGATAACTATCAGATTAAACAGACAGATATGGAATATCTAAATGTTGTTCTTAGATACTGGTTCTTTATCTTTGACATATGTACATTCTGATTAGCCAGGACACATGAATACACTGACATTGACATTGTGGATTACGGTAATACTTAAACACTTTTTTTTTCTATGGATTCCTTTCCTCCTATGTAAGTGTATATACCCTACTCATGCTCCAGTGATGCCCATGGCTTCACACAGTTTCGGCAGTCCCCTTTGTGTATAATGACAGTCACATTGTTCTGCTAAATTACTTTGAGCCTAACCTATCATTTGCATGCCCCCTGGGAGAGTATTATCACAGTACTCCAATACTGAGTGGGGCTCACATGCCGTTATATAAGCACCGCTCAGTTTGGAATACCCTCCCCTTGATACCACCAGAGGAAAAAGTTTAAATAATAGTGACATCATCAGACCTATTAATTCAAATAAAAGTATGTATTTTATTAATATTCTAAAGACCAAGGTTATGCTTTGGGAGTTAGAGAGATGCAAAAGGTGGGTAAAAGGCTGTTTCCTTCTGTATCAACTGTGGGTATAGGATTATGTATATGAGATTGTATGATGTTAGTTTTCATTTATTTATTTATTTTTATGATTGAACTAGATGGACTTGTTTCTTTTTTCAAACTCTTTTTTTCAACTATGTAAATATATGCTATGCTTTAAGGATAATTCCTTTTCTGAGAACTTTTTATACAGGTGCAGATTCAAATTCAATATTACACAAAACAAGGGCCCTAACTTCTTCTGCAGTTCTTCTTTTTAAGTCCTGTAACAGTTCAGGATTTGGGAGTAGACTGTTTTCATAACCCCTCTCCAATACCAATGCAGACACCTGTATTCCACTGTATAGGTCATACTCATTTTTTTTTTCATATGCAGCATTATTGTTTTTTGTAGTCTTATGCCGCATACACACGATCGGACTTTACGGCATACTTGCGTACCGGATTTTGTCGGACAATCCGATTGTGTGTGGGCTCCAGCGGACTTTGTTTTCTCAAAAGTTTGACGGACTTAGATTTGAAACATATTTCAAATCTGTCCGACGGACTCTGCTTTCTAGCGTACAAACCGGTCGTCTGTGTGCTAGTCCGACGGACCCAAACTGACGCATGCTCTGAAGCAAGTACAAGACGGAAGTGCTCGGTCTGGTAAAACTAGCCTTCGTATTGAAGCTAGCACATTCCTCTTCTGTGATCTTTTAATACAGCGCATTTTTTTTTTCTTTATAATGTGAGAGGAATGAAGTTGTTTTGCTGCATATATTTACACAGGGTTCTCACAAACAACTTTCTTCATGATTTAGCCCCATGCCATGACTAATATGATATTTTTTAAAAGCCAAATCTCCAGAACTGAAGTAGAAAATATTATTTTGGACTCCTTTTTTTTTGGAGATTTAAACAATATCTATTTTACAATGTGTGCTAAATGATACAAAATATTATTTTATTCTAATTTTTTTTGGGGGGTTTCAAGTTACCACAATAACTTTCATCATTTTTATTGTTTTAATGAACCTTAATGAGGTTGGTGTCCCTTGTTAATTAGACATAGGGGGGTTATTTTCAAAAGGCAAATTCATTTTTCACTACAAGTGCAAATTGTACTTGGAATTGCACTGAAAGAGCATTTGGAAGTACATTTGCTGTGGATCCGAGGGGAACATGCAAGGAACACCAAAAAAAAAAACATTTCTCTTGCACATGATTGTATGATAAAATCAGCAGAGTTTCCCCTCATTTCAGATCTTCCCCTCAGATTTACAGCGACTGCACTTCCAACAAGTGCACTTGCAGTGCAATTTATAAAGTGCACTTTGCACTAGTACTTTGCACTTTAATAGCCAAATGATTTAGCCTTTTGTAAATAACCCACATAGTCTTTTTGACCTGTACCTGCCTACTCACAAACCAAATGTCCTTTTTGAATCAAAACATATAGTCAATAATGTAAGGTAACAAAAAGATACATTTATTTTAGTCAAAACAGAAATGAGGAAGGCAACACTGGAGACACTTTTGGAATGTGTGAAGCCTTTTGTCCCCCAGAACACACATCAAGTTTTAGGACAATAAAATTGGTATCTTGCGACTAGGGAGCACAGTCCGAAGTCAGACCAGACAGAAGCCAGGCAATCACCTTTGACTCTTCCGTGGAGCCTTCCCTGCATGCTGCCCTGCAGCCTTCCCTCCACGCTTCGCTGCAGCCTTCCTTGGAGTCTGTGCCTCTGGTGGTGTACTTGGGGCAGGAGAAGAGGAGTAGCAGGAGGAGTGGTTTCATCGGCTATATATGTTTTTTCAGTAAGCTCCCCTCTCAAGCCCTTCTGATAAGCTTGAAAAATAAGACCCTCACAGAGGAGGCGTTGCCCCTTTTCGAGTTCCAGCAATCTGGTGGCCATATATGTTCCATATGCCTCTTCTGCATTGGGTGGTGTGCTGAGGATTTGGCTGGCTTCCCGAATGAGGGCTAGTGATTCCTCCTCAGTTCAGGTCATCTACTGGGCCTTTTTGTGCTAATGCGGAGGGGAGGCACCTGACATTCCGTGAGGCTTCTACTGGGCCCAGCCACGGCCTCCTCCTCTCTCCCACTGGGCAAGGCCTCCTCCTGTATATCTCTGGGCACAGCCTCCTCCTGGCTGAGCTCATCCTGGGTAAAAAAAGGGACATACTGGTAGTTTTAATTTAGGGTTACGCAATCACACACAATTTTCAGCTCATGACTTGCAAATATAATTCTAAACAAATAGTAAAGGCTATCTTTTTGACCCCACCATTATTCTAGCTGCTCACCAATATTTGAAGTATATTTTTGGCCACTACTGTCTAGTGATATGTCTACATATTAATAATTGTGACAAAGTAATTTTTGGTGAAGCAGTTCAAAATTTTTTAGGTTTACATTGTTAATATTTACACAATCCCAAATTCTCCAAAAAAGTATACCTGGCTGAAGCTGGGCGCATCCACTTCATCAAGGATGAAAGGGCCCAGTTCTTCATGGGACTCCTCAGCTGGGGTGGAGGGAAGGGTGGAGGGAGGGCTGGAGGGAAGGGTGGAGGAAAGGCTGGGGGGAAGGGTCGAAAATGATTGCCTTGCTTCTGTCTGGTTATGCAGAAATCGCAGTTTTTGGTAGTACTACAGCTTGGGGACATAAACCTGGTCTGCTGCTGCTCCGGATCTGCGCGACTCCTGGATCATATTGTGTTCCCGCCTGTACATGTTGCGCAAGATACCAATTTTACTGTCCAGAAACTTAAGGTCTGCCTGGGGGACTGTAGTCTTTACAAATTCCAAAAGTGTGATCAGTGTTGCCTTCCTTGCATCTCTATTCGAATATAATGGGTGCTTGACCTCCCACAGGTTTCTTTTTTCTTGATACAAATCAATGATTTGTATTACCTTCGTTTCTGAAGCTCGCTACTTCCGCTCGGACATACGTAGGCCAGCGTAATAGCTTTATATACACAGCGCATGTGTCATGCTATGCCTGCGTCGCCCGCCCCTGACGTTCTTTATTACGATTTGTCCCCGCCCCTTCACTCTTCGTTGCGCAGTGGCAGTATATAGAGAAAGATGGTGGAGAGATTATCTGCAAGTAGCGTGGAGGAAAGCCCGGAGCCACAACCATCCAGATCCAGGAAGAGATATAAGGCCACAAACATGGCCTTTGAAGAGATGGTGGAGATGGTGTCCATATTGAGAAGGGAGGACTATGATGGCAAAAAAGGACCGTACACTCGACCCAATATGCGGAAGGACAAAATAATGTCCTCAGTTGTCATGGCTCTTGAACACAAATTTGGCACTAAACGGGCTAAAGAACAATTGAGGAAGCGGTGGTCTGACCTCAAAAGTAGGGAGCCTGAACAATAATGGTGAATAAAGAAGCTGCTTAAAAAAAGTAAGTACTTGTTGTGTGTTCCTAATGAGATACTTAACTTGCATGCTGATCCATATGCTTTTCGTTTATACAGCATCGTTCATAAAGACCGTTCTTTTGAAAATACATATGATATGAAGAAAATGAAATTTTGTTTTTTCACAAAATACGATGGTACAGGGTTGGACATACATTTAGGTCTTGATAATTTGTCATATTCCAAAAATGTGGTGATGCTGTGTAGATGTGTTTGAAACTATAATGCTTCTTCAAAAATGATTCAGTGTAATGTAAGGACAGGACACAGCAGCTGTTTCCATATCTGGACTCACGAGCACTAGCGTACTATGTGACACCAGAGTCAATTTTTGGGGGTAATACACATAGGGGCCCCAGGGGATACTTGAGGTGTCTGCATCTGTGAAACTTGCATGAAAATGTGTATTTTTTTGCATTTTTGGGCAGAGTGAATTTTAATCCTGTCTCCCAAATTTTTGGGGCAACAAAATGACAATAGTCCACAACTTCTAACCAACGTTTCTTATTTTTTTTTCAAGACTGAAATATCACTGGGTTTTAACTATACCTTTTGTTTAATTCTCATAGGGGAGAAAAGACTCAGACAACAGTCCAAGGATCCCAGGACCCCCCCAAGTCACCAGCCTGCAGCTGAAATTACCCCAAGCCCCAGCCCAAGACCACGCCCACCCGACGAGCTGGAGGAAGGAGAGGTGGAGGAAGTGTGCGATATTTCCACCCCACCAAGTGAGTGACTGACACCCCAGCTTAAGTTAACCTATTTAGGCGTGCATATTTTAACAATTTTTTTGAATCACAAATTTTAGGTGAAGTTCTGGTTGTGGAAGGCCAAGCGGCGGAGCCATTTAGCACAGACAGTGCACAAAGACTCATTGGGCAGATAATGGTGTGGAATGGCCAAATGATAGAATGCGTGACCAAACTGACAGAATCTAATAACTTTTTGCCTAAAAACATCAATCATGTTCTTCATTTCATTGTCAAGTTGTATTTTCTATAAAATGTTTTTACTTGATAAATACTAATGCAAAAATGTAGCAGATGCACACGGTGTGTCATCATGTGCTATCTTCCATCAGGGGATATCAATGTACTTGTGTTTGCAACCCCTTCATCAGAAAAATGTTATTTTGTGAGAGGAACAAAGGGATTGCACACCCAAAACATGTCCATTGCTCCCCCATGATGGGAGATAGCACATGTTGACTTGAACCCAAATTGTGAGCATCTGCCCAATTTTTGGTTTACATGGGTGACATCACCAGCACCGTTATTAGCATGTTGAACTTTGTAAGTTCATGTTATTTTTGGTTCTTATGTTTTTAAAAACCCTGTTGTCAAGCCAAATTTTGTAAACAATGTATATTTTATACAAATATTCCTAAACAAAAAAAAATATATACACTACCGTTCAAAAGTTTGAGGTCACATTGAAATGTCCTTATTTTTGAAGGAAAAGCACTGTACTTTTAAATGAAGCTAACTTTAAACTAGTCCTAACTTTAAACAAATATACTCTATACATTGCTAATGTGGTAAATGACTATTCTAACTGCAAATGTCTAGTTTTTGGTGCAATATCTACATAGGTGTATAGAGGCCCATTTCCAGCAACTATCACTCCAGTGTTCTAATGGTACAATGTGTTTGCTCATTGGCTCAGAAGGCTAATTGATGATTAGCAAACCCTTGTGCAATCATGTTCACACATCTAAAAACAGTCTAGCTCCTTCCAGAAGCTACAAAACTGACCTTCCTGTGAGCAGATTGAGTTTCTGGAGCATCACATTTGTGGGGTCAATTAAACGCTCAAAATGGCCAGAAAAAGAGAACTTTCATCTGAAACTCGACAGTCTATTCTTGTTCTTAGAAATGAAGGCTATTCCATGCGAGAAATTGCAAAGAAATTGAAGATTTCCTACAACGGTGTGTACTACTCCCTTCAGAGGACAGCACAAACAGGCTCTAACCAGAGTAGAAAAAGAAGTGGGAGGCCGCGTTGCACAACTAAGCAAGAAGATAAGCACATTAGAGTCTCTAGTTTGAGAAACAGACGCCTCACAGGTCCCCAACTGGCATCTTCATTAAATAGTACCCGCAAAACACCAGTGTCAACATCTACAGTGAAGAGGCAGCTGCGGGATTTTGGGCTTCAGGGCAGAGTGGCAAAGAAAAAGCCATATCTGAGACTGGCCAATAAAAGAAAAAGATTAAGATGGGCAAAAGAACACAGACATTGGACAGAGGAAGACTGGAAAAAAGTGTTGTGGACGGATGCCAAAGGTGTGCAATGCTGTAATTGCTGCAAAAGGAGGATTCTTTGATGAAAGCAAAGTTTGATGTAAAAACAATGTTATTTCAAATACAAATCATTATTTCTAACCTTGTCAATGTCTTGACTCTATTTTCTATTCATTTCACAACGTATGGTGGTGAATAAGTGTGACTTTTCATGGAAAACACAAAATTGTTTGGGTGACCCCAAACTTTTGAACGGTAGTGTATATACTGTTACCAAAAAAAAAACATAAACACGTTCAAACAAAATGCACCTTTCAATGTGCACAGTGTAAAATGTTTTTACTACTACAATGTGTGTGGCTTATTATTCATCAATAACAGTTTGTTATTTTTTTGTGTGGTTACAGTGACAAAAGGCCTTATTAACTAAAGGGAAGTGCACTAGGAGACAGACAAAACTAAATGCAAACAAGAATCAAAACAAGAGATTGTTGCCAAAAATGTCTTAATTTTTTTTATTACAATATTAAAGCTCTTGTGGCATTGCAATGGCCCACCATTAAAATAATTGACATATCTGTCATGCACTTGACAGGCGGTTTGGGGGGCCAAGCCAATTTCCAGGCCTGTGAGTGGTTCTTCAACACCAAGTCCGGCCTCAGGCCCAACAGAAGTTATATATGTCAAAGAATGATGTCTCAAGAAATTATTCAGAATGCAGCAAGCCACGATCACATAATTAATCTTGTATTCTGCCAGATTGATTGCGGAGAGGAACATACGGAATCGGCTGGCCAGAATCCCAAAGGCATTCTCCACAACTCTTCTTGCTCTGGCCAGCCGGTAATTAAATACCCTCCTCTCAGGGGTGAGTGTCCTTTGGGGGAAGGGCCTCATCAAGTGCTCGCCGAGAGCAAACGCTTTATCAGCGATGAAAACTGAGGGGAGTCAATCCACATTCTGGTCATCAGGTGGCAATCCCAGGCCACCAGTCTGGAGACGCTGGCACAGCTCGGTCTGTGCAAAGACTCCTCCGTCAGACATCTGGCCGTTCTTCCCCACGTCCACGAACAGAAATTCCAATCGTGCCGAGACCACCGCCATCAAAACTACACTATGGAACCCCTTATAGTTGTAGAAATAAGACCCCAAATGGGGTGGTGGCACAATGCGGACATACTTCCCATCGATTGCCACGACACAGTTGGGAAAGTCTCAACGGTCAGCGAACTGGGAGACCACAGTCTGCCATTACTGTGTGTTCGAAGGAAACTGTGGAGTCAAACAAGAAAAAAAAATATAAGTACTTTTAAACATAACTTGGATATCAGATTACACAAAAACATTATTGAACAACAGCAGTCGAACATTCTTAATATGTGTTATTTTTATCCAAAAAAATATAAACATAAGGCCCACTTATAAGATTACTAACCCCCTCTGATGGACCATTGATCAATTTGTATGTGGGGGTAGGGGTTCTAATTGTGGCCAAGAACACACCTGACAGTTGCTAACATTTAAGGGGGTGGGGGAGGGGTTCTAATTGGGGCCAAGAACACACCTGACAGTTGCAAACATTTGAGGAGGTGGGGGAGGGGTTCTAATTGTGGCCAAGAACACACCTGACAGTTGCAAACATTAGAGGGGGTGGGGGAGGGGTTCTAATTGTGGCCAAGAACACACCTGACAGTTGCAAACATTTGAGGGGGTGGGGGAGGGGTTCTAATTGTGGCCAAGAACACACCTGACAGTTGCAAACATTTGAGGGGGTGGGGGAGGGGTTCTAATTGTGGCAAAGAACACACCTGACAGTTGCAAACATTTGAGGGGGTGGGGGAGGGGTTCTAATTGTGGCCAAGAACATACCTGACAGTTGCAAACATTTGAGGGGGTGGGGGAGGGTAAAACAGTACAATGGAGCTGACAATATACATTGTTCAAGGGACTATAGGCTAGAGGTATAAATGGACCCAGGATTGCATGGTGGGGAGGTTATTGAAGGTAAATATGCATGTAGGGCAAAAAATGATTAATGTAAAAAAACAGGCATGCATGAAGATAAAGGGGACATTCACAGCATATTCCAAACATGGTAATTAGGTAACGAGGACATTTAGACAATACATTAGCAAACATTAAATACATATCATGTAATGTTAAAGGATAAAACTTACCTTCATATAGTCCTTCTGCAGAACCTAAATAATAGCAGAGCGGGTCTCTGGGATTATGATCCCCAGAGCCTGGGGGGAGATGCCTGTTGAGAACTTCAAGTCCTGAAGACTTCTCCCAGTCGCCAAGTAACGTACAGTGGCAACTAGCCTCTGCTTGCCTCATGCAGGTATCCTGCCTGCTGATATACGGGGTCAGCATAGCCAGCAGACGTTCAAAAATGGGGTCCGTCATCCTGAGATAATTCCTGAAATCCTCAGAATTATTCTCACGGATCTCACGGAGCAAAGGCATGTGACAGAACTGGTCACACTGGCGCAACCAATTCTTCATCTATGAACTCCTCCTCGCCCTGTCCATGGACTGGACTCAGGTCAAAGTATTAAACCCAACACCAAGTCCCCATGCAGCACAAACTCGAGAACAAGTACGTCCACGCAACATGGCTTCAAAATGGTCGGCTGGTCAAACAAACAAACTTAGAACAAACACACTGAAAAACAGCAAGGCCTATGAAGAGCGACCTGAAAATCAGGAACGAGCGGACCAGAAAGGCCTGCTAGACAGGTTACGAACTGACCAACACGCACAAAAAAGTAGATACAAACCTCACAAGCACAAACTGAACCGCAGAAAACGATTGAAATAAGCTGAAGTGTGATAAGCGCGAATCGTCTCTAACCAAACTTCTACTAACACGAGATAAACACGAGATTAGCAGAAGGAGCCCAAAGGGTGGCGTAGTGGGGCTTGAACTTTCTTTTTCTAGTCCCGTCGTACGTGCTGTACGTCACCGTGTTCAAAACCATAGGACTTTTGGAGTTATCCTGTGTGTCCAAGTCCGTCCGTCTTTAAGTCCGGCGCACCTACACTACAAAGTCCGTCGAAAAGATCACCGGACCAAGTATGCCGTAAAGTCTGATCGTGTGTACGCAGCATTACAGGAACTTGACCAATGAGTTTGGATATGTATAGACTACAGTAGTAGTACTCATTCTTGTTCCCTAAACATTTTCATTTTATTTTTTTAATTAAATTGTCATTTCCTTGCTTATATTAGACTTGCTCTGGAGCTACCTTTGCATGCAATTACTGGCATTTCCTGTTAACTTGAAGTGCAAAAAAGGTTTTAATGACTTTGCGCCCTGAGTAATATTTAAAATGTTTTCCTTGAGAAGAAAACAGGTGCAATTTATATAATTGCACAGTTGTTTGTCAAACACATATTTTTAGGTATAAAAATAATAAAATGAATTTTAGTGCAAACAAAAACAATACCCATTTTTTAGGAAAATATAAAAGAAAAAAAATATATTTTTTATTTTTTTGGGGGGGATTGTGTTGCATAAATAGACACCAAACATGTCAAGACTCAAAGCTGTGTGCAACTGTGAAATGGCAAAAAAATCTATGTTATCTAAATTTTTTTAATAGGCGACACTTTAACCACTTAAGGACCGCCTCATGCCGATTTACGTCGGCAAGGTGGCACGGACAGGCAGAATCACATACATATACGTGATCTGCCTTCCGCGGGTGGGGGTGCCCGAGGCGGTCCGGTTCTGACCAGCAGCGATCAGAGATGAGGGGGAGACCATCCGTTCGTGGCCCCCCCCTCGCGATCGCCGCCGGCCAATTAAATCATTCCTTTGCTGCTGTATGCTAAACAGCAGCAAAGGAAATGATGTCATCTCTCCTCGGCTCGGTATTTTTCGTTCCGGCGCCGAGGAGAGAAGACTGCAATGTGAGTGTAAAACACACACACAAACAGTAGAACATGCCAGGCACACAAAACACCCCCCTTTACCCCCCAATCACCCCCTAATCCCCCCCCCCCGTCACACTGGCACCAAGCAGTTTTTTTATTTTTTATTTTTTCTGATTACTGCATGGTGTCAGTTTGTGACAGTTAGTGTGGTGGGGCAGTTAGTATTAGCCCCCTTTAGGTCTAGGGTACCCCCCTAACCCCCCCTAATAAAGTTTTAACCCCTTGATCACCCCCCATTGCCAGTGTCGCTAAGCGATCATTTTTATGATCGCTGTATTAGTGTCGCTGGTGACGCTAGTTAGGGAGGTAAATATTTAGGTTCGCCGTCAGCGTTTTATAGTGACAGGGACCCCCATATACTACCTAATAAATGTTTTAACCCCTTGATTGCCCCCTAGTTAACTCTTTCACCACTGATCACCGTATAACTGTTACGGGTGACGCTGGTTAGTTCGTTTATTTTTTATAGTGTCAGGGCACCCGCCGTTTATTACCGAATAAAGGTTTAGCCCCCTGATCACCCGGTGGTGATATGCGTCGCCCCAGGCAGCGTCAGATTACTGCCAGTACCGCTAACACCCACGCACGCAGCATACGCCTCCCTTAGTGGTATAGTATCTGAACGGATCAATATCTGATCCGATCAGATCTATACTAGCGTCCCCAGCAGTTTAGGATTCCCAAAAACGCAGTGTTAGCGGGATCAGCCCAGATACCTGCTAGCACCTGCGTTTTGCCCCTCTGCCCAGCCCAGCCCACCCAAGTGCAGTATCAATCGATCACTGTCACTTACAAAACACTAAACGCATAACTGCAGCGTTCGCAGAGTCAGGTCTGATCCCTGCGATCGCTAACAGTTTTTTTGGTAGCATTTTGGTGAACTGGCAAGCACCAGCCCCAGGCAGCGTCAGGTTAGCGCCAGTACCGCTAACACCCACGCACACACTGTACACCTCCCTTAGTGGTATAGTATCTGAACGGATAAATATATGATCCGATCAGATCTATACTAGCGTCCCCAGCAGTTTAGGGTTCCCAAAAACTCAGTGTTAGTGGGATCAGCCAAGATACCTGCTAGCACCTGTGTTTTGCCCCTCCGCCCAGCCCACCCAAGTGCAGTATCGATCGATCACTGTCACTTACAAAACACTAAACACATAACTGCAGCGTTCGCAGAGTCAGGCCTGATCCCTGCGATCGCTAACAGTTTTTTTGGTAGCGTTTTGGTGAACTGGCAAGCACCAGCCCCAGGCAGTGTCAGGTTAGCGCCAGTACCGCTAACACCCACGCACACAGCATACGCCTCCCTTAGTGGTATAGTATCTGAACGGATCAATATCTGATCCGATCAGATCTATAGTAGCGTCCCCAGCAGTTTAGGTTTCCCAAAAACGCAGTGTTAGCAGGATCAGCCCAGATACCTGCTAGCACCTGCGTTTTGCCCCTCCGCCCAGCCCAGCCCACCCAAGTGCAGTATCGATCGATCACTGTCACTTACAAAACACTAAACTCATAACTGCAGCGTTCGTAGAGTCAGGCCTGATCCCTGTGATCTCTAACAGTTTTTTTGGTAGCGTTTTGGTGAATTGGCAAGCGCCAGCGGCCTAGTACACCCCGGTCGTAGTCAAACCAGCACTGCAGTAACACTTGGTGACATGGCGAGTCCCATAAGTGCAGTTCAAGCTGGTGAGGTGGCAAGCACAAGTAGTGTCCCACTGCCACCAAGAAGAAGACAAACACAGGCCCATAGTGCCCTTCCTGCTGCATTCGCCAATCCTAATTGGGAACCCACCACTTCTGCAGCGCCCGTACTTCCCCCATTCACATCCCCAACCAAATGCAGTCGGCTGCATGAGAGGCATTTTCTTTATGTCCTCCCGAGTACCCCTACCCAGCGAACCCCCCCAAAAAAGATGTCGTGTCTGCAGCAAGCGCGGATATAGACGTGACACCCACTATTATTGTTCCTCCTGTCCTGACAATCCTGGTATTTGCATTAGTGAATGTTTTGAACGCTACCATTCACTAGTTGAGTATTAGCGTAAGGGGACAGCATTGCACAGACTAGGCACACTTTCACAGGGTCTCCCAAGATGCCATCGCAACCTGCAGGCATCATTCTGGTATAACCACTCAAAGTCGTGAATGGCGTACCTGAAGACAAGAAAATGGTTAACAATAAAACACAGTAAACATAAAAAAAATTGCATACCTGAAAAGCAAACATGATAAAACATAATAACAATAAAACATAATAACAATAAAACAATAGAGAGAGAATAGAGAGAGAGAGAACAATAAAACAACAACTATTTTTTTTTATTTTATATATATATTTTTTTTTTACACTTTTTTTTGTAACTAACTTTTATAACTGTAACGGGTTCCAGGTTCGGGTCTCTCAAAATGCGATGGCATCTCATGTGGTATCCCCGTACTCAGGAGCAGCAATAGAATGTAATTTGGGGTGTAATTTCACATATTCCCATGGCATGTTTGAGCAATATATCATTTAGTGACAACTTTGTGCAAAAAAAAAAAAAAATTGTCACTTTCCCGCAACTTGTGTCAAAATATAAAATATTCCATGGACTCAACATGCCTCTCAGCAAATAGCTTGGGGTGTCTACTTTCCAAAATGGGGTCATTTTGGGGGGTTTTGTGCCATCTGGGCATTTTATGGCCTTCAAAACTGTGATAGGTAGTGAGGAGTGAAATCAAAAATTTACACCCTTAGAAATCCTGAAGGCGGTGATTGGTTTTCAGGGCCCCGTACGCGGCTAGGCTCCCAAAAAGTCCCACACATGTGGTATCCCCATACTCAGGAGAAGCAGCTGAATGTATTTTGGGGTGCAATTCCACATAGGCCCATGGCCTGTGTGAGCAATATATCATTTAGTGACAACTTTTTGTAAATATTTTTTTTTTTGTCATTATTCAATCACTTGGGACAAAAAAATAAATATTCAATGGGTTCAACATGCCTCTCAGCAATTTCCTTGGGGTGTCTACTTTCCAAAATGGGGTCATTTGGGGGGGGGGGTTTGTACTGCCCTGCCATTTTAGCACCTCAAGAAATGACATAGGCAGTCATAAACTATAAGCTGTGTAAATTCCAGAAAATGTACCCTAGTTTGTAGACGCTATAACTTTTGCGCAAACCAATAAATATACGCTTATTGACATTTTTTTTTACCAAAGACATGTGGCCGAATACATTTTGGCCTAAATGTATGACTAAAATTGAGTTTATTGGATTTTTTTTATAACAAAAAGTAGAAAATATCATTTTTTTTCAAAATTTTCGGTCTTTTTCCGTTTATAGCTCAAAAAATAAAAATGGCAGAGGTGATCAAATACCATCAAAGGAAAGCTCTATTTGTGGGAAGAAAAGGACGCAAATTTTGTTTGGGTACAGCATTGCATGACCGCGCAATTAGCAGTTAAAGCGACACAGTGCCAAATTGGAAAAAGTCCTCTGGTCCTTAGGCAGCATAATGGTCCAGGGCTAAAGTGGTTAAAAGTTTTTACAAGTTCTCTGTTGAAAGTTAACTATGAATTATGGCCATAGAATTACTGCTCTTGCTCTGAATCTCCCTCACAAATGGCAGCCCTTTTAAATTAACACTTTTATTGAACAGCCTATCACAGCTAAAAAAATGATATCTGCTACCATAGGCATGTCTCCCCAAACTTGTACCTCCGTCTGTTCAGAGAGTAATGAGACTTATGAGTTTGCTTCTGTAAGTATGGAGCAGGGAAATTTTCAACACATTTCTTTTTTTCTTTATGTAGACATGAGATGCTATTTTGCACACATAAGCATACCGAAGAAGGATCTAAATTTGTGACCAAAACTTAACTTTATGTGGATGCACACCCTGCGTGGTTCTAAAACATTTTAACATGTGTTGTATGTTTTTATTAAAAGAGAATTATTATTTTTATTTATTATTATACAGGATTTCTATAGTGCCAACAGTTTGTGCAGTGCTTTACAACATGAGGGCAGATAGTACAGTTACAATACAATTCAATTCTGGAAGAATCAGAGGGACCTGCTCATTAGAGCTTACAATCTAAAAGGGAGGGTCAAGTGATACAAAAGGTAACAATTGCGGGGGATGAGCTGATGGAGAAAATAAAAGTACAGTTGTTAGGTGGAGGCAGGATAGGCTTCTCTAAAGAGAAAAGTTGTCAGGGAGTACCTAAAAGTGGACAGAGTAGGAGATAGTCGTACAGATTAGTATAGGGAATTCCAAAGGATGGGAAAGGCTCAGGAGAAGTCCTGAAGGGGAACATGGGAGGAGGTGACATGGGAACTAGAGAGCAGGAGGTCTTGGGAGTAATGAAGAGAATGGTTTGGTTTAAATCATTGGGTGAGTGGCATCCAATGGAGGGAATAGCAGAGAGGAGTAAACGCTGAGCGATTTGTAAGGCGGATGAGTCTGGCAGCAACATTCACGATGGGCTGAATTGGGGATAGCCTATGTAAAGGTAAGCCAATGAGGAGGGAGTTTCCGTAGTCGAGGTGAGAGATAATCAGGGAGTGGATTAGGAGCTTTGTAGTGTCATTGTTTAGGAAGGGATCTATTTTGGAGATGTTGCAGAGGTTGAGGCGACAAGCTTTGAAAAGTGGATGTGGGGCCTAAAGGAGAGTTCAAAGTCCAGAACTACACCTAGCACTCTGGCATGTGGGGATGGGTTGATGGTTGTGCCATTGACCTTGACATAGAAGTCAGGGGAAGGGGCACGTGGGGGAGGAAATATTATGAGCTTGGTTTTGGATAGATTAAGTTTGAGGAAGTGGTGTGACATCCAGACTGATAAGTCTGTCAGTAAATTAGAGATGCATGAGGAAACTGATGTTGTGAGCTGAGGGTTAGAGCGATAGATTTGGGAGTCGTCAGTGCAGAAAAGATATTGAAAGGCATGGGAGGCTATCAGCTGACCCAGGGAGGAGATGTAGATTGAATATACTAAAAACAAAAATCCAGGTACACAGACCAGAGGCCAAGTGTGGTCGCTGCTGTCCAAAACTCATGGACAAATGAGGACAGAATATATAATCAAAAGGGTGAACAGCGCTGATCAGCAGACATAAATAGGACCCTCAGAGGCAAAGTAAAATTTTTTTATTATTGTTAAAAAAATAATAAAATATTAACCAAGGCATACAGCAGTCAATTGATGGTCATGCAGAGACTTGGATTAAAAAAACTGACAGTACCTGGAGGCTGAAGCCGTGGCATCAGAGGGGGTGGGGTCACCCGTTTACGTCACCAGGTGGCCCCGCCCTCAGCTATATAAGAACTGTCAAAGAGAAGAGGTGTCAGTCAGCGGGAGCCTCCCATGGAGGCAGAACAGTTGTGGCTTTTTCTTCTTTTTTTCTTTTTCGGTCCGTCGGGAGGCGTGAATTTACATTGCGGGACTTTTTTATTTTTTAATAAAGGACTTGTCCCAAGCTGTCTCTTGTCTTTTTTACCATTTTTGACACTTTTTTTGTGAAATGGTAGGGGTACAATGTATCCCATTACCAATTCACATAGGGGGGAGAGGCCGGGATCTGGGGGTCCCCTTCTGGTCAGACTCCAAAGCACCCTCCCCATGTTGAGGGCATGTGGCCTGGTAAAGTTCAGGAGGGGGGCGCTCTCTCGTTCCCCCTCTTTTCCTGTGGCCTGCCAGGTTGCGTGCTCGGATAAGGGTCTGGTATGGATTTGGGGGGCCCTATGCCATTTTTTTTTATTTTGCCGCAGGGTTCCCCTTAAAATCCTTACCAGACCTGAATGGATTTTGGGGAGGACCCCTATGCCTTTTTTTTTAAATTTGGCACAGGGTTCCCTTTAATATTCATACCAGACCCAAAGGGCCTGGTAATGGCCTGGGGGGGACCCATGCTCTTTTTTTCAATGAGTTTTATCTATATTGCCAAGACCAGACAATTCATTACAGCCGTGATCAGTTTTGAATGACAATTTTTCCTTTAGAAATGTCATTTTGCTGTGATATTGTTCTAAACACGGGAAAAATGTGCCACTTTACAGGCATACTATAGACACCCCCCAGGCACAATATTTAAAGGAATATTTAATTTTTATTGTTTCACTTTAAGCATTAAAAAAATCACTGCTCCCGAAAAAAACGGCCGTTTTAAAAAAAATTAATATGCATTCATACATGTCCCCTGGAGCAGGACCCAGGTCCCCAAACACTTTTTATGACAATAACTTGCATATAAGCCTTTAAAATGAGCACTTGATTTTTCATGCTCGTGTCCCATAGACTTTAACGATATTTGTGTGTTCTTTCAAATTTTTTGCCTGTTCGGTATGTTCTGGTGCAAACTGAACCGGGGGGTGTTCGGCTCATCCCTAATTGGCGATATTCTGGGCAGTGAGTGAGTTAGTGAGTGGAGGCAGTGGAGGACAAAGTAGAGAGTTAAAAAGGTAGAGAAGAGTTGATGGGGCCTGGATGAGAATAATGTTTTTTTTTTTTAATATTACATTATTTGTGGTAATGTAGTCACAATTATCTGAAATAATTTTGATTATATTTTAAGGTACTGTAAGCAAATGTTTGCACTTTGGTTTGAACAGTAACTGACATCTATAAGATTGTAATTGCCTTTAGTTTTAACTCTTGTTTGTATGGCTAACATTTCTCAGAAATTATTTGCAGAGAATGGACTTCCATCTATATTTCCTGTTTATAATAGTCAGCTATCATTTTTTCCATCCGTATAGAAGATGTAAGTCTTCAATTGCTTGTTTTATTTTTATCAAATCTTCCAAAAATGTGGAAATGCAAAAGCAGCCTTAAGGGATAACAGTACAGGGGGTCCCCTAGTTACAAACATCCGACTTACAAATGACTCCTACTTACAAACGGAGGGAGACAACAGGAAGTGAGAGGAATCTACCCCTAGGAAGGGAAATTCACTCCTGTAAGAGCTATTATGGGGAGAAGGTGCCTCCACTGATACTTTATCACCAAGGCTTGTTTCCACAACAACCCAAAATTTTCAAATTCCAATTGTCATTGGGTCAGAAAGTGAGGTGAAATCTTCTGAACACGGGCACACACAGTAAAACTAATGTTACATGGGTGTTAACCCTTCCCTATGCTATCCAAAAAGCTTAAAAATATTTTTTTTGGCTGGAGCTACACTTAAAAAATGTACCTGTTCCGACTTACAAACAGATTCAACTTAAGAACAAACCTACAGTCCCTAACTTGTTTGTAACCCGGGGACCCCCTGTACATTAAAGCACGTTAGTCCTTTTAGGATATTCTAGAATGCCAAGGGGCTTCGCAGGTTTAAACCTGTAATTGGTTATTCTTTAAGGAGTAAAGAATCAAGATTATTTGTATTTTATAATAAAATCCTTGAAGTAAACTAAGATCTACAGGAAGAGCAAAATACAGTATCACATCATGTATTCAGTGAAGGCATCAAAACTGTCCTTCAAGTGCTACATCATAGTTTGTGAATTGTAATGTCTCAATAGCTTCTAGCTATCTCAATGATACAAGTATAATAAGAAAAGCAACTTAGATCCTTGATATCAAGGTAGTCATTTAAAATGTATTCAGTGACACAACAGAATTATAATTTTATTGTATTGCATTCTTGGAAACTGAGATATTTACACAGAAATAGCTGTATATAATGTTCATATTTTCAAATAATTATAGACTCCTTACACAATAATGTCGTGAAGGATTAGCTTCTGATTTGTTGAAGTGATTTCGCTCACTGCATTCTGATAAATTGGCTTTGCGGTCCTTTGGTTGCTATGGATTTATACACTTTGTAGAAATCACCATTGTACTTTGTGCAGGCTTTACAGAAAGTGTGTTTGCCTCTGTCCTAGAAGGTTTATTTCTTGGCCACAACAAATTTAACTCAGTCTGCCAGCTTTGAAAGGCAGCACTAACTGGAAGTCAACCACGTACCAAGCTTTTGCAGTGTTATGTTTCTATAGAAAATCCCTGTACATGGGGGAAAAAAAACACACATTTAGGAGTTGGCAGGATTGCCTCCTGAATGCCAAGAAGCCACTGCTCTGCCTCCCTCTGAAAGGTAATCCATTGCCGATCTTATACGTAGTGTGATACTGTGGATTTCAGTTTGATTAGCTACATACACTTGTTTACCCTCTTGTGTTTGTTTACAGTTTTATAAACCTAATCTAACCTAGCCTTTTTTGTTTATTTTTTAATTTAACTACTAAAATTGTGAGTGTTGCAATTTTTTACATCACATGGTATTTGTGCAGTGGTTTTTTTTAAACTCAAATTTTGTTTTGGGAAAATACACTTTAACCGCTTCAGCCCCGGAAGATTTTACCCCCTTCCTGACCAGAGCGTTTTTTGCGATTCAGCACTGCATCGCTTTAACTGACAGTTGCACGGTCATGCGACGTGGCTCCCAAACAAAATTGATGTGCTTTTTTTTTTCCACAAATAGAGCTTTCTTTTGGTGGTATTTGATCACCAGTGCGATTAAAATGCGATTAAAAATGCACTGATTACTGTGTAAATGACACTGGCAGTGAAGGGGTTAACCACTAGGGGGCAGGGAGGGGTTAAGTATGTCCTAGGGGAGTGATTCTAACTGTAGGGGGATGGGCTGTGTGTGTCACTATGCTGATCAATGCTCCCAATTACAGGGAGCAGTGATCAGTGACACTTGTCACTAGGCAGAATGGGGAGATGCTGTTTACATCAGCATCTCCCCGTTTGTCCTCTCCGTGAGGCGATCGCGGGTATCCGTGACCCGACTTACAGATCTCCCGGCAGGCGGCGCGCACGCAATGGCATGGCGGGGAATTCAAATGGACGTACCTATAAGTCCATTTGCCCAGCCGTGCCATTCTGCCGACGTACATCGGCGTGCAACATGGGGCCGTGCATTATCATGCTACAACATGAGGTGATGGTCATGGATGAATGGCACAACAACGGGCCTCAGGATCTCGTCACGGTATCTCTGCACATTCAAAATGCCATTAATAAAATGCACCTGTGTTCATTGTCAATAGCTTATGCCTGCCTGTACCATAACCCCACCACCACCATGGGCCACTCGATCCACAACATTGACATCAGCAAACCGCTCACCAACACAATGCCATACACGCTGTCTGCCATCTGCCCTGTATAGTGAAAACCGGGATTCATCCATGAAGTGAACACCTCCCCAAAGTGCCAGACGTAATCGAATGTGAGCATTTGCCCACTCAAGTCGTTTACGACGAAGAACTGCAATCCAGATGACGAGCATGCAGATGAGCTTCCCTGAGACAGTTTCTGACAGTTTGTGCAGAAATTGTTTGGTTATGCAAACCAATTGTTGCAGCAGCTGTCCGGGTGTCTGATCTTGGAGGTGAAGATGCTGGATGTGGAGGTCCTGGGCTGGTGTGGTTACACGTGGTCTGTGGTTGTGAGGCCGGTTGGATGTACTGCCAAATTCTTTGAAATGCCTTTGGAGACAGCTTGTGATAGAGAAATGAACATTCAATTCAAGAGCAACAGCTCTGGTGGACATTCCTGCAGACAGCATGCCAATTGCACACTCCGTCAAAACTTGTGACATCTGTGGCATTGAGCTTTGTGATAAAACTGCACATTTTAGAGTGGCCTTTTATTGCGGCCAACCTAAGGCACACCTGTGCCATAATCATGCTGTCTAGTCAGCATGTGGATATGCTACACCTGTGAAGTGGATGGATTATCTTAGCAAAGGAGAAGTGCTCACTAACACAGATTTGTTAACAATATTTGAGAGAAATAGGCCTTGTGTATACATAGAAAAAGTTGTAGATCTGTTCAGCTCATGATAAATAGGGGCAAACACAAAAGTGTTGCATTTATAATTTTACTCAGTGTACTTGTCGGTTCTGGTTGCTAATACCATAGAATGGCAAAGCCCAGAGAGGCACTGGAGGGCAGTGGGGGGCATCATCCTAGTATAACAACTGAAAGTCAAGGATGTCATATTACTTCTACCTGGCAGGAAGTGGTTAATGGGGTCTTCTTTCTTACTTTCATTCAATTTGTTTATTTTATTTAATAAAATTGTATTACAAATACTTAATATAATATAATTTAAATTATATATACAAAGATACAAAGGGATCACTTTGATCCCTGTTTATTAAGCAAATGTTTGCTATGAATATGCAACAGTTGAAGTGATATTAAAGCGGTTGTATACCCTGCTTTCACATTTTTACCTACAGGTAAGCCTATAATAAGGCTTACCTATAGGTAAAATTAACATCTCCTAAACCTGTATGGTTTAGGAGATATTCACCTTGCATGCAGCCGCTGACGTATGCGCTCTGAAGGTCCGGTGGATGCTGCTGGAAAATCAGAGCTCCTTGCCGGATTGAGGACTCCTACGCACATGCGTGGGAGTGACGTCGTAGTGGCTTTGGCCACTCATAGCACTGGAGCCGCAAATACAGAAGAAATGTGTCAACTCCCTCAGCGATGACCAGGAGGCGATGTCACCGCTTCCTTCTAAGGTAAGTATTTCATAATGAGCTAGTACTGTATGCGGTGCATACTAACTCATTATGCCTTTGCCGTACAGATTTTTTTTTTGCAGGCATACAACCGCTTTAAAGGCTATTTTTTTTATTGAAATAACAAAAAGGGTATACCTACCTGCTCTGGGCAATGTTATTGCACGGAGCTGTCTCTTACCTCCTCTTCTAGATGTCCCCCATCAGCACTACCCACACCTTTTTCTTCTGAATGACCCCTTAGCAAGCCGTGTGCTATGGAGGAACCTGTGGACATGCTTTCTAGCTGGGCTGTATGCTTGAATAGACGCATACAGTGCTGGAAAGCCATGCCCCTGCTCCCTTTTCAGAAGTTTGTTTGACAGCAGAAGCAGCCTATGGCGCTCCCACTACCCTTGGCGTCTCCTGTAAAACTGGGGAGTGAGCATAGGCATGCCCACGGGGTCTGCCCAGGCACACCCTAATCGCCACGCACATAACTCTGTGTGGTGGCGTCAGGCTTTTTTTTTTTCAGCATCGGGCTTTCTTTTAACTACCTCAGGTACTGCTGTGCACTTGCCATGTTCTCCTGTCCTCTGAACACACAGAAGAAAGGTTTCTGTGTCAACAAATGACAGGCTGCCTGCATTGAACCCTTCACGTTCCCTGTCCCTTGCCAGCGATAGCAGAAGATTGGGCTGGGGTTGTGCACAGCAACGCTAGCCCGGCAGCAGCACCTTGTGAAGCCTGTGTCCTCCCTGCAGCCTGAACTCTCCTATGGAACATGGCTGGATCTAGGGGGGTGCTGGGGTGGGTTAGGCACCCCCAGATTTCAGTTGCGCCCCAAGGAAATTCCCCTCTCTCATGGATGCTGTGTCTAGGCAGGGTTTCACATCGTCAATATCAGAAGAAGCTAGAACTACAGCAGCTATCACTCACAATGCCCAGCTTTCAGCCAGCACACTCCCCCTGCCACCACCGCTCTGCTCCATGAACGTAGGACAAGTGAGGGTTCAGTCTGCTCTGCTTCCTCCTGCTCCTATCTCTTTGTCTGCCCTGCCCACATCGAAATCCCCGTGTGTGCAGCCAGTGCTGTGTGTCTGAGAAAGGGATGTGTGAGCGGGAGATTGGAACTACAGCAGCTTCAGCTAGATCGTGGCTGCATGAATGATGCCTGAGCCTGCAGAGACCTTCCTATGATGAGTGAGTATTTCACTGACTGAACTCTCCACACCCCCCCTTCTCCCCATCTCTCTCCCCCCTTCCCCATCTGTCTCCCCCCATCTGTCTCCCTCCTCCCCTATCTGTCCCATCTGTCTCCCCCCTCCTCCCCTATCTGTCCCCCCTTCTCCACATGTCTCCCTCACTAATCCCCCATCTGTCCCCCCCTCCCCTTCTCCCCAATCTGTCCCCCCCTTCTGTCCCATCTGTCTCCCCCTCCTCCCTTATCTGTCCCCCCTTCTTCACATGTCTCCCCCACTAATCCCCCATCTGTCCCCCACTTCTCCCCATCTGTCCCCCCCTCTCCCCAATCTGTCCCCCCTTCTGTCCCATCAGTCCCCCCCTCCTCCCCCATCTGTCTCCCCCTTCTCCTCAATCTGTCTCCCCCATCGCCCCCCTTTCCCCATCTGTCTCCCCCCTCCTTCTCCCTATCTGTCTTTCCCCATCTTCCCCCCTTCTCCCCCACCTGTCCCCCCCTTCTCCCTATCTGTCTTTCCCCATCTTCCCCCCTTCTCCCCCATCTGTCCCCCCTTCCCCATCTGTCTTTCCCCATCTTCCCCCTTTCTCCCCAACTATCCCCCCCTTCCCCTATCTGTCTCCCCCCTCCTCCCCCTCTTACCTGAACTCTGCTCTCTATGCGCAGCACACACCTGAACTCTGCACTCTATAGGCAGCGCACACCTGAACTCTGCACTCTATAGCAATTCTGCTCTCTATGCGCAGCGCGCACCTGTACTTTGCACTCTATAGGCAGCACACACCTGAACTCTGCACTCTATAGGCAGCACACACCTGAACCCTGCACTCTATAGGCAGCACACACCTGAAACCTGCACTCTATAGGCAGCACACACCTGAACCCTGCACTCTATAGGCAGCACACACCTGAATTCTGCACTCTATAGCCAGCACACACCTGAACTCTGCACTCTATAGGCAGCACACACCTGAACTCTGCACTCTATAGGCAGCGCACACCTGAACTCTGCACTCTATAGAAACTCTGCTCTCTATGAGCAGCACACACCTGAACTCTGCACTCTATAGGAACTCTGGTCTCTATGCGCAGCACACACACCTGAACTCTGCACTCTATAGGCGGAACACACCTGAACTCTGCACTCTATAGAAACTCTGCTCTCTATGAGTAGCGCACACCTGAACTCTGCACTCTATAGGAATTCTGCTCTCTATGTGCAGTACACACCTGAACTCTGCACTCTATAGGCAGCGCACACCTGAACTCTGCACTCTATAGGTACCCTGCTCTCAATGTGCAGCGCTCACCTGAACTCTGCACTCTATAGGCAGCACACACCTGAACTCTGCACTCTATAGGAACCCTGCTCTCTATGCGCAGCACACACGCCTGAACTCTACACTCTATAGGCAGCACACACCTGAACTCTGCACTCTATAGGCAGCACACACCTGAACTCTGCACTTTATAGGAACTCTGTTCTCTATGTGCAGCACACACACCTGAACTCTACACTCTATAGGCAGCACACACCTGAACTCTGCACTCTATAGGGAGCACACACCTGAACTCTGCACTCTATAGGCAGCACACACCTGAACTCTGCACTCTATAGGAACTCTGCTCTCTATGTGCAGCACACACACCTGAACTCTGCACTCTATAGGCAGCGCACACCTGCTCTCTGCACTCTCACAGCACACATCTAAACTCTATACTTTATATGCAGCATACACCAGAAAGCGGCACTGATATGTGTGTTTGAGCTTTGGGGTGCACACCCTAATGCAACAGGCTGCGCACACCTATGGGAGTGAGGGAAGCTGTGCTGCAGTTGGGAAAGCACTGGATTGATGAGAAGAGGCAGATAAGTGTTTAGGGATTGCGGGGACAGTTAGTGGGGCGTTTTTTTACCTTAAAGTGGCTGGCTGGTTGTAAACCTCAGTTATTTCTCTCTGGTGATTTGTTACTCTGTTATCAGGATGATCCACTTCTTTTCAATATGATTTTATTAAGGTTTTCAAATATATGAAACAAAAATTGTGTATATAAAAACCTCTACATATATTTTCAGGGTACAATGTATACCTTCCTTTGATCACATATCTTCCCTATCTAGGATATAAAAAGAGTGTTCTATATCAGCTTTTAATACAATTCAGATTATATAGTTAGAATTTAAATAGTCTAATATCCCATTTGTATAGTGGGAAGCACATCTACCTGTAAATTATTCACATTATATCTATATATCTTACCTGAACTCTGCTCTCTATGCGCAGCACACACCTGAACTCTGCACTCTATAGGCAGCGCACACCTGAACTCTATAGGTAGCGCACACCTGAACTCTGCACTCTATAGCAATTCTGCTCTCTATGCGCAGCGCACACCTGAACTCTGCACTCTATAGGCAGCACACACCTGAACTCTGCACTCTATAGGGAGCACACACCTGAACCCTGCACTCTATAGGCAGCACACACCTGAACTCTGCACTCTATAGGCAGCACACACCTGAACTCTGCACTCTATAGGCAGCACACACCTGAACTCTGCACTCTATAGGCAGCACACACCTGAACTTTGCACTCTATAGACAGCGCACACCTGAACTCTGCACTCTATAGAAACTCTGCTCTCTATGAGCAGCACACACCTGAACTCTGCACTCTATAGGAACTCTGCTCTCTATGCGCAGCACACACACCTGAACTCTGCACTCTATAGGCAGCGCACACTTGCTCTCTGCACTCATCTAAACTCTGTACTTTATATGCAGCATACACCAGAAAGCGGCACTCATATGTGTGTTTGAGCTTTGGGGTGCACACCCTAATGCAACAGGCTGCGCACACCTATGGGAGAGAGGGAAGCTGTGCTGCAGTTGGAACAGCACTGGATTGATGAGAAGAGGCAGATAAGTGTTTAGGGATTGGGGAACAGTTAGTGGGGCGTTTTTTACCTTAAAGTGGTTGGCTGGTTGTAAACCTCAGTTAATTCTCTCTGGTGATTTGTTACTCTGTTATCAGGATGAGCCAATTCTTTTCAATATGATTTTATTAAGGTTTTCAAATATATGAAACAAAAATTTACAATATACAAAAGAGATGTGTATATAAAAATCTCTACATATATTTTCAGGGTACGATGTATACCTTCCTTTAATCACTTATCTTCCCTATCTAGGATATAAAAAGAGTGTTCTATATCAGCTTTTAATACAATTCAGATTATATAGATAGAATTTAAATAGTCTAATATTCCATTTGTATAGTGGGAAGCACATCTACCTGTAAATTATTCACATTATATCTATATAGAATAAGAAGAAAAAACAAACAACAGGGGAAAAAGGGAAGAAGAAAACAAATAAAAAATAAAATAAAACTAGGTTAGGAAAACAGAAACTATTGAGCTCACTCCAGCATGGCTGTAGAAATAGTGGTAGAATTTCCTTTAGCCCATGCCAAAAACTCAGATGAGTGTCGAAACTTGGACCAAGCAGTCCAAGTATAAGAAAACTGTTCCTCTTTTCCCAATTCCTGCGCCAACAGACATTCCAGATCTCTAATGGAGTCTAATTCAATTTCCCATTCCCCAAGGGAGGGTACAGACATTGATTTCCAATGACGAGGAATGACTGCTCTAGCTGAAGCGAGGAAGTGTCTAAACACATCCTCCTTCAGTGTCTTTAGAGGTCCAGAAATCATGATCAGGAGAGCCACTCTGGGTAAAGTGTGGATAGTTCTATCCATGAGTTTACCATATAAATCAAAACTGTTCTTGCCAGTCCCTCTGCTTTTTTATTGGAAACAGAGACCACACTAAGCAGGAGAGCACAACATGGTCAGTTCTCTAGCTGAGAACTCAATGTACTCTCCTCCAATGATCAGACTTGTGCTGACATCCCCAGCCTCCCCCTTGCACAGCCTTTCACTGGGAAGCTCAGTGTACTGTTGCTTCTCCTCCCCCCAGTTCTTATGCAGCAGAGAACAAAGGGAACAGAGGGAATGTGATCACTTATAAAAATGGGAAAAAGGCATTTATCATGTTTTTTTTTATCTATATATAAATGTTTTCCTTTCATTTCAATTTGAAACTGAATGGGTTGTTTTACAAGGTGATTGTTTACAATGACTTTAATAGCATGCTAAAATGTACCCCAATGTGAAATTTGAAGCTGATTTTTCTACAATGCTTGTAGCTAACGGAGGTAAATAAGGGTGCATTTCAAAGTGCTGCAATGTTTTGCTCAGAACCATAAATATTTTAGTATGCTTAGTCTGGGCACAGTGTACAGTATGTACATGTATGTTTAGCTTTTTAATACAGTAGGAAAGGGTTAAAACGCTTGCCAGATTTTTTTTTTTGCTGTCTGTGTACTCGGGAACGTGCCAGCGTGGGTGCCCCCATGGAAAGCGGCTCTACGTTTTTGGCACCTGATGAAGGAACGGAGCCAGGGGCACTGGTGGGGCACCCCAGAAGAGGAGGATCAGGACTGCTCTGTGCAAAGTATAACATGTTTGTTTTTTTTATAAAAAATAAAATGTGAAAAATAAAATCAAATACCTAAATAAAATGTATGAGCACATAGAAAGCAGATACAACTTACTTATTTTTATTTACAGGTGAAAAGGTAGAATTGTACCTCAACATTATATAACGATTCTCAGACCCATCTTCTTCAACAAGTGCGTTCTCCGAACTATAATACATAAAAGCATTCAGTACATTTTACAACCAATGATTCAGTCTACTTAATTTGAATTAAAATGCCAAATAAATAACATCAGCTCATTGAGGCAGGCAGGAGAAAACAAAAAGCTTTAGACAGTTATATTGTAATAATATTCTAAGGAGACACTTGTGAAAAGTGACACAGTTTTCCCCACACTCAATACCGTCATGTTTATTCAATTTAATACTCAAGTAAGTTTAATATTGCACACAGCCCTTGAGGGTGTACTTAAAGATGTATTTTTCTGCTTTTTGCACTTCAAGCATCAACAGTGAGCTAAACTAGGAACAAACTGAGTTAATGGAGTGATTAGAGGTACATTTTGAAATACATATATCCACTGGAGCTTTGATGCTGTGGTTTGTTTGTTTTTTTCTGTATATCTTTACAATTTTTATTTTTTTTTAATAATAATGGATATAAAAATATATAGGGTAGTCATGCAATAATAACTCATCTAAGCCTGTAAGTAATCACATATTCTTTATTCAAGTTTGTGAATGTAAGAACAGTAATGTTATACAAAAGTACAGTTAAGCTCTTAAACACAAATTGCACTTTTAAGTAACAATACCACTTTTAAGTAACAATAATATCTAATATAACAGATTCTATAAGCACTACCTGCAATGTACACTCCTGATTTATTCTTGGCATCTATAAAATTCTAAGAATGAAGACAGGCACTAGAACAATGTAACTTTAGTATGCAAAAGCTGAAGAAAAATAGAGGCCAGATGCAGAAGAAACACTGGAGAATATGGCAGCCATGTTGAAAGAGCACAGGGCCGTCAGTTCTGGACTTAGGCAAACTAAAGCGGGCCATATATCCAGGGCCAGTGCTACCACTAGGCAAACTAGGCAGCCGCCTAGGGTACACTGCTGCCTAGTGGCGCCTGGCCACTGGTTTCCCTCTGCATCTGCATGCTCTGCAGGCTGCAGCATGTAACTAACTCAGTCTCAGGCAGCTGCTCCATCTGACTGGTAGTGTAACTAGAGGTGCAGCACTCGAGCCAGCGCTAGAGGAAGCAAAGCCGATGCTTCCTGTATAGTGCCACCTCCTGTCACATGGGCAGGGCAAAAGGGGTGGAGTCAGGTGTGGAGCCAATGGGGGCAGCAAAAAGAGGTTTCTTCTAGGGTGTCAAAAATCCTTGCACCTGCCCTGCATAGACGGATCAAAATGTGGCCAGTTCAGCAAGGACTGGACAAATTTCAATCAGTGTGGCTGTCCCTGTTCAACAGAAGTGCAATATTTGATTGACTTGTGAAGAACAGATGCATTGTAAAACTTGTTGATCAGCAGCTGCAGCCACTGTCTGAATACAATGTCCCATTGGGGGGGCATTCTTCCATCCACCTTTTTTGTGTGTGTATATAGGAATTTATTAGTTTCTATTCCCAGCTTAAGAGGTAAGACTGTGTACTAGCCAAAGGGGATGCATCCTGGATGGCGAATACTTATCCTCTCTTTTTTGTGCAAGCCCTGGGCCCTTTAAAGTGTTACTAAACTCAGGACCTGTATTCACTATATCTGGTCTCCCACAGTACACGGAACAAGGAAATGCAATTATTTTAGTAAATATAAACTTCTAAATACCTTTTCTCATCAGCAGTATGTAGCAGTCTTGTAATTTCTATCAGTTCCTGGTGAAGCTTGTAGGAGGAGTTTTTATACTGCGCTGAGCAGTCCTATGAGGCTGCATGACCCCTGACCCTCTGTCTGGACAGTGCTGATTGACCCTGTGCTGGTCAGATGCACTCTCCCAAGAGAAAAAAATCTCTAGCAATACACACCAAACCGAGCATGTGCATCCTGACTCCAAAAGCTCTGTCTTATCCGGACTTGTCCAGGTGGGACAGTGCAGGGAGGGGAGGATCAGAGAATACAGGATCAAGCAGCCTTTTTACACAATACAGAGGATTAACCCCCTTAGGTTCCACAGTGAGTATAACAAGCATGCTTTATTGCATATACAGACTGAATTTACTGTTGTGGGCTTAGTGACACTTTAAGGATGCAACAGGGGTTAACACAGGAGGGCTAATAAGGAGGAAGTGGAGAGGAGTTGTAGTTGATAGGAGTGTGGCTGAAAGCTGCACTTGAGTGAAGCTTTAAAATTCTGACAAGAAAACCCTGCTCCCAGATGGGCTCTTTGGTGCCTCTGTGGCCTAGACTGATGACTTGACAGTGACTATTGTATGTTAGGAAAGGGTGTCACCGCTCCAGGTGCGTCTAACGAAAGTAAACTTTTTCACCAGTTTAGAAGCCACAGGTGCTGGCAATGCATATAGCAATAGATAGAAAGTAGTTCTGGACTGCCGCACTTCAAAAAAAAAATATTTGCCTTTTATTCAAAATGCAAGATCAAAAATATATGTCACAGCAGAACGGACAGAAGAGCTGGCGTGTTTCACACTACAAACAGTGCTTAGTCATAGCTAACAATCACAATAATGAAGATGAAATAAATATTTTGTTACAAACCATGTGACTAAATAATTCGTTAAATGATCAATTGATTAATGTGTCAATTAAATGCTGTGAGTCACCTTAGATTTCAAAAAGTGCTGTGAACGTAGCAAACCTTGATTGCGATTGAGTGAAGTGCTCCTAAATGAATCCATGTGCAAAAAATGAGTATAAAAGTGTAAAAAATATTAAATAAAAGTGTAAAAAATAAAAGTGAAAATTATATATATATATATATATATATATATATATATATATATATATATATATATATATATATGATTGTGAACATAAAATAAACAAATATCAATATCTAATTGAGTGATATTTATATATATGTAAATGGTAAATAAATAAATAAACAGATGTGAATGTGTATGCATATGCGAACCAACTATAGAACTCATTAGTGCTTAAGTGAAAAATATCATTTTTATAATTAAATACATGAAAAAATGAAAGAATAAAAAAATAATAAATAAAATATGATATGGAATAAATGTGTTCATGAATTAAATCCAATAAATGTTAAATAATAGGTCCATATACTATAATGGACATAGTGAATATACATGCACTAATGAATATGTGAATACATATGTTGGTGAATATATGTAAAAGAAAGAGGAAAAAGGGAAAAGGGGGGGGGGGACAAGGGGAAGGGAAAGGAAGGAGAGGGGAAGGAGAGGGGAAGGAGGGGGGGAGCGAAGGAAAGAGGGGGCAAGGGAGAGATCCACACAAACTCATGCAGGCTGATGTGAATGAGCGAATTAATAAACAAATTTATACATAAAGGACTGTGGTGTGTGTCCAAATGTAGAAAACGTTCTAATCTCCTCACGGGCTCACATGGACACCTCTTTCTGCGTATGCACAAAATACTAAATATATAAGATAAAATAAAAAAATGATGGTCTAAACAGAGTGCATCGATAATAGTAAAATAGAAATAATAATAATAATAATAATAATAATAATAATATCAGTGGTGTAAGTAATTGTAACAATGATAATATTTATGGGAACGATAATAATAAATGTATCTAATGAACAAATTGATCACAGCATTCATTGAAACATCAATAAACTGATCCATACACCCCCATTATCACAGCGAACCATTACTAAATCAATGCACATGAAGATAAGGCAATCATTATATAAAATTAAAACTCATTATACCTAATATTATGACTCAGAGCATAAGAACATATAAGCACATAAACATATAAACATATAATCACATAAACATATGAACATATAATCACATAAACATATGAACATATAAACACATAAAATCTGCACAAAAATCTATGGTGTGCACTAATGAACATCTATACCCTCTTAATTCCATAACACGAGACTCAATTAAAAAGAGAAATAATAAGAAAAACTAGAAAAGGTACAATTTCTGGGGAAATTGTGAAAGTGTTCTTGCCTCTACAACTGGAGTGGGCGGAGTAACTGGGTGGGGTGGAGTGGCTTGAGTAACTGTGAAAAGTGTTAAAAAGCTTAATATTTTAAAAAGTATAAATAGTAGTAAAAAAGTTCCATCATTCGCTGAAAGAGCTGAACATTTTTTTCAAAAGTAATTTTTTTTAATCAAAAATGATTTTTTTTTCTTCAAAAATGATTTTTTTTTTCAAAAGTAATTTTTTTTTTCAAAGGTAATTTTTTTTTTCAAAAATGAATTTTTTTATTTCAAAAATAATTTTTTTTTTCAAATATATTTTTTTTTCAAAAATAATTTTTTTTTTTCAAAAATAATTTTTTTTTTTCAAAAATATTTTTTTTTTCAAAAATATTTTTTTTTTTTCAAAAATGATTTTTTTTCTTTCAAAAATTATTTTTTTACTTTTTTCAAAAATTTTTTTTTTTTTTTCAAAAATATTTTTTTTTTTACATGGGGCGGTCATAATGTTTTGGCTGATCATGGGGTGGTCATAATGTTTTGGCTGATCATGGGGTTGTCAGCTTTTGTCACTTCCCACTCTAGTTTTGAACATTTCGCCATTCATTCCTATGGGACCAATTTCGCCGCAAAAACGTCATTTCGTGGACCATTCGGCAAAACATTCCACAAAGTAATAACACACCAATCGGGAACAATCCGCTCGTTTCGGTATATTATTTGTCTCTGTAGTGTGAAAACTGTGGGAGGAGTCTACAAGCATTATCAAGTCTAGCAGATGAAGTCACATGCATTTGGAGTGTCTCAGCATCTTGTGTTTACAACCACTGTTTCCTAGCAACGCTCATGCCCTGTTTATGCTTCCCAAATACTGCTTCATCAAAACTGCCCCATCAGAATTACCCCATCAAAACTGCCCCATCATATTCCTCTATTATAAATCAGTACATGGTGTGTCTGTCCCCTCCCCCGGGCTCTGTAATCAGCTGAGATGCTCCAGCCACCTTCCCCCCTGTGTATAACAGAAGCTTTGGTAACCATGGCAACAAAACAAACACTAACAGTACACTCTGATTAATGGCTAAAATTTCCTGAAATGACCTCTAAACAAATGGCCGTATTTTAAAAACTATACATCCTACAGCGAAGATCTTTATATTGTGAGAATCACAAGACCCAGACCTAGATTTTGATACATAGTATGTCTCTGAAATATTAAAATTGAAGGCACGGTCGCAGTTTAGATATTGCCCTTCAAATTTGGAGGGGGCTAGAGTGTAGTTTCAATGAATGTCAATGGACGGCGTGAGTTGCAAACAAATGGTCATATTGTGAAAACTATCAGGACTATGGCTTAGCCGTGGACATGTTTAGTGGCAGCAGGGATAGCTGAACGTTTTGATATAAGATTTGTGTAGGTGGGCTTGAAAATGAGGGAGTGGCGGCAGTTTAGAAATCATGTTCTGATTTTCCAGCTTTTGTCATCTCCCACTCTAGTTTCCCCATTCATTCCTATGGGACCAATTTCGCCGCAAAAATGACGATATTTCGTGAACCATTCGGCGAAACGTTCCACAAAGTAATAGCACACCATTCGGGAACAATCCGCACGTTTCGGTATATTACTTGTCTATGTAGTGTAAAAACTGTGGGAGGAGTTAGGGTGGTAAATTTGGCTATAATAATAAGAATAATATATATGTGAGATAACAGTAAGTGGTCTTGCTATGCAAGAACACTTAAATATATTTATCATATTTATAAAGTAAACATATATTGAGTGTCGTGAATATGTTTTATCATAATACTCCAAAGAGCAAGGGGGGGGAGGGGGGAGAGATGCTCATCTAAAATTAAAATAGAACCCTCACTTTAATTCCGTAAACCAGAACCTATACGTATGTATTTTAGCTTCAATTAATGGATATTAATTAGTAGAAAGCTGGGTAATGGTAAGTGGCGGTAATGCTGGTAAACCGCTGCGCGACAGAACAGACAAACAGCCTCTTCTATGAAGACTAGCAGATAATGACATGAACTAGAATGGAACCCAAAAAAGACTGAAAAAAGGAAAAAAAAAGAAAAAGGAAAAAAGAAGAGAAAATTGGGTGTGTACACATATGTGTTGGCAGCCATCCCCCTATAATGTTTCAAGTAAACCAACTCCATCTTAAATACATCAACCCTCATACACCGTGCAATCGCACAGCATGTGATGTTGGTCAACAAGTGTAATTGTTGGAAAAAAGGAAATGCAGCTCACAAACACTCTTGCTCTGGAATGACACCGCCCTAGTAAGAACTGGTTCCAGGTGCTGGCTTTGCTGGTTTGCAGTGAGGTAGAAAGAAATTCTGGATAGCCGCACTCTGCGTATTGTTGGATTTCATTGAAATAAAGATGTCCTTATCCCAGAGTGCGGCTATCCAGGATTTCTTTCTACCTCATAAGTGTAATTGTTGGTAGATAGAGAAGATGGTTAACCTATGATTAAAAAGATAGGCTTCACATGTCATATTGATGAAAGATGGAAAGTAGAATGAAATAGAATAAAATAAAATGAATTATACAACATGAGTCATCCATTAGATGTACACCCACGTGACATGTCACTGCATACGTATACATTACCAGATGTCAAATGCAGGTCACCCGTTTTGACCCGCGCTAGCAGTCATACACTATGCAATCCCATAACATATGGCTTTACACAGTGTCCCACATGACTACACATTATATCTAAAATGGGGATATAGGCGGTATCGTTGAACCCACATAAAGAATGAAAATATGTAAATAACCAAATGAATCATAAATCATGAGTCAATTATAACTTATGCACCCACATGATATGTCATCGCTGTATGCATGTGCGCTAACAGCATGTCAACTGTTTGATCGGCCCGTTCGACCCAGAGAAGACATTAGCAGTCACACACCATGCAATGGCATGATATAGGACTGTAACGTCTCTCATAGTAGCATGTCGTATCTCTAAGGGGAATGTTAGTTAAGTGAACAACCAATATCATTAAGCCCATACTACAAAATTACACCTCGGACATATTAATGTGCATTTATCCTACACCCACCCTCATGTGATGATTGCAATCCTATAATGGTCCTCATATACCGTACGATCACATAACCCCTAATCACAACTAGCGAGTGAAAACAGTAAATGAGTATAATTAATAATAGTACTTTTATAGTTTAGGAAAAGAGGCCTACATGACCAAATCGGTGGATGGTGAAATGACTCATGTGACATCAATGAAGCAACCCGATGAACAGTAAATTAAGTAATGTCCCATTTAAAGACTCCAATCTTGGTATTATCACAGTAGCCTTGTGGATAGACCTAATCTCCAGTCTGGATCATCGTTTAAGGACTTCAATCTTGGTATTATCACTATACCCTTGTAGATTGGCCCGATTTCCAGCCCGGATTATCCAGAGACAACCATACACTGTGCAATCGCACGGCATACGATTGTACATGGTATCCCGACTAGGAAACCGGCCAATCACTAGAAGAAATTATTGTTAGACCTGTCATAGCCAGATAGGTGGATAATAAATCAATCATAATAGTGGGATACATCCCACTCGAAGTTTAACCCTGACGGAATTCTCGTATGCAGGGAAAAGATGCAAAACACTTTGCGCTTACAAAGTGCTCTGAATCTGTCCCCTACTCTTTTGGGAGTGGTGATCCTCTCAATGCCCTGAATAGAGAGGCTAGAGACATTGTATACAATTGTATGTTATTGGGACTATATTATCCTGACAGGGAGTATTTGAGTTTCCCTTTTGCTCTTATGGACATTTGTTTAAAAGTATGTGTGTTTGTACAAGCCTGTATCATGCAAATTAGCTTACCTCCAAATATCACAACTGCCATATACTGTATCTAAATGCTTTGTCTTACACTCAAACCTCATTTTCATTGGGTCTTAAGAACAAGTATTTGCTTTGCATTATTGAAGCATTCCAACTGCTTTGCAAACTCAGTATTTGTGCTGTAACATAGAACAGTACAAACTAACGGCCACTGCCTCCACTCATAACTGGCCTTTGCAAGAAGGAGCACATGAATGGGGCAACACATGTCAAGCAAAACCAAAGAAAATTCCCAACTCAAATGGATGCACTGGACACCTTTGCTCCCATTGTGCTATATGCTGGGTGTCCAGTGTGCCCCTGTGCCTTTAGGGAGGGGAGGGCTCCTTCCAGACTCACCTGCCCTCTGCCTACCTGTTATAATGCATGTGCTTCCACTGTGGAAGCTCTCAAAATTTAGTGTTAGGACTGCAGATAAAATTGTCATGCCGTGATGTGGCTCTGCTGCTTATACATGCTTTTGCAAATGTGTGCAAACGAAACCCCTGTTTTTCAGAATGTGTTCACGCTGCTTTATTTTGTTTCACCTCTCTGATGCATTCACCAGCAACATTTGCGAAGCCTTGGCAACGTGCAAATCATGCCAAAGGCATCAATTCAGGCCAATAACCAGCAGAAATCAGTCCATGCTTTTTTTTTTTTTGAAAGCACATGATTAGAGCCTGAGGCTCTAATCGTCTTCAAAAAGGTTGGGCTCAGGGCACAGAAAACCCACTTGTGACATTAAAAATTCGCTATTGTCTTCTGGCTTCTCCTCCCAGCCAATGAAGACAGGAGGCAGAGCTTAAGAATGGATTAGCTGGGAGGAGAGGCTGGGTAAGTTGCAACCGTGGATAGGGTGAGTGTAGTCCTGGTGGGGGAGTTTGTTTACCGACCCCCAAAAAAATTGAGCACCAGTCCCACTGTTAATAACCGTGTGCCCCAGAGGCTCATTGTGAATCTATTGCTTTCAATGATTTTCCTTTAAAAAATATTTATAAAGATTTTCTGAATATTTGAGACAACACAAAAAAAGATAAAAAAATGCATTTCAGTGATATAGTGCCTTGAAAAAGTATTCATACCCATTAAAATTTTCCACATTTTATCATGATACAAACAAAAAAGTAAATGTATTTTATTGGGATTTTATGTGATAGATCAACACAAAGTGGTACATAATTGTGAATTGGAAGGAAAATGATAAATGGTTTTCAAATTTTTTTATAAATAAATATCTGAAAAGTGTGGCGTGCATTTCAATTCAGCCCCCCTGAATCAATACTTTGTAGAACCACCTTTCACTGCAATTAAAGCTGCAAGTGTTTTGGGGTATGTTTCTACCAGATTTGCACATCTACAGAGTAACATTTTTGCCCATTCTTCTTTGCAAAATAGCTCAAGCTCTTTCAGATTGGATAGAGAGCGTCTGTGAACAGCAATTTTCAAGTCTTGCCACAGATTCTCAATTGGATTTAGGTCTGGACTTTGACTGGGCCATTCTAACACATATAGTTACATAGTAGGTGAAGTTGAAAAAAATACAAGTCCATCACGTCCAACCTATGTGTGTGATTATATGTCAGTATTACATTGTATGTCCCTGTATGTTGTGGTCATTCAGGTGCTTATCTAATAGTTTCTTGAAACTATCGATGCCCCCCACTGAGACCACAGCCCGTGGAAGGGGATTCCACATCCTTGCCGCTCTTACAGTAAAGAACCCTCTACGTAGTTTAAGGTTAAACCTCTTTTCTTCTAATTTTAATGAGTGGACACGAGTATTGTTAAACTCTCTTCTGCAAAAAAGTTTTATTCCTATTGTGGGGTCACCAGTACGGTATTTGTATATTGAAATCATATCCCCTCTCAAGCGTCTCTTCTCCAGAGAGAAAAAGTTCAGTGCTTGCAACCTTTCCTCATAACTAATATCCTCCAGACCCTTCTTTGTACTCGCTCCAATTCCAGTACATCCTTCCTGAGGACTGGTGCCCAGAACTGGACAGCATACTCTAGGTGCGGCTGCACCAGAGTCTTGGAGAGCGGGAGAAATATTGTTTTATCTCTGGAGTTGATCCCTTTTTTAATGCATGCAATATTCTGTTTGCTTTGTTAGCAGCAGCTTGGCATTGCATGCCATTGCTGAGCCTATCATCTACTAGGGCCCCCAGGTCCTTTTCCATCCTAGATTCCCTCAGAGGTTCTCCCCCCCAGTGTATAGATTGCATTCATATTTTTGCCACCCAAATGCATTATTTTACATTTTTCTACATTGAACCTCATTTGCCATGTAGTTGCCCACCCCATTAATTTGTTCAGATCTTTTTGCAAGGTTTCCACATCCTGCGGAGAAGTTATTGCCCTGCTTAGCTTAGTATCGTCTGCAAATACAGAGATTGAACTGTTTACCTGATCCTCCAGGTCGTTTATGAACAAATTAAACAGGATTGGTCCCAGCACAGAACCCTGGGGGACCCCACTACCCACCCCTGACCATTCCGAGTACTCCCCATTTATCACCACCCTCTGAACTCGCCCTTGTAGCCAGTTTTCAATGCATGTACTCGCCCTATGGTCCATGCCAATGGACCTTATTTTGTACAGTAAACGTTTATGGGGAACTGTGTCAAATGCTTTTGCAAAATCCAGATACACCACATCTACGGGCCTTCCTTTATCTAGCTTGCAACTCACCTCCTCATAGAAGGTTAGTAGATTATTTGGCAAGAACGATTCTTCATGAATCCATGCTGATTACTGCTAATGATACCGTTCTCATTACTAAAATCTTGTATATATTCCCTTACCCTCTCCAAGAGTTTACATACTATTGATGTTAGGCTAACTGGTCTGTAATTCCCAGGGATGTATTTTGGGCCCTTTTTAAATATTGGTGCTACATTGGCTTTTCTCCAATCAGCTGGTACCATTCCAGTCAGTAGACTGTCTGTAAAAATTAGGAACAATGGTCTGGCAATCTCTTGACTGAGTTCCCTAAGTACCCTCGGGTGCAAGCCATCTGGTCCCGGTGATTTATTAATGTTAAGTTTCTCAAGTCTAATTTTAATTCTGTCCTCTGTTAACCATGGAGGTGCTTCCTGTGATGTGTCATGAGGATAAACACTGCAGTTTTGGTTACTGAAGCCCCCTGATTCCCTCGTGAAGACTGAGGAGAAGAATAAATTCAATACCTTCATCATCTCCCCATCCTTTGTAACCAGATGTCCTTCCTCATTCTTTATGGGGCCAATATGGTCTGTCCTACCTTTTTTATTTTTTTTGCTCTCCTCTGCTATGTGTCTTTCATGTTCTATCTTAGCCATCCTTATTGCACCCTTACATTTCTTGTTGCATTCTTTATAAACTATTATGTATTATTACTACTATGATTGGATGCCTGATAGGCGTCCAATCACAATGCCTGTTATTTCAGCCAATCAGGTGATGGATAACAGATCCGAGCACCTGATTGGCGGAGAGACGGTTTAGTGTTAGGAAAGTGAATATTCATTCGCTTTTCTAACACAGCTGAGTGACCTGCAAGCGCCCAGCATGCCGCTCGCAGGTCACATTTTTTGACGCCTATTAGAGCCTATGGCTGTAATCAGGTGCTTCAAAAACACACCCCCGCAGCTGTAATTCAGGCGCCTGGTGCCCGAAAAAGGGGCAGGGCGCCTGAATAGGGCAATGCATGAATCTATCTATTGGTGCTAGAGGGGGTGGCAGGAGAGAGGGGATGGCGCACTTATGGACGCACTGCCACTGCTCTGAGGGCTTCACAGAATAGCTGTATTTATACTGAGATTAAATTAGACACAAGTGGACTCTATTTACTAATTAGATGACTTTACTAACTAGGTGGTTCTGAATGCAATTGGTTCCATTAGATTTTAGTTAGGGGTATCAAGGTAAAGGGAGCTGAATACAAATGCACGCCAGACTTTTCAGATATTTATTTGTAAAAACAAAATGAAAACCACAATGTGCCACTTTGTGTTGCTCTATCACAAAAAAATTCCAATAAAATACACTTACATTTTTGGTTGTAACATGAGAAAATGTGGGAAAAAAAGGGGTATGAATAATTTTTCATTCACTGTATGTGAATCGATATTGCTCAACAAAATTATTTTTGATGTTCCTTTTTGACCCTAAATTAGTAATGAACAGTTAACTTGACATGACAATATTTAGACGCTTTAGAAGCTTTCAAATATTTCCATCATCAGCTTTTGATTACAAAAACAACCAAAGCATTAGCATTATTTAGTCAGCAACTAACTGTTCCTGTCCACACCATGAAATGATTTACCGTCTTGGTATTAAATTGACTCTATTCTGTTTTTACAATTAAAATCTGACTGACTTAAAATTGGTGTGTGTCTAGCCAGCATAACACTTAAAGTCTTTGTAAATGTAATTGTTAAAATCCCATATAATCTTTAACACAGTATTTGCATTTTTTTTAAATCTGCAGCTTCAATTACTTTAAGCTAAACATTGTAATAGTTACTAAAAATGTGAGCTTACCAAAGGGCACTAAGCAATCTACGTATAAAAAATGCAGATGTCCTAAGCATTCACACAGGTGCAACTAACAATCTCTGTATTGTTTATAATAAGATCCTATCCTATCATTGCCAGCTCCCTCTAGTTGCCACAATGCAGTATTTTCCTGAAATACCTCAATAAAACAAATACTGCATTATGGCCACTGGATGGAGCTGATAGGAGATAATCATATTACAAACAATACAATGAATGTTTGTCATGCCTGTGCAAATGCATACAAAATCTGCATGTTGATTTGTTTCATACATAGACCCCCAAATAAGTCCTCAAAAATGTAAATGTATCTAAACACCAAAACAATGCTTTAATATATTGCAGCTTACCAATCCTTAGAAGTGGTGGATGCATTAGTTTCTTTTTTAGGCTTCTTTTTCATGTGGTGAACCTGCAAGTAAGACACCTCCTGTCTAATGCCCCATACACACTGTCGGACTTTGTTTGGACATTCCGACAACAAAATCCTAGGATTTTTTCCAACGGATGTTGGCTCTAACTTGTTTTGCGTACACACGGTCACACAAAGTTGTCGGAATTTCCGATCGCCAACAATGCGGTGACGTCAAGCACGTACGACGAGACTAGAAAAGGCCAGTTCAGAACCAAGCGCGGCACCCTTTGGGCTCCTTTTGCTAATCTCGTGTTAGTAAAAGTTTGGTGAGAGACGACTCGCGCTTTTTCAGACTCGTGGCTTTCAGATAGTTTTCTGCAGTTCAGTTTGTGCTTGTGGGTTTGTATCTGCTCTTCAGTGTGTGCAAGCAAGCTCCGCGTGACTTTAAGTAGTCATTGTGTTCTTGTTCGTTCGTTACTGTTTTTCAGGTCGCTCATCACAGGCCTTGCTGTTCTTCAGTGCGTTCTGTTACTTCGTTCTGAGCAGCCGACCGTTTTCTAGCCATGTTTCGTGTACGTACTCCTCGTAGAGTTCATGCTGTGCAGGGGCTTGGTGTTGGGGTCCTGACCTTGACACAAGCCCAGTCCATGAACAGGGTGGGGAGGAGTTCATGGACCAAGAATTGGTTGCTTCAGCGTGACCAGTTCTCTCATATGCCTTTGCTCCGTGAGATCCGTGAGAATAATCCTGATGATTTCAGGAACTTTCTCCGGATGACGGACCCCGTGTTTCACCGTCTGCTGGCTTTGCTGACCCCCTATATCAGCAGGCAGGATACCTGCATGAGGCAAGCCATCACTCCGGAGCAGAGGCTCGTCACTACCCTGAGGTACTTGGCGACAGGGAGAAGCCTGCAGGACCTCAAGTTCTCGACAGGCATCTCCCCCCAGGCTCTGGGTATCATTATCCCAGAGACCTGTTCTGCCATCATCCAGGTCCTGCAGAAGGAGTATATGAAGGTAAGAGTTTTAGCCTTTAATATCACATTTTATTGTATTTAATGTTTGCTAAGATATTGTATATCTTTCCTCATTCCCTAATTACCATGATTGGAATATGCTGTGAATGTCCCCTTTGTCCTCATTCATGCTGGATTTTTATGTAATTATTTTTGTACTCCTTCATACATATCTGCCTTCAATAACCTCCCCAACATGCTCTCCTGCCCTATATTCACCTCATGTAGTCACTTAACAATGTATTTTATCAGCTCCATAGTTGTGCTTTACCCCAAACACCCCCTAAAATGTTTAGAAATCTGATTTGTGCTTTAAATTCAGGCAGAGTGCCAGAGGCTTTTTTTTGTAGTGTCCCCAAATCATTTTTAGTAACCCTCCCTCCCCCCAACTGCTAAGTCAGCTGATCCCAATTCTCTATCTATCCTCAATCATCTATCTGCTGACTTTGCCAAACCCATACACACTACACCCATCTCTTTTGTGCTCAGATGTATGGATGAATTACCCAAAGCATGTAGTGCAAGGGCCTGCCTGTATACTTTCCAATGGTAGTGTTTAAAGTTTTTGTATTCTATTATTATCTTGATATGTAATATCATAATGTCCAAATGTGCTCAAATGTGTACAGTGTGTATTTATATCTTTGTATTATGACACTTCTTACCTGTCCAGTGGGCTGACAATAGTTTAACTAAGGAAGGGCTGTTCCAAGTAATACCCTGTATTTAGGCATTCATCTCTCAATGAAGTGGAGAGGGTTACCTGTCCAAGATTCCCCCCCCTCTATAATGTTAGAAATGGCCCATGAGAGGGGGGGGGATATGATAGGTGTACCTTATACTTTGATGTTAATTTCCCCTTAATAAATGCTATCTGGAGGTTGGCCAAGAATGTTTGTGCATAATCTGCTTGCCATGTTTATGTGCAAAAATACTAATTTATTTTTGTTTTCCTCAACAGTTTCCTTCCACTCCACAGGAATGGCAGACTGTGGCCTCCCACTTTGCCCAGCGGTGGGACTTTCCTAACTGCAGAGGGGCAATTGATGGGAAACATGTCCACATCGTCCCACCACCCAACTCAGGGTCATACTATTTCAACTATAAGGGGTTCAATAGTATTGTGATGTTGGCGGTGGTGTCGGCTAATTACGACTTCTTGTATGTGGACGTGGGGAAGAATGGCCGGATGTCCGATGGTGGAGTCATCGCCCAGACGGAGTTCTACAGGCGTCTCCAGAATGGCAGCTTGGACTTGCCACCTCCAGAAGACAATGTGGAAGGACTCCCATTCATCTTCGTTGCGGATAAAGCATTTGTGCTGGGGGACCATCTTATGCGGCCATTCCCGATGAGGACCCTCACCCCGGAACAGAGGGTTTTTAATTACTGGCTGGCCAGAGCCAGAAGAGTGGTGGAGAACACATTTGGAATCATGGCCAGCCGGTTCCACCTATTTCTGATACCCATCCATATGGCGGAGTATAAACTTAATCATCTAATCCTGGCATGCTGTGTTCTCCATAACTTTTTACGCCAACATTCTGCCAACTATGCTGGCTCAGTTGGGCTTGGGGCCGGAAATCTACATGATACAACCCTGACGGCGCTTGAAAGTGGCCGTCCTGGCTTGCCCTCCCTGAGTGCCCATGATGTCCGGTTAAGATACCTTGAGTTCTTTGCGGGTAGGGGGGCCATCAATATGCCAGACAATTTGTGAAGCATTTAGCAAATAAAAAAAACAAATTTAATCTTTGGTGACATTTACTGCTTGTGTTTGTTTTAGCTGACCCTGACAGCAATGTGTGGAGTCCAGAAAATGGCGTGATTGTGTAACCTTATACAAAGCACTGTTGGCTGTTATTTACTAAAGGCGTATACACTTTTTATACTACAAGTGCTCTTGAAACTGCACTGAAAATGCACTTGTAGTGCAAAGAGGATTTGCCCTTAGGAAATAACCACCATTTTCTCAGAAAACAGCAATTACATCACCACAAAAGTGTTGTAGCGTTGAGACAATAATCCACACATTCTTGATTAACAAACTTTTTAATAGCTGCACAATCACATGTGCATTTAGAAACGGTTTTTAAAACAAACCAATATGTTTGTTGTATAACAATTTTGGGGGTGGCATTATCAAAAATAGAAATGTCCATTTACGATAAAACAGGCCTGTGTAAAACCAACAAGAAACACAAAAAACTTGAACTTACAAAGTTCACATATGGTAAAACTTGAAGGCAATATCAGACATGAGTATTTAGGAACTGTGTTTGATATTGCGTTCAGATGGGGTGAAGTCACCCCTTGAAAAGCCAAATTTGGAAGATGCACACCAATTTACGAAAGTCAACATGTGCTAGCTGCCATCACGGGGGATCAAGGGACGTGGTTTGGGGGAGCAAACCCTTCCTCACCGCTACTTTATTATTGAGGAAGGGGTTGCAACCCCCAAAATGCGTCCATTGATCTCCCATGATGGCAGATAGCACATGCTGACATTCGTAAATTGTGTGCATCCTGCAAATTTGGCTTTTCGAAACATTGCTCAAAAATTTAAAAGATTGTACCACACACAAAAAAAGTGATTTTGTGGGGTTTTAAATTCGCCCCAAAACATCAATGATGTTATTATTTTTTTGAATCACATCACTGATTTTTTTCTTGATGTTTTCCAATTCTAAATTACACCCCATGATCTCCCCGATCAGGATCTCGATCCATAACCTCACGATCACCTAAAAAGAGAGAAACCAAACAAAAACAGGTATCAACAATCTGCCGGCATCCATCTCTTACCTGAGTCTGTGGTCGCAGACACTCACCTGTTGTGGTGCCAATTTCCACCACATCTTCTTCCTCCTCCTGCTCCGCTTGTGTTGGGGGTATTTCACCTTCTTCCAGAGGTGGGGGGTCTCTGGTCTCCTCGGATGAGGGGTGTCCTCCGAGTCTTTTCTCCCCTATGTAAAACAAAAATGTTATAATTAGCACACAGTTATTTGATGGCAGAACTATAAATAGGAAACATTGCTTGGAAATGGTGTACAATTGTCAATTTTAGCAGAGTTCAAAGATGTCGCTTTTTTAGTGTCCTTTGTCAACCTGCAATACTTTACCTGTTTTGTACAAGCTTCACTGATGGAGACCCCCCTATAGTATACACTGGAGCACCTGTGTGGGACCAGGGCTGTGTTTTGGCCTAGGCCGACAAGGCCTAGGCCTAGGGCGGCACTTTCCGGGGGGTGGCAAAAAGGGCCGCCCCCCGCATGAGATAAAGCCCACCCCACCCGTCTTGCCGATTCCCGACTCCCTCTGCCGCCTCCCGCACACTTGCAGCCCACGGTGGCTGGCTTTCTGTAGCGGCGCCACTGTGTATGGGCGTACTTGGCAGAGGGTGGAGGTGTGTATCTCACGCCCCCCTACTCTCTGCCAAGCAAGCCCATACACCACGGCGCCGCTACAGAAAGCCGGTCGCCGTGGGCTGCAAGTGTGCGGGAGGCGGCAGAGGGAGCCGGGAATCGGCAAGACGGGTGGGGGGGCTTTATCTCATGCGGGGGGGCGGCATGTGTCACTCGCGCCCCCATAAGCAGCAGGTGACAGGTGGAGCCTTAAGCTCCGCCTACCCTCCCCTGCACTGCTTTCCTGCAGTGAATCTTCTCCTTGGCCCTGGGGGCGGGATCTACCTGGGACATCAGGAGGAGAGAGAGGAGCACGAGGGAAACCCCCAGGACAGCAGGTACAATGATTGAATAAAGTATATCAGTGTTATGGGCACTGGCAGAATTTGATGGGCACAGTGGCAGCATTTGATGGGCACAGTGGCAGCATTTGATGGGCACAGTGGCAGCATTTGATGGCACAGTGGCTGCGTTTGATGGGCACAGTGGCCGCATTTAATGGGCACAGTGACTGCATTTGATAGCACAGTGGCAGCATTTGATGGGCACAGTGGCTGCATTTGATGGGCACAGTGGCTGCGTTTGATGGGCACAGTGGCTGCGTTTGATGGGCACAGTGGCAGCGTTTGATGGGGCACAGTGGCAACAATTGATGGGCACAGTGGCAGCGTTTGAGGGCACAGTGGCAGCGTTTGAGGGCACAGTGGCTGCAATTGATGGGCACAGTGGCTGCAATTGATGGGCACAGTGGCTGCGTTTGAGGGCACAATGGCTAAGTTTGATGGCACAATGGCTACGTTTGATGGGGCACAGTGGCTGTATTTGATGGGCACAGTGGCTGCAATTGATGGGCACAGTGGCTGCAATTGATGGGCACAGTGGCTGTGTTTGATGGGCACAGTGGCTGCATTTGATGGGCACAGTGGCTGCATTTGATGGGCACAGTGGCTGCAATTGATGGGCACAGTGGCTGCGTTTGATAGCACAGTGGCAGCATTTGATGGGCACAGTGGCTGCATTTAATGGGCACAGTGACTGCGTTTGATAGCACAGTGGCAGCATTTGATGGGTACAGTGGCTGCATTTGATGGGCACAGTGAGGCTGCAATTGATGGGCACAGTGGCAGCATTTGATGGGTACAGTGGCTGCATTTGATGGGCACAGTGAGGCTGCAATTGATGGGCACAGTGGCAGCATTTGATGGGCACAGTGACAGCATTTGATGGGCACAGTGGCTGCGTTTGAGGGCATAGTGGCAGCATTTGATTGGTACAGTGGCTGCGTTTGATGGGCACAGTGGCTGCATTTGATGGGCACAGTAAGGCTGCAATTGATGGGCACAGTGAGACCCCCCCCGTGATAGCATTAAAACTCAGCAGCTAAAAATACTGTAGCTGCTGACTTTTAATATTAGGACACTTACCTGTCCAGGGATCCAGCGATGTCGACACCTCAGCCGATTTTCGGATTGGCTCTCGGGTTTTGTCACTATCATTCATGGTAAGGGAAACCGACCGGTTCCCTACTGCACATGTGCGAAGCGCGTTGCACTTTCTGAATGGCCCAGTGGAGGAAGGAGGAGGGGGGGGAAACTTCAGAGGGGACAGTGCAGTCTCCCGGAAGTGGGGAAGGGTGCCTGTCAGAAACAGGTACCCGTTCCCCCCTGAAAGGTGCCAAATAAGCCTAAAGAGGAAGGGGTGTTGTTTACAGATGATAGGGTGGGTCTTAAACAGGAAGGGGTGTGGCCTCGGCAGGATGGGGTGGGTCGTATTTAAATTAGGGGGGTGCATGCGTTTAGTCAGGCCTAGGGCAGCACAAAACCGAAATACACCACTGTGTGGGACCCCTAATAAAAATGGTGTTCTTGTGTCCCACACTAGTGCTCCAGTGTCCAGATGTGAAAACAGCTGCTGAGTGTCCCCTTCCCGTCATAGTCGGTCTTCTTCAGGATGTCAACCATCTCCAACATCTCCCCAAAGGACATATTTGTGGCCTTAAATCTTCTCCTTCTGGATCGGGACATGTCCGGATCCGGGCTTTCCTCCTCCTCGTTCCTGTAATTAGCACGCACCTGCTCTGACTCCGCCATGTGCTCTTCACCCACTGCGCCGAACGAAAAGGGGCGGGGAATAGACTAGAAAGAACGTCAGGGGTGGGCGGAGTTACACGCATGCGCAGTGTGTATAAAGCTTACCACACGTGCGTATTACGTACGATCTGTGAGCGGAGGAAGGAGCATTGGAGGCGCCGATCGTCAGAACGAAGGTAAGAGACATACTTGTGCCTATACTGCTTCTACATTGAGGCCTATATTGTAAGAAGATTAGTAGAGTTTGGCGTGACATTAGGGTTTGTCTTGTGTTGTGTCTTGCAGTGAAAATGGATATCTTGAATGATACAGACTTCATGGCAATCCTTATTGACATGTTCAGGGAGCTGCCTTGTCTGTGGGAGATCAACCACCCACATTACAGGAACCAAACAAAGAGGAAGGCAGCGCTGGATCAATTGTTGGAAATTGTGAAGCAGGTGATCCCCACGGCAGACATCACATATTTGAAGATCTTAATTGGTGGCCTGAGGAGCACATATGTAAGGGAGCGCCAGAAAGTCCAGGATTCGCAGAGATCCGGAGCAGCAGATGACATCTATGTCCCCAGGATGTGGTACTATGGCAGGCTTCATTTTCTGGCAGGCCAGACTGAACCCGGGTCATCCCTCTCCAGTCTTCCTTCCAAGCTTCCTTCCCCCCCAGCTGAGGCTTCTGACGCCCAACCTGGGCCTTCCAGGCAACAACATGTGGAGGAGCCCAGATTGAGCCAGGTATAACATTCCTCTAAATATTTCAGGTTGTCCAATCAATGATGTTAACTAGATGTTAGTTTGGAGTACTAATTTATGATTGTGATTGATGATGCAAAAACTAAAACCATGTCCCTTTTTCCATACACAGGGAAGTCTCAGCCAGGAGGTGGCCGGGCCGAGCCGCCTGCCTGATCTGCCCGTCCCTCCCCTACACCTGGAAAGAGAAAGTGGCAGGAGGAGGAGTGCCCTAGAGGAGGCTGCCATAGGCCTCTTTTGGAGGACTACAGAGGCCCTGGGAACACCACACACCGTGGAGGATGACTTCGCTGTCATCATTGCCTCTAAAATGCAGAGGATGGAGGAGAGACAACAACTCATGTGTGAGTCGCTAATATTGGAGGCTCTTAATAAGGGGATGAGGGCCCAAATTACATCTGATACACACCTTTGTGAACTCACACATGGTCCTCCTCCTCCTCCTGCAGGTCCTCCTCCTCCTCCTCCTTCTCCTCCAGGTCCTCCTAGTCCTCCTCCTCCTCCAGGTCCTACTCCTCCTCCTGCCACATCTTCAACAGCACAGCCACAGCCCGGAATGAAGCGTGGAAGGAAGACCAGAAAGTGAGGACCCTGGATCCAGTCTGGTCGGCCAAAAGATGCAGCCTCTTGTGGTACCACAGCCTGGGGACACAGATGTCATCTGCTGCTTTCCGGATCTCTGGGACTTCTGGACCAGACTGCCCTCCCTTACATATGGACTCCTCAGGCCACCAATATTGATGTTCAAGAATTGATGTCTGCCCTGGGGGTCACAGGCTTCGCTAATTTCTCCTGTTTATCCAGCGTTGCCTCCCTCTTTGTTTGGTTCTGAGCCCTTAAAAAAGGAATTTTGGTTTGAATTATACTTTCCTATGTGTGTTTTACTTCAAAAAGGACAGTTTGTTTGTGAGGATTCAGGTACGTTGCAAAAATACAATGTGAAATTAACAAGGGACACCAACACCAAACAATCTCCTTGAGATTAAATAATAAAAGATATCAATGGTGTTGTGGTAACTTGACACACAAAACACACACAAAAATAGTCTGGAGTAAAACTAAAAATAACATTAAACAAAGATCAGCCTTTGAAAAAATACAAACATAAAATCGAAAAGAAAAATGGCTTTAAAACCAAAAAAAAAAAATAAAAAATATTTTTGAACGATGTGACAAATAACAATATATTCAGGGAATCCCAAGGAAAAAAAACAACAACGTTTGTGAGAAGTGTGTGTGAATATGAGCAGCAAAACTACTTAATTCTTGTTACATTATAAAGAAGAAGAGAGTGCACTGTATTAAACCATTTTTAACATTGCAGCGTGACGAAAGTGCTGTATCCATTGCGAACGCTAAGTTTACCAGACCGAGCTGTTCCGTGTCGGAATTTCTTCTGAGCATGCGTGGCACTTTGTGCGTCGGAACAGGCCACACACGGTCGGAATTGATGTGATCGGACTTTGCTGTCGGAAAATCCGATGGAAAATGTCCGATGGAGCCCACACACGATTGGAATTTCCGACAACACGCTCCGATCGGACATTTTCCATCGGAAAATCCAACCGTGTGTATGGGGCATAAGGGTGGATATGCTCACACTTCCACTATATTTATGTAGCAGCAGTATAGCCACTCTTGGACAGTAGGGATGAGGTTTGAGTTCAAGTTCTTGAGTTCTATCCTCAAATTATCTTTACTCTACCCCTCCTCTCTTCCCTGCAGCATGTACATATCACCCTCACTCCTACCCTCTCCCTACTATGGCACCCATCATCTCCTGCAGTTGTTGCACCCACATTCTGACATAAACACCAGGGCCACTAGACACGTGCGCTCATGCACATCCCACTCCCACCTTGCCTTCCTCACCCTCCTCCTTCTCCTAGTCTCAGGTAACATTTCTCCTAATCCTGGTCCGCCATTTTCCAAATGCAAGCCACATATTCAATACCCCTCCCCCTCTGGCAACCACCGCAATCCACTCAGTTTAATTTCTATCCCCCTGCTTCCTCAAAGCACCCCACCAATCTCATGTGCCCTTTGGAACGCCCGCTCCATCTGTAACAAGCTAACATCTGTACATGACCTCTTCATCTCTCATGGCTTGAACATACTCGCCATAACAGAAACCTGGCTGCAAAATTTTGACTCAGCTTCTCCTGCTGCCCTCTCCCATGGTGGTCTCCATTGGACTCACTCCTCCAGACCCAACAGACAGAAAGGAGGTGGAGTTGGCTTCCTTCTGTCCCCACAAAGCACCTTCCAAGTCCTTACTGTCCCTCCCTCTCTATCCCTCTCTTCTTTCGAGATGCACTGTATTCGTCTGTTTTCTCCCATTTCTCTGAGGATTGCAGCAATTTATAGGCCTCCAGGACCGGTATCGCGCTTCATTGATGACTTTGCTGCCTGGCTACCCTACTTTCTCTCCTCTGAAATACCCACCATTATTCTTGGTGACTTTAACATTCCTGTCAATGTTAACAGCCCAACTACAGCTAAACTTCTCAACTTAACCTCATCTTTTGACCTAACCCAATGGACACATACTTCCACTCACTCCAATGGTAATACCCTTGACCTTGTATTCTCCCATCTCTGCAACCCTGGCAACCTCACCAACACCCCTTTCCTCTATCTGATCACAACCTCATTACTTTCACTGTATCCTTGCCTCCAACCACCCATCCCTCCAAGCAGCAAACAATTACTTGTAGAAACCTTCGCCACTTTAACCCTTCTCTTCTCTATTCTGCTACTGACCACCTATATGACATAATCTCTCCCCTGTCCTGTCCTGACGTGGCCACTTCTGTCTACAACAGTTCACTCTCATCATCACTAGATGCACTTGCTCCTCTAACCACACGCAGAATTAGGCCCCGACCATTACAACCCTGGCAAACTGACAACACTAGAAATCTCAAGAGACATTGCCGTGCTCTTGAACAACTGTGGCGTAAAACCAAATGCCTGCAAGACTTCACCCTATATAAATCTGCCCTTCTAAAATACAATTCATGCCTCCATGCTGCCAAACAAGCCTACTTTGTCTCTCTTATTAATTCCTTGTCATCCAGTCCCCGTCGGCTCTTCTCAACCTTTAACTCTCTGCTTCGTCCACCACCCCCTCTACCCACTAACTCACTCACTGCCCAAGAGATTGCCAATCACTTCAAAGACAAGATCGATGCAATTCGTGAGGACATCTCCACTGTGCGTACGTCTTCCCCACCCATCATACCTTGCCCAGCAGCACATTCAACACTCTCAACAAATCTATCTGTCTACTCCTCACCTCACTCCTTCAGTCTCCTCTCGCATTACTAACTTACTAACTGACATATCAGCATGGATGTCGCACCACTTCCTTAAACTAAATCTCTCTAAAACTGAGCTATTAATATTCCCCCCCGCCCGTGCCCCCCTCCATGACTTTTCCATCAAAATCAACAATGCAACCATCAGTCCCTCCCCTCACGCCAGGGTACTAGGTATAATCCTAGACTCTGACTTGTCATTTCAGCCTCAAATCCAATCGCTGTCAAAAGTTTGTAGAATTCACCTCCGTAACATCTCTAAAATTCGCCCTTTTTTAACAAATGAAACCACCAAGCTCCTCATTCACTCCCTTGTTATCTCTCGCCTTGACTATTGCAACTCCCTTCTCATTGGCTTACCGCTCCATAGGCTATCCCCTCTTCAGTCTATCATGAATGCTGCTGCCAGACTTATCCACCTTACCAACCGCTCAGTGTCTGCCAACCCTCTACTTCAATCCCTACACTGGCTCCCAATCACCCAGCGAATTAAATTCAAAATTCTAACCATAACATACAAAGCCATTCACAACTCTGCCCCAAGCTACATCACTAATCTTGTCTCCAAATATCGCCCAAATCGACCTCTCCGCTCTTCTCAAGACCTCCTGCTTTCAAGCTCTCTCATCTCCTCCTCCCATGCTCGTCTCCAGGATTTCTCCAGAGCCTCTCCCATCCTCTGGAACTCGCTACCTCCATCTATCCGGCTATCCCCTACTCTTGCTACCTTCAGGCAATCCCTGAAAACTCATCTCTTCAGGAAAGCCTATAATGTCTCCAACTAATCTCCTACCACTTCCACCAGCTCATTCCCCACAGTTACAACCTTTTGTACCACCTGCCCCACCCTATTAGATTGTAAGCTCTTCTGAGCAGGGCCCTCTTAATCCTATTGTATTGTATTATAACTGTATTGTCTCCCTTTTATATTGTAAAGCGCTGCGTAAACTGTTGGCGCTATATAAATCCTTAATAATAATAATAATAATAATAATAATGTTCGACTCGAACATCGGCTGTTCGCAAGTTAGGGAACACCCTTTAAAAGTCTATGGGAGAAATCAAAAGTGCTAATTTTAAAGGCTTATATTTATGGTATTGTCATAAAAAATGTTTGGGGACCTGGGTCCTGCCCCAGGAGACATGGATCAATGCAAAAAAAAAGTTTTAAAAACGGCCGTTTTTTCAGGAGCAGTAATTTTAATAATGCTTAAAGTGAAACAATAAAAGTGTAATATCCCTTTAAATTTCGTACCTGGGAGGTGTCTATAGTATGCCTGTAAAGGGGCGCATGTTTCCCGTGTTTAGAACAGTCTGACAGCAAAATGACATTTCAAAGGAAAAAAAGTCATTTAAACTACTCGCGGCTATTAATGAATTGCCGGTCCGAAAATACACATAAAAGTTCATTGATAAAAACGGCATGGGAATTCCCCACAGGGGAACCCCGAACCAAAAAAAGAAAATGACGTGGGGGGTCCCCCTAAATTCTATACCAGGCCCTATAGGTCTGGTATAGATATTAAGGGGAACCCCAGCCAAAATTAAAAAAAAAAAATGGCGTGGGGTCCCCCTCAAAATATGGATTTTAAGAGGAACCCCGTGCCAAAATTAAAACAAAAAAACGGCGTGGGGTCCCCCCAAAAATCAATACCAGACCCTTATCCGAGCATGCAACATGGCAGGCCACAGGAAAAGAGGGGGGGACGAGAGAGCGCCCCCCTCCTGAACTGTACCAGGCCACATGCCCTCAACATTGGGAGGGTGCTTTGGGGTAGCCCCCCAAAACACCTTGTCCCAATGTTGATGAGGACAAGGGCCTCATCCCCACAACCCTGGTTGTGGGGTTCTGCGGGCGGGGGGCTTATCGGAATCTGGAAGCCCCCTTTAACAAGGGGAACCCCAGATCCCGGCCCTCCTCCCTGTGTGAAATGGTAAGGGGGGTACCCCTACCATTTCACTAAAAAACTGTCAAAAATGTTAAAAATGACAAGAGACAGTTTTTGACAATTCCTTTAGTTAAATGCTTCTTCTTTCTTCTTTCTTCTATCTTCTATCTTCCTTCGGTTTCTTCCTCCATCTTCTTCTTCTTCTGGTTCTTCTGGTTCTTCCTCCGGTGTTCTCGCCCAGCATCTTCCTCCGTGGTCGTGGCGTCGGCGTCTTCTTCCCTTCTTCTCTGGGCTGCTCCACATCCATGATGGGGCAGGACCCAGGTCCCCAAACACTTTTTATGACAATAACTTGCATATAAGCCTTTAAAATTAGCACTTTTGATTATTCATGTTCGTGTCCTATAGACTTTAACAGTGTTTGTGTGTTCAAACAAATGTTTTGCCTGTTCGCAAGTTCTGGTGCGAACCGAACAGGGGGGTGTTTGGCTCATCCCTTTTGGACAGCAGCATTGTCAATCTGTGTAGAGGGTGGTGTTAGATGGACTAGTAGCTTTATATGGATTTAGGTGGCTGACAAATGAAATACTAACTCCATTTAAAGTGGAGGTAAACTCTACTTTTGAACCTGTACCTACAGGTAACCCTTAATAATTCTTACCTGTAGGTACAGTGAATATCTCCTAAACTTGAAGGATCACTGGGTGAAGATGACAGCCCCAGGATACATGACAGCGATGCGCAGGAAGGGAACCGTTTTACAGGTAAGTCTGTCATAATGTGCTAGTATGCTGTGCATACTAGTACATTATGGCTTAACCCTGCAGGGGGGCGTACTTTATTCCTATTTTATTTTTTTCCTGCTGGGATAAAGGATTTAAGTACACATATAAAAATTGACCACTGTAATGACCATTTTTACTGGACAGCTTAGTCTGTTTAAGGAAACTGAAAAAAGAACAGTTGTACTGCCAAGATCAACAAAATTCTAAAACTAAGTTACAAAGAGTGCTGTGTTAATGCTTGTGACATGCTGCATGATATATGCCATTTTTGATTATGTTCATAGTTTCACTTTAATGCTTAACACTTAAACCTAAAAATGAATCCTTTACCCGATTCCTAAACCCCCCCCCCCAAAAAAAAAAAATATATCAATTACCATTAAAAGATTCTCTTGTAAGAACTTACCCTGTCTCTAATACTGATGGTACAGATAGCTTCTCAGGTCTCCTCCACCACTGTCCATCTGGCATGCCTGTGCTGGTTCCCTTCAATGTTGCCAACTGTTGGCAATTTTCTCCTGCCAGTAAATGCCAGTAAATGTAAAAGGTTGCCAGTAAAAAATATGGCTGTGACGCTCGGCTTGGTCCGGAGCCGGCTGAGGCCATCGAGTGCCTGCTACTGTGTGATCGAATGGCTCTGGCGGAAGCAATGCCTGAGCATGTTGTGTGATGCCATGGTGCAATGGAGCTAAGCAGTGCGGCCAGAGCCTCGTGTGTGGTTCTGCGGTATGGCAGCAAGGCAGGCTGGTACCGGGACCATCAGTGCTGTTTAGACTGAAGTGGACTGGAGGAACTACTTGGCTTGGAGAGAGACTGTCACTGTGACTTAGGAGGGGAGGTGTTGTATCAGTGAGGTGTTATCATCATCTGTGCTGCTGCACACTGCTGTCAGTGTCACTGTGAGAGTCAATGTTATGTGTGTGTGCTGCCCATTTTAACTCCTTTCCCTCCTGTCTCCTGTCCCTGAGCTACTTACTTACTATATTGAAAATTAGGGTTGTCCCGATACCGATACTAGTATCGGTATCGGCACCGATACCGAGCATTTGCCCGAGTACTTGTACTCGGGCAAATGCTCCCGATGCTTCCCCCGATACCTAGAAGACAGCTGTGATCGGCGCGTGGGGGAGTTACAAGATTCTCCCCCAGCGGCTTTCACCAGCTTTAGTGACATACAGCGGTGATCGGTCACCGCTGTATGTCACTGCATCCTCCTCCATGCCCCCTCCGTTCCTCTGTGCCTCTCCGCTGTCCCCCTCCGTTCCTCTCTCCTTATCTGTGTCTCTCCGCTATCCCCTCCGTTCCTCTCTCCTTATCTGTGCCTCTCCGTTCTCCCCCTCCGTTCCTCTCTGCTTTTCTGTCCCCCTCCGCTGTCCCCTCCGTTCCTCTCTCCTTATCTGTCCCTCTCAGCTGTCCCCTCAGTTCCTCTCTCCTTATCTGTTCCCTCCGTTCTCCCCCTCCGTTCCTCCGTCCCCCTCTTCCTTCCATTGTGAATAGACAGAGTCAGCTGACTCTGTCCATTCACATAACTGAAACATTGTAATCTTCTGTGATTACTATGTGTCAGTTTATGAATGGAGAGGAGCCGCTGTCTTCTCTCCATTCATTCTCAGTGCAGCTGAGGTTGCAGAGAAGGGGACTGGGGAATCTCTATCCTCTGTCTCTTTCTCTGTCTCAAGTGGGAGATATCAGAGGTCTGTTAAGACCCCTGATATCTCACCAAAGCCCCCCAAAAGGGCTGATTAAAAAAAAAAAAAAAAAAACAATAAAGAATAAAAATATATTATTGTAAAAAATAAAAATTGTAAAAAAAAAAAAAATAACACACATACAACGTTCCCCCCCCCCCCCCCAAAAAAGCAAGCACTGTTAAAAAAAAAAAAAAAAAACTGTCACGTGACATTAAAAAAAAAGTATCGGTAATTGGTATCGGCGAGTACTTGAAAAAAAGTATCGGTACTTGTACTCGGTCCTAAAAAAGTGGTATCGGGACAACCCTATTGAAAATAAAATAAGAAATATGTTTTTTGCCTTATTATCTACCTTAAACCATATTGCTAATTGCATATTGTATTTGTTTGTAGCTTAAACGATCTAATTTGCACTTAAAACTGTAATTTTGTAACTTTTGGAAACGCCAGTAAAAACGTGGCTATGCCAGTAAATTTTGAGTGTGGTGTCAGTAAATTTCAATCTGGTAGGTTGGCAACACTTTCCCTGTGCCACGCAGCATTTCATGTCCGGGCAACATGGTCTTTCTTGCTGTGGAGTTCAGTTTCCCAGGCAAAACAGTCGTGTCCTGCTCCTTCCTTGCTTCTCATTGGTCCCCTGTCAAACAGCAATAGAGTTAAATATCACTTGTGCAGTATCTAATGTGCATGGGTGACTGACCCATGCCTGTATATGGTTACAATTCTGGCTTCTACCTCAACTGACCTTTTGCACATTTACTGACCTTGCTTGCCGTGACCCTCTATTACTCTTCAGTCGAGACACCATTTTGTATCATTGTCTTTGGACGTCTATATTTTCCTAAACAACAGGCACCTTTGTTCTACCTTTGCTCAGCCTAATATGCTATTCGGTAGAAGGATTATCACATTGTGTGATAAGTCCTGGGGGCAACCAAGTACCAGAAAGCCTGCTTGCCTTAAAGTGGAACTTTACACATAACAACATAATTTACATAACTGCATTTGCATTTACTATACCCACGAAAGGGATCTGCCTAAAGTGATCTAGCAGGACTTGATTTTCTGACTAAAGTTTCACTTTAAGGGAATGGCAGATGCTATAGGTGAAGCTACGGTAGCCAGCTATATTGTCTGTCTGAACACTTGTATAGAAGCGAGTATTGCACCTCTAATAACCTTTTCTCACTGGCTTTTGGGTCAGGTTCACCCCTGAGTTTTTCAAGTGGACTTTAGTGAAAGCTCCGTGAGAAGGATGATGTAAATGGTCTTGTATCCATTTATTACCAGCCTACCTCCAAGTCAGTGCAGATCTAAAAAAAAAATGAAAAGGAACAGCATCTTTTTTAAGTTTTCCAAACCTAAGCATGACAAATTGGAGGTAGCCTGATGAAAATGGACAGAAGTCTGCAGCCCACAGAGCTATCCGTTTATCAAACTGAATGGGCATGATTGTCAAAAAACAGACAATCATCCTGTTCAGCTCCAATTCAGCAGGGGATTCGCTACCGATCCCTTGCTGAATACAGCAGAGTGGATCTATGTTAAAAAGCCCTGAACCCAAATCCCTCTTGTTCCAAACCTTGCCCTTAAATTAGGCAAAACTTTTTTTCATTTTGGATAAAGTAAGAGAGGGTGATAACCCCTGTAAGGTTTGTTTCTGCCTTCTTTGTCCCATTGGGGAGATTCACCTTCACTTCCTGTCCCATAGCCAAAGCAGGAAGTGAGAGGAAATCCCTACAAATTAAGGGAATCTCTTAGGGACTCCCAGGTTACCATTGGAAGATTTCCCCTCTATTACTTTTCTGGGGACAACCCAAAGTGTGATTTTTTTTTCTTTCAATTTCAATGATAATGGTAAACAGGACAAGTGGTGAGGGTAAATCTCCCTAACAAGGGCACAGACAGCAATAAAACCTGACAGGTGTTCTAATCCCTCTCCACTCTATCCAAAATAAAAAAAAAACTGTTTTGCTTAGTTATACTTTACCACTTCAGCTCCAAAAGGTTTTACCCCCTTCCTGACCAGGCCTTTTTTGCAATACAGCACTGCGTTAATTTAACTGATAATTATGCGGTCGTGTAACACTGTACCCAAATAAAACTGATGTACTTTTTTCCCCACAGAGCTTTCTTTTGGTGGCATTTGATCACCTCTGTGGTTTCTATTTTTTGCGCTATAAACAAAAAAACTATTTTGAAAAAACAATATTTTTTACTTTCTGCTATTAAACATATCCAATAAAAAAAATGTAAAAAAATCAAAGTTCTTCATAAATTTGAGGCCAATATGTATTCTGCTACATATTTTGGTCAAAAAATCCCAAGTGTATATTGATTGGTTTGCGCAAAAGTTATAGCATCTACAAACTATAGGATATTCCAGAGGACAAATCTGACACTAAGTGATACTTTTGGGGCACCAGTAACACCAATACAGTGACCAGTGCTAAAAAAAATGTACTGTCAGTGTATAAATGACACTGGCAGGGAAGGGGTTAACATCAAGGGCAATCAAAGTGTTAAATGTGCTCCCTATGAGTGCTTTCTAACTGTGGGGGATGTGCTTTAACTAAAGGAAAACAGAGATCCGTGTTTCTGCTTAGCATAAGATCTTAAGTTTTCTCTCTGGCAAAACCGTTCTGCCTCTCTACGAACGAGCGCCTGGTTCCCGTCGCGGGACCCACTGATTTGCGGTGTCCAATCACAGTGGAAGTGGGGCTCTGGTGGTGTGCACACGCACCCCAGAGCCAAAGAAGAAGATCACGTACAGGTACGTAATTTTGCACTTAAGGGCCACCCTGCCACAGTATATGTACGCGGGGCGGTCCTTAAGCCATTAAAGCAACCCTGTTGAGATGAAAAATAAAAAAGGTTGGCAAACCTGTTAAAGAAAAGTAATACTTACTATTCCAGCACTCTCCAGTCTTCACTCTCTTGGAGAGCTAACTATGATACTGCTATTTGACACTTTGGGTCTGTCAGATACCTGGTTCCCCATTAGGCACTGTGGTGTGTACATTACCAAAAGACATAGTAGTGACGGAATGACTGGTGGGAGAAACCACAGTGCTATACAGGTCTGAGCCATCCAACATACCCAAAAGGAACAGAGTTCTTGTCAAGTTGGTTTAACTGATACATGCTGACACTGCTGAAATTGTCCTGTGCATCTAGGAATCAATTACTGTACCTCTGGTCACAAAAGAGTTACTGTTCGCAAATCTGTCAGTGTAAAAACATAACTGCCTAAAAAAATATGTTTTTGAACTGTTGCCCTATTAAAAGTTAATATACTTCAAGTATAATTTTAGAATCCCCTTCATATCTTAATAATGTCTGAAGATCAGCATAAGCTTTACTTGTAGGAGTTACGCAAAACCAATCTCTGCAGATTTATTTCGATGTCTATTAGAAGCTTTTTGAAAAACCCACAGTCTTTGTTATGTGCAAATGGTCACACACTGATTAAAGTGTTTATGGAATATATTTCACGTTCATCTGAAGCTGTCAGATGCAAAAGGCAGAGCTTGAAAGAAAAGATAAATTGAGTTCCACATGCTTTTTACTGACACACTCCATTCTGGAAAGCATCCAAAGTACCATTATTTTTTCCAGCTGTGTAATTCAATATTGTACAATACATTTCCACTTTTTTTTCTCTAACCATCTACAGGAATGCTATAAATTTACACTGCATGTAAGTATATTCTCTATGATGTTTTATTAAAGTAGAAAAGACCATATTCTGTAAGAATGGTCCATTTGACCTGTGCTTTAAAAGACTGACCCACATACTTATTGACAGGTCTGGACAATTGTTGTCTACTCTGATGCTTCAGATTATACTGCATATTAAAAAGATTGTATAATAATGGCTTACATTAGCTTCACTTTACCATATTTTCCATTTCACACATCACATATCTGACAGCTTATTAGTAGGCTTGGCCTCATATTTGGGTGAGATGTTGGCCAGATTAGGTAGCTAATAGTTGAATTCAGGATGACCACCTAAAGGGACATGTTGCTGTAATTAAAATAACAAGTGAACTGTCAAAGAAATCAAAACACAGAGGTCTGGGTCCAGTAAATCTAAAGCTTGTAAACACCATAGACATAAGACAATGAGGCTCCAGCTGAGGTTACAATGATCTGTATTTTGTAACATTGATGCAACCAATAAACAGTCGTTTGCCATCTTCTCCCCATGTATAGTTGCATACATCAACTGAAATAAATTAAAAAAGATAACAAAAAATGTTAGTTTGTTGTTTAACCACTTCCTGTCCAGCGTACGTATATACAGTATATACTGTATATATGTCTTGGTTGGGAAGAGGCTATACCAGGATCATGGCTGATGATCACATGCCTGATGAAGGGGTCCTGCGTGACTCTGAAACGTTGCACTCTCCTTGTGTTGTGATCATGCAATAAATTACATGTTTGGTATCTACATCGTTCCATGGCGTGCTGGCAAATATCTTCACAGTGTTTACACCACACACGTGAGGTATTGAGGTATGGTGAACATCATAGTGAGAGCAATAGATCTAGTGCCAGAACTCATGTCACTGCTAAACTGATAACCTGGGGCCTGGTATATTTCAAGGGGGAGTGGTTGCACACTCATTGCTTCATGCCTGGATAAGGGACTGGTATGAATTTTGGAGGTGACCCCACCTCCCCCCATGTATTGTTTTTGTCTAGGGCCGCCCTCAAAATCCATACTAGAGCCCACCCTTCTCAAGGATATAAATGTGGTATGGATTACAATGGAGGCCCCATGTGCTTCTTTTCAAATAAAGGCATGATACACTTTTTTGTAAACAATGTGTATTGTTCTTTTAAGAAAAAAATGGTCCAGCTCAAAATTCATACCATACCTTTATCTACTGAATAAGGATAAATTAAGGATTTCTTTCTTTTTTCTTTCTTTCTTTCTAAATGTCACTTTTGCTAGAGTACATTGTACTGGTGCACAGCTTCACATGCAAAACGTAGGCATCCCACTAGCATGATTATTAAAATGAATCTTTTATTTTTTGTTATGCATTAGTACACCTATAGCAGTGGTGTACCACTACCCCCTCACAGCTGTCTAATTGAGCTTAGCGGCTGTGTCCATACAGTCACTGTGTTTCAATAGATGTGAATGGGCTGCCCACTGGCAAGGACTACAATGGGTTGATCTACTAAAACTGGAGAGTGTAAAATCTGGTGCAGCTGTGCATGGTAGCCAATCAGCTCCTAACTTCAACTTGTTCAATTATGCTTTGATAAAAAAACTGGAAGCTGATTGGTTTCTATGCAGAGCTGCCCCCGATTTTGCGTGCTCCAATTTTAGTAAATCAACCCCCAAGTAGTCATTGCCAGTGTGAATGAGGCATGTTACACACAATGCTTGCACTATTTTGTTTTTCTTACTTCTCAATAAAATTGTTGCTTTTATTTTACCTTTTTTTCCTTCTGTCATTGGTTACAAAAGTTCTATTCAACTAAAATATTTCTGTTTATCTAAGTAATTATTCTTAGCAGTAGTTTTATTTAGAATTAAGACATGTACAGTATTTGCACTGTATTAGCAGAGCTTTCCTGCTTATTGCTTTGTCTGCTATTTTACCTAATTATATTACTGTTTGATAAGTTATATTTATAGATCTCATAAAATGTTATACCTTAAAAAAAAAAAACTAAAAAGAAAGATCCAGTTGGAGATCCATATTAAATAAGGAAAATGCCAAAAGATTCATATCTTGTCCATAACAAACCTAACTCCTGCATATAATAGGAAACATGCACCCGAAACTGAAACAGATAATAGATAAACAATGAGAAGTAGCTCTAAGGACACGCTTTATTGTAACTAAGTAAATAACATGTTCTTATTGAAAAACGTGCACAACACAATTCTTTTTTATTTAAATATAACATCATGGTAGATGTAGGCCAAATTACTAAAACCTCATATAGGCTTTAACATATTAATATCATTTTAAAAAGTTGTTTTTCATCTTTTTTAAATTTGTAGCTTTCAATGAAAAATACCCAGTGATTCTGCCATAAACGTTCAGGCACTTCTTGTTATGCAGTGAACACTGTTTCTCAACAGTGGTCCTGCATTGTCACCCATGCCACCCCACATTACACTACAAGCAGCCACAGTAAAAATAGCAGGTTAAATGAAAAAAATGACCCAATGTGTGGATGGGGAAATCCTCCCACTGAGCCTTTTGTATTCTGACAGCAGGGAGACTTCCCCCACCATCAGAATACACTGATCAGCACTGCTGGCTATAGCCGATGGTACTGATAAAGTGGGGCAAATTCGAATGGCAGGTTGTACAGAAATACAGTACAGTATGGATTGAAGTTTGTCTATGCATGGATTGAAATTTGAATTGCCCCTGCTGAACTGGGCCAGAGCAATCACGCGCAGCCAACCCTGCAGTATGTGCATATAGACAGGTAGAGGCTGAAAGAGAATGGAGGGGCTTAGAATCACAGAAATGCCAAAAATGGTGAAAACAGGGTTTTATGAGAAACAAAAATTAGGCAACTAAATGTTATTTTGTTAAGGTTTAGAATCACTTTACTTTCCCTGAAGACTCATCACAACCTAAAAATGATTTTATCTTAGCTATTCAAAAGGTAAAGTATAAACCTTCCAAAACATATACAGACACTAATAAAAAAAAAAAAAACATTCTGCCATAACTAAAATGTATGTATATAGACGGTACGTTGTGTGTATATATATATTGGTTTGGTTTTAGATACATAAAGTTTATTATTCAGTAGCAATGTAGGTGATATGATTTATTTTTATTTGCAGAGTAACTGCAGGTAGGACTTTTTTGTTTTGAATTAAATAATAGAGGTTTTAAAAAAATCTGTTTTCCAACTGTATATTGAAGAATATTATCTTACCAAGACAAAAAAGGCATTTTCTTCATCTTTGCTTAATATAGAAATATTTTAGATAAGGATACCTATAAAGAAAACAAAAACATTACCTATCAACATAATTACCCACAGGAAAAATAACTACAATTTCTCTGTATATTTATCTCAGTAAAAAAAATCTAATAGAGAATACAAAATAACATTTAAAAACGAATACTCATAGTTAACTTTTTGTTCAAATATTTTATTGGGAATAAAATATCAAACGTTCAATACAAAGATATGAGCAATAATGCCATGAATACAAGCTTTTAACAGGTACAGTATAACAAAAGTAAAGCATAGAGACAACCTTATGGAATCATATAACAATTAGCATTTGGCAAAAGAGGACAAGCCTTAAAAAAGACAGTCCAAAGTAGTCTGGCAATCTGGGCATATAAAATACCTGTATATTACAAGAAAAAAGTGGGTGGGAGGATCGGGTGGAATGCACTAGGTAGGGCACACAGACAAAGGGTCTGTCAAAAAGTACAGGGGTAGTAGTTTGGTACACCCACCAGAAGAGTGTACCCAAAGCACAAGAGTACTGAGAGACTGCAATCTGAGGCATTCTGTGTGAACGTACTTGGGAGAAGGCCTGCCAAAAGACCAAAACAAGGTGCAAAGAAACTTGGGGAGAAATATAACAAGGAGAAGACAGGAGCTGAAAGAGTGTGGAGAGGACAAAAGAAAGGGTAAGAGAAGGGAAGAAAAGACAGCAGGAGAAAGAAGGAGAAAAAAGGAGAAAAAAAGAAGGAGAAAAAAGTGAGGAAGGGGTATGGGGGGAAGGTGGGGGACACCAATGAGGGAGCTAAAGACACCAATGACAGACGTGGAACAGGGTCTAGAGGATTGTGGAAGAAATAAAGTATTGTCAAAACCTAAGGGTAAATAATAAGTTACCAAGGGTCTCCAGAAGATATTTCACTTTTTAAATAAAGTTTAAGCATTAACCATGGCTATAAATATCAAACAATGAAATGTCAAGAAAAACATGACAATATGTAGGTTTTTTAACAAAGTGGTAAATATGATTAAAAAACAATATTACTAATGCCTGATGGTAGTCCATTTAAAGCTTAAGGACCGCCCCACGTACATATACTGTGGCAGGGTGGCCCTTAAGCGCAAAATCACGTACCTTTACGTGATTCCTCTCCTTGGCTCTGGGGCATGCACACGCGCTGCCAGAGCCCTGCCCCGCTGTGATTGGACACAGCAGGAGCCACTCATAATGGCCGCTGGGACCCACTGATCATTCACAGAAGAGGCAGAACGGTGGTCTGCCTATGTAAACAAGGCAGACCGCCGTTCTGTGAGGGAGGAAAATGGAGTTCTTGTGTTTCTGCTAGGCAGAAACACAGATCTGTGTTTTCCTCCAGTCACAGCATTCCCTCCACAGTTAGAAAGCACTCCCTTGGAGAACACTTAAGCCTTTGATCAGCCCTGATGTTAACCCCTTTCCCGCCAGTGTAATTTATACAGTGACAGTGCATTTTTTTAGCACTGAACACTATATTGGTGTCACTGGTCCCCAAAAAGTGTCACTTAGTGTCAGATTTGTCCGCCGCAATGTCACCGCCATTACTAGTAAAAACAATAAAAAAAATTAGAAGTCCATAAAGCTATCCCATAGTTTGTAGACGTTATAACTTTTGCGCAAACCAATATACACTTATTGGGATTTTTTTTTTACCAAAAACATGTAACAAAATACATATTGGCCTAATTTGATGAAAAAAATGTATCTTTTTACATTTTTTATTGGATGTGTTTTATAGCAGAAAGTAAAAAATATATTTTTTTCTCAAAATTGTCAGCCTTTTTTTGTTTATAGCACAAAAAATAAAACCCTCAGAGATGATCAATTACCACCATAAAAAAGCTCTATTTGTGGGAAAAAAATGGATGTCAATTTTATTTGGGTACAGTGTCACACGGCCGCGCAATTGTCAGTTAAAGCAATGCAGTGCCGTATAGCAAATAATGGCCTGGTCAGGAAGGGCATATTGTGGCTCAGATCGCCGTGGCGATCTGAGCCAGAAGTTCTGCCCCCCTCCTTCCCCCTTCTGGGACACATAATAGACTACAAGATCATTCACAAGATGCAGTGAGACTTATGCATTTGAGGTAGGAAACAAGCTGTAAAAGCTGCAAGGCTTCACTTCTCGTTTCCCTTACTAGAGATGCCAGCGGCTGCACTCAAAGCTGATTGAAGAATCAGTTAGGGTGAGGACATCGCTGGATCCCCGGACAGGTAAGTGTCCTTATATTAAAAGTCAGAATCTACAGTATTTGTAGCTGCTGACTTTTATTTTTTTTTTGGGGGGGGGGGGAGCCAGGAGCTCCTCTTTAATATATTTTTATTTAACATTTTTTTTACACCCTGTCATCAGAGTAGCTCAGTGTCACCATAGTAACACTGTACTACTCTGGGGTGATAAGGGATTTTTTTTACACTGTTTTTGTTTATTAAGTGAAGGTCACTATGCAAGCAATAGCTGTAGCTGTCACGAATAGGTTAACCATTCATGAACAGCTTGCTTTTGAATGTGATCTGTGATTAGCTAATTTAATCACATGGTACAGGCAGCCAGCTGCCATAGGATTGCTTTGGGCCAATCACAGATCACAATAGTAAGCTAGCTGTTCATAAATACAGCCCCATTTATAACAGGTTGTTTACATTGTGATCATTATGACTAAGCATAGCGACCACATGATACCCGGTTACCGGGCATCGGTAACAGTGATCTGTTGTGTTCATTCCTGAACAGGTGCAGGCTCAATCACATATATATATATATATATATATATATATATATATATATATATATATACACACGTGACTGATCCTGCACTTGCCACCCAGCCACAGTACATCTACTGTGCGGGAGCGGCAAGTGGTTAACTATGTGCAAACATGTCTAATACATAGTGGGCCCTGTGCACTCCCATGTCTTTAGTGGTCCCTGATAGGGATGAGCCGAACACCCTCCTGTTCAGTTCGCAGCAGAACATGCGAACAGGCAAAAAATTTGGCAAGAACACACGAACACCGTTAAAATCTGTGGGACACGTACATGAATAATCAAAAGTGCTAATTTTAAAGGCTTATATGCAAGTTATTGTCATAAAAAGTGTTTGGGGACCCGGGTTCTGCCCCAGGGAACATGTATCAATGAAATTTTTTTTTTCGGGAGCAGTGATTTTTTTAATGCTTAAAGTGAAACAATAACAATTAAATATTCCTTTAAATATTGTGCCTGGAGGAATGTCTATAGTATGCCTGTAAAGTGGCGCATTTTTCCCGTGTTTAGAACAGTACCACAGCAAAATGACATTTCTAAAGGAAAAAATGTAATTTAAAACTGATCGCTGCTGTAATGAATTGTCGGGTCTCAGCAATATAGATAAAACTCATTGAAAAAAAGAGCATGGGATTCCCCCTCCCCCAGTCCATTACCAGGCCCTTTGGGTCTGGTATTGAAGTGGCAACGAGGATCAGTTTATGTGGCCATAGTTATGTGCATAGTAAGACTGATTTAGAATTTCAGCTAAGAATCATATGCCTTACATTTCATGTTGAAATGTTCATGTTCAAGCTACTAATGAACTGTTGCAATTATTGTGGGAGGCAGGTTATAAGGTGTCCCGAAAAAAGGCCCAATTGTGCCAAGAGACTGTAAAGTACCTGGGATTCAGAGTATCACAAGGACAGAGACAATTGGGAGAAGGCAGGAAAGAAGCTGTTTGTCAGATCCCCACCCTGAATACCAGACAGCAAGTACGTGAATTCCTGGGGGCGGCAGGATTTTGCCGAATCTGGATACCGGACTTTGCCACAAAAGCCAGACCCCTCTATGAATCCACAAAGGGGGTAGAAAAGGAACCCTTTCAATGGGGAGAACAACAAAACAGAGCATTCCAAGACATTAAGGTTTCCCTAATGCAGGCCCCCGTGCTAGGCCTGCCGGAAAGCCAGAATTATATTATATATAATATATATTATTATTATATTTCCCGGCTACCCACATTGGCACAAGCTGATCCAGATGTGTAGAATGCACCCACAATAACCCAAGACAGGGACCTGTACCGCCCCCTGGAGTAAAAGCTGTAGGAGCCTCACCAATGGAAGAATTGATGGTTCACTCCACTGTCATGCCTCCTGCAGGTGGATACAAATATTTGTTAGTAGCCGTTTTGTACCTATTCAAATTGGGTAGAGGCATGGCCCACACGGACTGAGACTACGAAAGACGTGGTTAAATGCCTGACTCAGGAGAATATCCCCAGATATGGAATCCCCTCTGCCATAGGCTCAGACAATGGCCCTGCCTGTCCACAAGTGCCTCCAGGAATTAGCAACAACACTTAAGATTACTTGGAAACTACACACCACATATAGGCCCCAAAGCTCTGGAAAAGTTGAACGAATGAGTCACAACTGGCCAAGCTCTGCCAGGAAACCCAAATGAAATGGACCTTGATGTTGCCCATTGCTTTACTGAGAATTCGGAGTACCCCAACAAAGAGGACAAATCTGTCCCCTTTTGAGGTATTATATGGTAGGCCCCCACCCATCATTACAGGTATTAGAGGAGATTTGCATCAGATAGGAGGGGTTGTTAGCCGTTAAATGATACAGGGACTTGGGGAGAGTATGCAAGACATAGGGAAATGGGTTCAGGAGAAACTTCCCATAAGCTTGTCAAACCCAGTACATCCCTTTAAGCCAGGAGATGCAGTGTGGGTAAAAGAGTGGAACTTAATCCCACTAGGGCCAAGATGGAGAGGTCCTTACACTTTTTTTTGCTATCTACCCCAACAGCCATTAAGGTGGCCGAGGTGACACCCTGGATATACCACTCTAGGATGAAACGAGCTGATGACCTCACAGACTCCTGGCACAGTACAGTAAATCCCCAAGACCCTTTGAGACTGAGATTGACCAGAGAAATCAGAAGGAAGAACTCCAGCCCTGTTTTCAGCACTTTTCTGGGAGCTGCTGAATCTACACATGGCAGAAGATAGACGGACTGCAGCCCTGCGGCCACCACACCCCTGGATGCTGCTGGCTCAATGCACAGCGGAAGATAAAGAACATCTACTAAACTCTGCTCCAACCACAGCCTGGACGCTGGTTGGTCTATGCATAAGCTGAAGCTTGAGGATATTCATCAGTGTAATGTTAACTAAAAATTTTATAATGAGACTGTTGATAGCCATAGCAGTGATACTGGCCGAGCTAAAAAGGGGGAGGGTGATTCATGTGACCCTTTTATAAAGGCCACCAGAGTAGGATCCATAACTACCAAGGTGTTACTGTGGCACTCTCATTATCAATGCAAGGGCACAGTAACTGGTACCTGCATACATAATGGGACTACCTATTCAATGTGCTCTGTTGAAAATCAGATAACCTGTTATGACCCCACTTATGCACCCTATAAAACTTGGCTAACTGTTTGGAGCTTTAGCTTCACCGGTAAGCTGGTAAACCATACCCTGATCACCAACTCAAGTATTGCAGACACAAGTTTTAATTATTTTCTGATTCCCCCTATAGTGTATAGAGTGCTGATATTTCTACTCTTTTTGTATTCCTATTGTTACCATGAGCCAAGGGTCATTATCCCAGTGTTTTATAAGTTAATGAGAGACCCGACTGGAGCTGACAATGGGGAATAGTCTCGGTAGAAGAATGTTTTGTGCCTGCTAGTGAGGCCACCATGAAGATGAAAGAAAAAAACAATATGGTATTTAGTGATGCTTAATCTCGCTCATATTAATTGCTATGATTATGATCAAAGGGGGAATGAAGTGGCAACGAGGGTCAGTTTATGTGGCCATGGTTATGTGCATAGTAAGACTGATTTAGAATTTCAGCTAAGAATCATATTCCTTATATTTCACGTTGAAACTATTTATGACAGGCTGTGGTCAGACACTGAACTCACTCACTTACTTCCCCCTCCCATCTTAGACGAAAACCGCAAAGAGCAAATTGCAGAAAATGGAAGTTTTGCATAAGGTTTAAAATATGTTTTGCAGAACTTGTCTTGTATCAAAAGCGTAAGTGGACTTTTAAAAGGTTAAAATATTTGTATAACGGAAATGTTCGCTTGTGACGCAATATACTGAAATGATATGTACACTGTGTAAGCTGTAATTGACACACTTGGCATGCAGACAAGAGTCGGGTCAGGTGTCCACTGCTTTGTCGAAAGTGGAATAAAACTCCCTTAATTGAGTCCTGTGTCCAGCAAAGTCATTTTCCGATATTCAGCCACCTCTTACTACAGTATGAATATTAAGGGGAACCCCGAACCAAAATTTAATAAAAAATTGCGTGGGGGTCCCCCTAAAATCCATACTAGGCCATTTGGGTCTGATATGGAAATTAAGGGGAACCCTGCACCAAAATTAAAAAAAAATGGCATAGGAGTCCCCCTCAAAATCCATACCAGACCCTTAGCCGAGCACACAACCTGGCAGGCCGCAAGAAAAGAGGGGCGACGAGAGAGCAACCCCCTCCTGAACTGTACCCGGCCACATGCCCTCAACATGGGGAGGGTGCTTTGCGGGTGGGAGGCTTATCAGAATCTGGAAGCTCCCTTTAACAAGGGGACCCCCAGATTCCTGCCTCCTCCCCCCGTGTGAAATGGTAATGAGATACAAATGTACCTCTACCATTTCACAAAAAAGTGTCAAAATGTTAAAAATGACAAGACACAGCTTGGGGACAAGTCCTTTATAAAAAAAAAGTCCCACAATGTCCATTCCTCTTCTTCTATCTCCCTGCGATGGACCAAAAAAAAAAAATCCGAGACTGATCAGTCTCAATTGGAGGCTCCCGCGGTGTGATGCTTATTCGCTGGTGACAGTTCTTGTATAACTGAGGGCAGGGCCACCCGGTGACGTGCCTGGGTGACCCCCCCTCTGACGCCACGGGGAAGCCATAGGGAAGTCCCTGTGGTGTCGGGGGGGCGGGGTCACCCAGGCACATCACCGGGTGGCCCTGCCCTCAGTTATACAAGAACTGTCATCAGCGAAGAAGCATCACAAGGTGGGAGCCTCCTATTGAGGCAGATTGGTCTCGGATTTTTTTTTTTTTTTGGTCCGTCGCGGGGAGATAGAAGAAGATGAATGGACATCGTGGGACTTTTTTTAATAAAGGACTTGTCCCCAAGCTGTGTCTTGTCATTTTTAACATTTTTACACTTTTTTTTGTGAAATGGTAGGGGTAAATATGTACCCTGTTACCATTTCACACAGGGAGGGAGGCCCAGGATCTGGGGTTCCCCTTTTTAAAGGGGGCTTCCAGATTCTGATAAGCCCCCCGCCCGCATACCCCCACAACCACCGGGCAAGGCTTGTGGGGATGAGGCCCTTGTCCCCATCAACATGGGGGCAAGGTGCTTTGGGTGGGCTACCCCAAAGCACCCTCCCCATGTTGAGGGCTCGTGGCCTAGTATGGTTCAGGAGAGGGTGGGCCGCTCTCTCGTCCCCCTCTTTTCCTGTGGCCTGCCAGGTTGCATGCTCAGATAAGGGCTTGGTATGGACTTCGAGGGGAACCCCTAGGCCATTTATTTTTTTAAATTTGGCGCAGGGTTCCTCTTAATTTCCATATCAGACCTGAAGGGCCTGGTATGGATTTTAGGGGGACCCCCACGCAATGTTTTTTTTAAATTTTGGTTTGGGGTTCCCCTTAATATTCATAACAGACCCAAAGGGCCTGGTAATGGACTGGGGGGAGGGGGGAATACCATGCTCTTTTTTTCAATGAGTTTTATCTATATTGCCGAGACCCGACAATTCATTACAGCCTCGAGCAGTTTTGAATGACAATTTTTCCTTTTAAATTAGTTTTCAGATTTTTTTTTTCATTGATACATGTCCCCTGGGGCAGGGCCCGGGTCCCTAAACACTTTTTATGACAATAACTTGCATATAAGCCTTTAAAATGAACACTTTAGATTTTTCATGTTAATGTCCCATAAACTTTAACAGTGTTCTGGCGGCTTTAGAATTTGCCTCAAACACCGCATATTGTTCGGTGTTCGCAACAACCAAAGTTCGGCCCAAACTTATGCTCAGGCCAAACCGTTCACTCATCCCTAGTCCCTGAGTGCCATTTTGTCTCCAGTGTGCCCTTGTGCACCTCACTGTCTCTAAATGCACCATATTTACCCCTGTGTCTTCAAATGTGACCCCAGCATGCACTGTGTCTCCAAGTGTGCCCCTGTGGGCTTCTGTGCCTTCATGTGAGCCTGTACACTCCTGTGCCTCCAATGCACCCCTGTGCACCTCTCTGAAACTTTGCTGACACAGAGTCCCAGGTATCCATTTAAACTAAGTGTACACAGACCCGAGTCTGTTATAGTTTATTTGAGCCACGAGTCCATAGGACATACCCAAGTCACCTACTGGTCCTAACCAGCTTCTCTCTGAAAGGCTGAAAACCAGACATGTGCAATTAGTTTCTGTCCAAATACAAATTCGGACACATTTTTGATTATTCAGTGATTCGTATGCATCTGAATCTCCCAATGAAATAGTAAGGAATAGTCGGATGTATCCGAATCTCCGAATGAAATAGTAATGAATAGTAACAAATTTCATTGAAATTCATTAAAATTCCTTTAATTTATTGGTTTTCTAATGAATTCCAACTTATCAGAACAATTAGAAATCGGATCGGTCGAAAAACGATCAACCAATTTGAATTCTGTGTGAAGCAATAGTTAAAGGGGGCTTCCAGATTCCCATAAGCCCCCCACCCACAGACCCTGACAACCACAGCCCAGAGTCGTCGGGAAGAGGCCCTTGTCCCCATCAACATGGGGACAAGGTGCTTTGGAGTGGGGGACACAGAGCATTTTTTCATTTTTATTTTCCAGGTCAGCGGATGGCATGATTGATGATAGATTTACATTGAGGGACACTGTTTTTTTATTTTTTAATAAAGGATTTGTCAAAAACTTGTCTCTTATTACTTTATTTATTACGTTTTGTACACTTTTTTTGGTCAATGGGTAGGGTTACTATGTACCTGATACTCATTCACATGGGGGGGTCGGAGTCTGGGGGCCCCTTTGTTAGAGGGGGTTTCCAGATTCTGATGAGACCCCTGCCCGCAGACTCCCACAACCACAGGCCACGGTTGTGAGGATGGGGAAAAGAAAGCCCCCCGACCCCAAAGCACCCACCCCCCATGTTGAGGGCATGTGGCCACTCCCCTTTCCAGACCTGCCAGACTGCATGCTCATATGAGTCTGATATGGATTTTAGGGGGGGATTTTACGCAGTTTTTTTTTTTTTATTCTGGCGTGGGGTTCTCCTTAAAAACCATACCAGACCCGAAGGGCCTGGTATGGACTAGGGTGGGGACTCTACACCACCTTTTTTAACATTTTTCTATTGCCGGGCAATGTCGGCATTCTTTATCTTTACATTCACCTGTCAGTAGGGAAGCTTGCTGACAGATGATGACTCACTTTGGGAGGGCATGCACTGACGTCACCGCACTGTATGTGAGGAGGACGGTGTAACGGAACGTCCCACACTCCGCTTGAGTGCTTCCATCATATACCACTTCCTCCCAGTCTGGATACAGATATTCCAACCGCTCATAAGCACAAAACAAGGCGACACTTGTTTCACTGCTAACATGGACTGTTTTATTTAGAATCAAAATTACAAGACTTTATATGCCGTTAGAGGAGGTTCCCCCCTCCTGCTCATATTACTCTAACAATACAACTGTAACCTAATTAACATGAGCTAGTTTACGAAATCATTTACCCAGACTAGGTGACTATGTCTTATAGCTCATTACCATAAACATCAACACAGGGTTAATTAGAACAAGCAACAATGTGTGGAATACCCTTAGACCCTGTGGTAAGCCAGACTAGACTCATTTACATTAAACACATTATAGCAGACATCAGACAGGTGAGTGGAGTTGATATTAGCATCTCCCAACAGTATGACTCAGTCACTATTGCTAATATGGCAAATACAGGGTCCCCAGAGTTTGTGTGTCCTGGGGGACAAGGACCCAAAGCCAAAGTAACAACACCTCAAGGGTACCCCAAATGCCAGGGCCCATAATCTGTAGGCAAGAGGCTCACATTCAGTTCCCTCCAAAAGCCTCTGTCCCGGGTGAGTCTGTCACAGACGGGCTCCTGTGTTGCTGGCCGGCACTTGTTTTTAATGCAAAGCTATATTTATTCATGTAAGTGCAATATTTTTGTTCTTTAATAAACCCAGTAGATGGTAATACACTATGGTCAGTTTTTCTTTCCATTGAGCCTATCTGGAGTACATCCCTGTATGGTCACGACCCAGTGAGAAGCTCAAGTGGTTGCCAATACCATATCCAGTACCAGGCCTCCTGTGTGTGTTCAGAAGCCGTTCCTACAGTCAAGGCCACGGCTGGGTTACAGCCGAATGCTTTATATTGCCTGCTATTCGGTAAGCAGGCAGTTTATATGGTGTTGAGCACTTTTTCATTTTGTGTGATCCCACTGTGGTGCATATCAAGAACTGAAGTTATGGACTGTGTTAAATCATGTTAATTTGTGGGCCAACCTCTTTTATTCTACCTATTCTATCTAGATGATGACTCATGGTTGTAAGGAACACGGGCGGCCAGCTTCCCGGTCTGCTGCTTAACCACCAGCTATTTCTTCACACAGAATTCAGATCGGTCGATCATTTTTCGACTGATCCTAATTCTTTTTTTTTTTTCCAATAGATTTTTATTGAAAATTATAAAGTTTTGGCGATGACAAAGAATAAAGAAAACATTTAGATAACAGTCAATATCACAGTATTGAACATTGTAATACATTCATAGTCATATGACTGAACATTATTTGGATCCCAAGTAGGAACATGTCAACATATAGCAATAAAACATAGATTAATCTCTTCTGTAGTTATTATTGTGATCCTCTATCCTCCTGAATAGGGATGAGGAGGATGTTCGGTTCGCACCAGAACATGCGAACAGGCAAAAAATTTGTTCGAACACGCAAACACCGTTAAAGTCTATAGGAAAAGAACATGAATAATCAAAAGTGCTAATTTTAAAGGCTTATATGCAAGTTATTGTCATAAAAAGTGTTTGGGGAACTGGGTCCTGCCCCAGGGGACATGGATCAATGCAAAAAAAGTTTTAAAAACTGAAGTTTTTTCAGGAGCAGTGATTTAATAATGCTTAAAGTCAAACAATAAAAGTGTAATATCCCTTTAAATTTCGTAGCTGGGGGGTGTCTATAGTATGCCTGTAAAGGGGCGCATGTTTCCTGTGTCTAGAACAGTCTGACAGCAAAATGACATTTCAAAGGAAAAAAAGTAATTTAAAACTATTCTTGGCTATTAATGCATTGCCGGTCCGACAATACACATAGAAGTTCATTGATAAGAACCCCGCGCCAAAATGTAAAAAAAAAACGGCGTGGGATCCCCCTAAAAATCCATACCAGACCCTTATCCGAGCATGCAACCTGGCAGGCCGCAGGAAAAGAGGGGGGGACGAGAGAGCGCCCCCCCCTCCTGAACCGTACCAGGCCACATGCCCTCAACATTGGGAGGGTGCTTTGGGGTAGCCCCCAAAACACCTTGTCCCCATGTTGATGAGGACAAGGGCCTCATCCCCACAACCCTGGCTGGTGGTTGTGGGGGTCTGCGGGCGGGAGGCTTATCGGAATCTGGAAGCCCCCTTTAACAAGGGGACCCCCAGATCCCGGCCTTCCCCCCTGTGTGAAATGGTAAGGGGGTACAAAAGTACCCCTACCATTTCACTAAAAAACTGTCAAAAATGTTAAAAATGACAAGAGACAGTTTTTGACAATTCCTTTATTTAAATGCTTCTTCTTTCTTCCTTCTTCTTTCTTCTTTTTTCTATCTTCTATCTTCCTTCGGTTTCTTCCTCCATCTTCTTCTTCTTCTGGTTCTTCTGATTCTTCTGGTTCTTCCTCCGGTGTTCTCATCCGGCATGTCCACCGCGGCGTCTTCTTCCCTTCTTCTCCTCGGGTCGCTCCGCATCCATGATGGCATGGAGGGAGGCTCCCGCTCTTCTCTTCATCTTCATCTTCTTCTCTTCATCTTTTTTTTGGGCCGCTCCGCATCCATGATGGCATGGAGGGAGGCTCCTGCTGTGTGACGCTTCTCCTCTTCTGACGGTTCTTAAATAATGGGGGGTGGGGTCACCGGGTGGCCCCGCCCCCCTCTGACACACGGTGACTTGACGGGACTTCCCTGTGGGGTCACGGGGAATGCCACAGGGAAGTCCCGTCAAGTCACCGTGCATCAGAGGGGGGCGGGGTCACCGGGTGGCCCTGCCCCCCCATTATTTAAGAACCGTCAGAAGAGAAAAAGCGTCACACAGCGGGAGCCTCCCTCCATGCCATCACGGATGCGGAGCGGCCTGAGGAGAAGAAGGAAAGAAGATGCCGACGCCACGGAGGAGATGCCAGATGAGAACACTGGAGGAAGAACCAGAAGAACCAGAAGAACCAGAAGAAGAAGAAGAAGGTGGAGGAATAAACCGAAGGGAGATAGAAGATAGAAGAAAGAAGAAAGAAAAAAGAAGAAGCATTTAAATAAAGGAATTGTCAAAAACTGTCTCGTCATTTTTAACATTTTTGAGTTTTTTAGTGAAATGGTAGGGGTACTTTTGTACCCCCTTACCATTTCACACAGGAGGGAGGGCCGGGATCTGGGGGTCCCCTTGTTAAAGGGGGCTTCCAGATTCCGATAAGCCCCCGCCCGCAGACCCCACAATCACCGGCCAGGGTTGTGGGGATGAGGCCCTTGTCCTCATCAACATGGGGACAAGGTGTTTTGGGGAGCTACCCCAAAGCACCCTCCCTATGTTGAGGGCATGTGGCCTGGTACGGCTTTTTTTGCATTGATCCATGTCCCCTGGGGCAGGACCCAGGTCCCCAAACACTTTTTATGATAATACCATGAATATAAGCCTTTAAAATTAGCACTTTTGATTTCTCCATAGACTTTTAAAGGGTGTTCCGCGGCATTCGAATTTGCCGCGAACACCCCAAATTGTTCGCTGTTCGGTGAACTTGCGAACAGCCGATGTTCGAGTCGAACATGAGTTCGACTCGAACTCGAAGCTCATCCCTACTCCTGAAACTCCAATGGGAACACTCTGCGCCTTGGAGGGTTGGGTCACATGGGACTTATGCTCAGCCTTTTGGAGTGTTACCACATCTTGATCCAAGCTAGGCTTGACAGATGGTGTTTTATTGGTTTGGTGATATTGTTTGTCCTTGTGTATGACTATTACAGTAGTATGGAGAAAAATAAAATGTAAACAGTTCTCAACTAGGGATGTATACAGAACTTATGAGTATATTAGGTGAAGAAATAGGATAAGGAGTTAGGATGGGACAATACCTTCTTGTGGAGTATGTACATTTCTTGTATTTCAGTATTTTATTGGACTATCGGCCTAAGTGAGGGTATATTATGTGTTTTTATTATTTTCATACCTGTCTAACCAGGGTTTCCAGATCTTATGTCTGGAAGTGTAGGATCCTTGGGAAGCAGCGAACATAAGTTTGTATTTGATATGGAGGTTGGTAGTTTTGATTACCCCTCTAAGGGTTGGGGTCTCAGGTTTTTTTCCACCTTCTCACCAGTTCTAGACATGCACTGGTGAGGACTTGGGTGACTTGTCTCAGAGGGTGTGGAATAGTTTCCACTCCCAATGAGAGGAGGGCCATACCAGGGTTGATTGGACATGGGGTAACAGTGATATGTTCTATGAGGCGAAAAATATCTGACCAGTAATTTTTCAGATGTGGGCACGTCCAAAGTATGTGTGTCAATGAACCTCTCTGGCCGCACTGTCTCCAGCATAGTGGAGACAGTTGTGGGTTAAAGCCCGCTAACCTTGTGGGAGCTAAATACCATCTCAAAAGTATCTTTTGGTATAGTTCCCATAAATGTACACTTCTGGTAGCTTTATATATGGATGAGATAGCCTGTTTCCATTGGTCTAGGGTGCTTTTAGATCTATTTCCCAAGTCCTCATAAAGGAAGTTTTGATAAACATACATTTCTGGTGTAGGAAATTGTAGAACAAAGATATGCCTTTGATGGAGGTGTTGAGGTTTGTAAAATATAGATATATCCTCCAAGGAATAACCATGTCAGTGTCTCCAATGGAATTTAATAGGTGTGAAATTTGAATGTACGTATAGTAATCTTTGGTCTTCAAGTTGTATTCAAGTTGAGTTACTCTAAAGTTGTTAAGTGCAGGGCCTATGTGTAAGTCCGCAATTGTTGTGAGTCCCTTGGATTCCCAGTGTTTAACGTATAGGTATTAATATTTGTAAGCTAGTAATGGGGAGGGGAATGGATTTCGAAGTTGTGTCAGTTAGGGGGTATTTAGAAGTAACTTCCATGCGTGGAGAGAGGCCTCCATCGTGGGTGAGACTTTAGAGGGGGAGTGTGACATATATATCTACTGGCCAATAGCAAATCATATAACTTGTGATTAGGGGATTGATATGATTCCAATTCCTGCCACCTTGAGGCATGCTCTCGAGGGAACCAATGCCTCAGCTGGGCTAGAATTGTTGCCGTATAGTAGTCTTTCAGCAGAACATGTCCCGCTCCTCCTGCTGTCCTAGATTTTATTCGTTTTTGAAAGACGCATCTAGTTTTCTTTCCCTGCCAGAGAAATCCATTAATCATAATGTTAAAGAAACTATCTGGGACTGGTATAGGAAGGGTCCTAAACAAGTATATGAATTGAGGCAGTATCATCATTTTCAAGGCTGCCAGGTGACCAGACCATGTTAACTCTGTTTTAGTTATACCCTGTAGTTTCTGAGTTAGGTTTGTAAAAAAAAGGAGTGTAATTAGCATCTACCAAGGCATCTGTATGCGCTGCTAGCATTATTCCCAAGTATTTTATCTCCTCTGTATTCCAAGTGTAAGGAAATTGTGATCTGAGTCTATTGCTCGTGGGGGTGTTGATCCCTATTCCCAATATGTTCGATTTACTATCATTAACCCTATAGTAAGAAATCCGGTTAAACATGTTTAAGGCCTCATGTGCCGCCACCAGGGAAGAATCCACCTCTGTCAAAATCATAATAATGTCATCTGCAAAGAGACTTATTGAATGAATGTTATTACCTATTGGAAAACCCTTTATGTTTGGGTGGTTTCTAATATAGATGGCTAGTAGTTCCATCAACAAGTTAAATATTAGAGGGGAGAGGGGGCACCCCTGCCTCTTTCCATTAGATATAGTGAATGGGGTTGAGAGAATACCAGACATATATACCTTGGTGGATGATTTAGAGTATACAGCCAAAATGGCAGAAAAAATAGAATCATTAAAGCAAAATGACTCCAGCACCTTGGTTAGATATACCCAATGTATGCGGTCAAAGGCCTTCTCTGTATCCAAAGTTAGGAGCATAGAAGGCCTCTGGTGGATTTGCACCATATGAATTATATTAATCAGTCGCCGGGTCGCATCTGAGGTTTGTCTATGTTTTGTGAAGCCTGTTTGGTCAGGGTATATAAGGGTAGGTAAAATATCAACAAGGCGTAAAGCTATGAGTTTGGCATAAAGTTTTAGATCAATGTTTAGTAATGATATTGGTCTGAAATTTGAAGGGGAGGTGGATTCCTTCCCTGGCTTTGGCAAGGTCACAATTAAGGCTTCAAGCATTTCTGGTGGAAAGGAGGCAGCTGCTGATTTAAACATTTGTAGTAGAAAAGAGGACAATAAGGTTTTAAATTCTTTGTAGTATTCTCCACAAAAGCCGCTGGGCCCTGGAGATTTGTTCAGAGGTAAAGAATCAATAGTTTTATGTAACTCTGCTTCGGTATTGGTTGGTTGAGTTGGCTTGGGGATAGTTTAGGTATGGGTAGCTTCCCTAGGAAATCGTTAATTATGTCAGGAGTTGGTTGAAAGGTGGATAGGTCATCTTTTAAGTTATACAGGGTTCCATAACAATGGCTAAAGGCATCCACTATTTTTTGGGGATGGAATTATGTTTGTTTGGTATGTGGGTGAATTATATATGGTATTCTAGTTTTGTATCTATGACCTTGAAGGTTCTGTGCTAGAAGTTGCACTGCTTTATTTCCATTGGCGTAATAAGTTATCCAAAGTCTTTTGGAGGATTTTCCAAAATTGTCTAACAGGTGGAGTCTAAGATCAAATCTGAGTTGTGCCAATTTAAGTGATATAGTTGGAGAGGAATTTTGTTTGTTTTGGGCTTCTAAGTCAGAAATTTGTTTTGTTATCTCAGTCATATGCTTTTGCCCCTGCCTCTTAACTCTTTCCCCCATTTGTATAAAAATACACCTTATGAACACTTTGTGGGCGCTCCACAGCATAAATAGGCTTTGTACTGAGCCCTCATTATCATTGAAGAAATCAGTCAAATGCTTATTGATCTTTTCCCTCATTTCTTGGTGTTGTTACAAAAAAGTATTGATCCTCCAGATTGTACTAGGTCTAGGAGTTGCAGAATCCAATAGTGATAAAACTATTGAAGCCTGGTCAGACCATGTTATGGAGTTTATTGTAACAGATTTGGTGTTCAATAACACTTGTTGATCTACCACGAAGAGGTCAGTTCTAGTATATACCTGGTGGGGTGAAGAGAAAAATGTGAAGTCCTTTTTGTCGGCATGGAAACATCGCCAGGCATCGTACATATTGTGCTTGTGCAGGGAAGGTGATAGCATAGGGATGTGGCGGATAGTTTTAGACGAGTCCATGTTGGGATCTGAGGCACTGAAGTCTTCACAGAGCACAAATGGATCTTTTGATGCTTCCTAACTTTCTTCAGTAGTTTATTGAAGAAGTGCACTTGGTGCTTGTTGGGGGAGTAAACGTTCACTAGGGTATGCATTGTAGAGTTTAGTTCACACATTAAAATATTAAAATCAGATATCTACCAAGAGGGTCTTGAATTTCTTGATGTAAGGTAAATGCTACAGAGTTTTAGATAACGGTTAAGATGCCCTTAGTTTTAGAGTCCACACTGGCGGTTAAAACATGGGGAACATTTTTGTGGGTACATTTCGGTGGTGCTTGGTTGCAAAAGTGGGTCTCTTGAGCGAAAGGATATCACTGTGGTGTGAAAGTGCTTTCTGCCACAGTGATTTGTGTTTCATCAGGTGGTAAACAATTTAGTGAACAGAGAGAGTCATCCTCAATTCATTACTTGATTTACAGTTAAGTGGCACAATTGAAATGGCGTGCATCAGAATGGACTTACTTGTAAAGGTCCCAGGTTGGTACTCACAGTGTAGGAAGGGAGACTGTTTGGCCTGTGAGACCATGTCTAGAGATGGATCACTTGATAGAGGTTTCAGTTTTCTTCTGCTTGGGATAGGCAAGGAGCTGAAGGGAGTTTGGTACTGTCTACATCCAAAAAAACCAAGAAACGAGAACACAGAAGGAACAGAGTGAGAAACGAGAGGGGGAAAAAATAGAATAATAACGTTCAACATGTTCACACCGTATTTGGTGCAAAGGGTAAGGGGATGAAGAGCATCCAAAGACAGCGTTGCTGTCAGGGAAACAACCAAGATCAAGCCTGCCAGCATCGCCGTATCCCTGCATGCATGCGCGGCGGAATGGTGCTTCGGCGCATGCGCGCTCGCGGGCTGGCTGAACGGCGTGCACATGCGCAATAGCGCACGCATAACGTGAGTCCTCTGCCTGCCTATAAAAGCTGCCTTGCTGTTTAACAAATTGCTGGTTTGTCTCCCAGCTTCCCTGTGATCTTGTTCCTGTTACCTGCCTATCGATTACCTGTTGTGACCCGGATTGCCTTGACCTACTCTGACTCTCTCCTGGATTTGACCCCCCTGGCTTGTTTTACAGACTTTGCTCACCTCTGGTGTTTGACCCTCGGCCTGTACTCGGATTGTCTTCTCCTGCCTTGACCCTCAGCCTGTGACCCGGATTTACCTTCAGTCTCCAGTACCTTGAACCTCTGCCTGTTTGGAACTTTGCTGCTGTCTCCTGTGTTTGACCCTTGGCCTGCTCTTGGATTTGCTCTCAGTCTCGTATCCTGGTTCCCAGTCTATCCTGGACTCTGTTTGACCCGATGGGTCTATCACCTGCACAACTACCCAGCTCCTCGCTGACCTTCACGCAAGATCTACCCATCCTGCTGGTAGCTTGTGCCTCTTCGTGCAATTCACCCTCTGTACCATCTCCAGGGGGTGGAGTGCGCTTAGTCGCAAGAGTGAACCGCTCTCTGCATCTTGGCCTCGGTGAGTACATTAATCTGACAATTGCGCTGCTACATATAACTGGGGGATAAGTTGGAAACTTCAGTAATTAGGGACTAAAAGCAAATGTAGTTCATCCTTATTTAGTTATGCGTGAGAGGTGGCATTCTTCTCTGTGACTTTCTTCCAGTCCTGTGTGAGTTGGCGAGGAGTGCTGGTGGATTTGTTTTCAGTATAGGGGTCAGGCAAGGTACTCCATTCTTTTAGTAGGTCAATGCCTTTTTCCAGGGTTGTCACTGTGTATGTGTGGTTATCTTTTGTAATGGCTATTTTTGTTGGGTACCCCCACCTGTACGCTATTTTGTGGTTTCTTAATATTTTTGTCACAGTATTCAGGCTCTTGCACTTCTGCGGGGTATATTGCGTTAAATCTGTGAAAAATTGTAGGTTCTGATACTGTGACAGAATTTGTTCTTGCTTTCTCAAGGTGGTCATTAGCTGTTCTTTAATGTGGAAGAAATGCAGCCTGAGGATTACATCTCTGGGCACCTGATCTGGCAGGTGGGATGGCTCAGGAAGGTGATGAATCCTATCAATGGTTATGTCCAAATCCATGATACTTGGTATGAGAGACTTGAATAAGGTAGCATTATAAAGGCCCAGGTCCTGTTGCTGCACTGATTCAGGGATCCCCCTAATCTTTAGGTTGTTCCTCCTGGACCAGTCCTCCATGTCTGCTAATTTCTCTTTAAACTAGTCATTGTCTGCCTTTTTTTCATCATGGGCATCAACTAAGTCGTTAATGGTGGAAGCATATCCCTCCATCTTTGTCTCTATGTGGTTCACTCTGTTTCCTACATCCTGTATATCTCTGCTAACTCGCCGCATGTATGCAGCCATGTCAGATTGCAGTGTGCTTCTTAGGGAGAGAAGCATGTCTTTTAGCACCGTGTCTAAAACTGGTTGGTTTTGTGTGGGGAAAGATTCAATCGACTCTGGTAGTTCCCTTGTGTTTTTTCCTGAGTCTGAGGCCGGGCTCCCTGACATACTCAATCTGTTGGCATCTAGCCTGGGTTTTGTTTTGGCCGAGCTGCGGGAGGATGGGGTAGGTGGATAGTATAAATTGTCCTCAGGGGATCCGTTATTTTGGGATTGATTACCTTTTTTGGAGCCTTTCAGCTGAGATGAGGCCGCCGGAGACAAGTAGGCCTCAGTGCCATTTTGCCCGTCTGCTCTGCCATTCGGAGCGAAGAAATCCGTCAGGTGCTGGGTTTTTTTTTTCCTTCCTCCTCTTCCCGGACATGATCGTGAGTCACCTGTGCTGTTCTCGCTATTGGATCAGGTAAATTTGCCCGTAAATGGGTAGCATTGTGGCGCTGTTTGTCCCTGTGTCTCGGGAGCTCTGGGCTCACATGTCCACCCGACTCTCGCGCTAGGCCACGCCCCCGACTGATCCAAATTCTAATAATTTTGAACAGTTGGAATTCATTAGAACATTAATAAATTAAACAAATTTTAATGAAAACAAAATTGAATGAAAACAAAATGAAATTAAACAAATTCCGAAACCAAAGTAAACAAATTCAATACCGAAACAAAATCGGTAACCTAGCAAATCTATTTGAAACAAAACTAATATTTCCATTTTACACATGTCTACTGAAAACCAAGGAAGCCAGTCCATTCCAGGTGCTCCAACATTTCTAAGCCCTCTCAACACATTTGAATCAACAAAAGACCTCTCTCACAACAGCTCCTGAATCTCTGCTATGTCTGTGACCTCCATGCTTCTCTGGGAACTCCAAGGATTGCGATTGATTGGTAAATCAGTGTAATTTACATTTTGAGCTGTAGCCACAGAACTTTTCAATAACCACGTTAAAGTGACTTAAACAATCTACCACTTCTTTGGGAAAGATTTGTCTTAGGCATACCCTCTCTGGGGGAAAGGGCAATTCTGTGATCAACATTGCTGCTTTTCTGGCTGCTTTCCAAAAAATCTTTGCTAAGCCAGCGCAAACCTTTTCTTCATCAAGTGCCCTTCTATGCCCCCCTAAGGTCCGCTTACAGTATGAGGGTACAAAATTCAGTTATGAACTATCACAGGTGAATATGCATGAGACATTGAAGTGGTTCTAAAGGCGGAAGTTCTTTTTTACTTTAAGGCATTCTCTGCATTAACCACTTTTGGACTGCCCCACGTACATTTACTGCGGCAGGGCGGCCCGGCTGCACAAAATCACGTACTTGTATTGGCCTAAATTAATGAAGAAATTAGATTTTTTTTACATTTTTTATTGGATGTGTTTTATAGCAAAATGTAAAAAAAATATAGTTTTTTTTCAAAATTGTCGGTCTTTTTTTGTTTATAGTGCAAAAAATAAAAAGCGCAGAAGCTATCAAATACCACCAAAAGAAAGCTCTATTTGTGGGAAAAAAAAGGACATCAAGTTTATTTGGATACAGCATTGGCCGACCGCTCAATTGTCAGTTAAAGCGACGCAGTGCCGTATCGCCAAAAAAATGACCTCTTTAAGAAGTAGGTAAAACCTCCTGGAGCTCAAGTGGTTAAGTTAAAAAATGTTCTGCATGCAGCCCCCCTTATACTTGAGCCCAAATTTGATCCAGTGATATGCACGAGAGCAGAGGCTCTCTTGGCTCACTTCCTCCTCATTGGCTCAGCCTGCTGCTGTCAATCACAGCCAGTGACAAGGCTGAGTCCCCCTGTCTGTGTCAATAGAGGCAGACAGTAAGACTTGGGAGTGAGCCTGCACAAGTACCCCCATAGCAAGCGTCTTGCTAGGAGGGCAGTCGTTGAGGGAAAGGAGTCAGGAGCACCAGTGGGAGACTTGAGAAGAGGAGGATTGAGGCTGTGCAAAACCTTTGCACGGAGCAGGTATGAGAATATGCGTTTAGAATCACTTTGAGGCCCTTACTACTACCTTCTTGCAGAATTTTCCCAAGTGAATAAAGTCGGACTTCCAGAACTTACTTAAAATTCTTACTATTGTTGATGACTTGGTCTTCCTGGCTAGCATTGGCTTTTTGTTTAGAAGCATAGAAGGGAAGGGAGGCTTTTGCCCTATAGACTATATATAGAAAATTATATGACATATACTGTACTGTACATATTAGAGGATACCCTGATTTTGAAAATAATATTTATATAATATTTATACAGGGTTTTCTAAAAGGAAACCCTAAGGTATTTCAGCCTGTCATTGATTTTGCTGCTTATAATGGGCCGAATGCATCATCTGTGCCTCCGGAGCACTGGAATATGCCCAGTTTATAAAAGTTTAAGAAACATTGACACATTTTGATTGATGATGATGATGTCCTAGGTGAAATAATCAGTTAGAAGAGGACAAGAAGACCTGGACAGCCGCACACCAGAATGGATAAATCCGTCTTTTTATTCAAAATACAGGATCATGGGGTACACAAAACACGACTGTGGGGTGGTACAAAAATAGCCAACAAATAAAACAATTTATAACCCGGTTATCCAGGGTCAAAATTTTGTTTCGTTTTTTCAAAATGTGAATGTGCGTAGTGACAAATGGGCACTGATATATATGTTATCTGAATAAAGACTGATCATGTGTGAAAAAGATGTATAGACAAGGGCAATCAATTCTAACAAAAAATATATATATGTATAATAAGATGAGGACTGAGGGTAAATGCATGTGAGTGAATACGTGCAAGACATGCACGCAAAATTAATATGCAATAAATCAACAACAGGTGCCGTGATCTCAAGACAGCATGATTGTTAGATCTACATGGTCCATAATCATCAAGCCCATGATCTGAGAGAAAAACAAATATGTCACAGACAAACATTCAAAAACAAGTACAAAAATATTTAAAATATATAAAAACATTTTTTTTTTTAGTTATGTGGTAAAGACGTACCTGTAACCATATAAAAACATCATATACAAGAGTAATATTATGTTTCTAGAATGGTGATGAACCATAAACTTGGACTCATCCATGTGGATGTGTAATTAAACAAAGATATATATATATCCATGTGCATATATTGGTTCAAAACCTGAACTGAATGAAATTGGGGTACTGGAATGGCACATGAAGCAAAAACGCCAATCCAGATGCCCCTTAGCAGAACTATATTGAAACGGTCTCCAAAAATTTAAAAATATATGTTTAATCATTCATATTAAGCAGCTAGTTTTAGTTGTAAAAATATGGATATAAGTACAACGAAATATATGTGCGAGCTGCCAGTGAACAAAGGGGAACCTTTTGGAGAAAAATTTTAAAAATATGGCACTTCAAACAACAATTCAGCAAGGAGAAGAGAGGAGGAAAAGGAATGGGACGGGAGTTGTAAAAACAAAAAATGTTGTTAAATATTGGAGAACAATTTAAGTCTGTCCTTAGGTATACCCATGTTTGGATTAGAAGGATAAAGATCAATATTGATGGTCGATGAATGGAACTAAAGCCATAAATATGTAAAAAGAAAAAAAAATAAAATAAAAAGGGTAAACCAAATCAAAACAAAAATAATTAGGTATGACTAGCAATGTATAAATGGGATGAATGATTCTTTATCCCTCTGAGAAAAAAGGCCTACCTGCACCACCCTGTCAAGTAAGGTGGATAGTTCCTTTTTAAAAGGGATAGTGGGATTCAAACTGAATGGTAAATAGGTGCGTGTATCCGACAATTGCCGTAAAGCTTCCATTTTATACATATCTGAATCTAATACAACAACCATCCCACCCTTGTCTGCATTTCTGATGACAATACTGTCATTTGCCATCAGTTGTTTAACCACCTCAATACCAGGCACTTTCACCCCCTTCCTGACCAAGCCATTTTTCAGCTTTCAGCGCTGTCGCACTTTGAATGACAATTGCGCAGTCATGTTACACTGCACCCTAATGACATTTTTATCATTTTTTACCCACAAATAGAGCTTTCTTTTGGTGGTATTTGATCACCTCTGCGGTTTTTATTTATTGCGCTATAAACAAAAGATGAGGGACAAGTTTAAAAAAACACAATATATTTTACTTTTTGCTATAATAAATATCCAATTTTTTTTTTTTTTTAAAACAATTTTTTTTTCAGTTTAGGCCGATATATATTCCTCTACATATTTTTGGTAAAAAAAATTCACAATAAGAGTATATTGATTTGGTTTGTGCAAAAGTTATAACGTCTCCAAATAGGGGATAGATTTATAGCATTTTTATTATTATTTTTTTTTTCACTAGTAATGGTGGCGATCTGCGATTTTTATTGTGACTGCGATATTGCGGCGGACACTTTTGACAGATTTTTGAGACCATTCACATTTATACAGCGATCCGTGCTATAAAAATGCATTGATTACTGTGTAAATGTGACTAGCAGGGAAGGGGTTAACCACTAGGGGGTGATCGAGGGGTTAATGTGTGTCCTAGGGAGGTGATTCTAACTGTGGGGGGAGGGGACTGACTGGGGGAGGTGACCGATCAGTGTCCCTATGTACAAGGGACACACATTGGTCTCCTCTCCTCTCTGACAGGACGTGGATCTGTGTGTTTACACACACAGATCCACGGTCCTGCTCAGTTGCTGGGCAATCGCGGGTGCCCAGTGGACATCACAGCCACCGGGCACGCGCATCGGGTCCCCAGTGACACGGCGGGGTATATACGTGGAAAAGACCACTATTTGTCCCTAGTCTGCAACGCAGAAATCAGGGAAAACAGGTCCGTTTTCCTGACCTTGAAACCGAAGCAGCAGATGACACCACCGCACATACCACATCAGACTCTTCACGTGATTGGTCTATAGCCCCCTTGGAACCAGCAAGATCTGGCAACGACCGGAGCCCTGGAAACCCCTGTGGGTCCCAACAAACCAAGGAGAAAAAAAATCATCCATAAAAAAAACAGGAGAGGGGGCAAGAGGCACAAGAGATCCGGACAATGTACATTACACTCTCCGGGGCAAGAAGAAATAATAAACCGGAGTGTCATCAATATTTGCAAAAGACCCTTGAACAGAGAAGAATTGGGTCTTTTAGCAAAGGGCCTCAATTTTTGTCCTAACAGACATTTCAATTTATTTGATACCATTTTGGATGTCAACAAATTTTCACATTCTCTCTTAAGAAACATTATTTTTGATTTTCCACAGTGGATACAGAGGTCTCCTTTGGCGGCTGCGATACAGGTGAGTCTCCCACTTCACCTATATTATTCACTGAAGTTTGTGCTTTGCATGACTTAATTGATTTGACACATGAATCAGGTCTATCTCCCACTGATCCCACTGATGTTCAACATAAACTACCATTCAAAATCAGATCGGAAATTTATCCAGTGGCATCCAGGGGAAAGGATCTCGATCTATATCAGAAGATGGTGGAGGGCGACTTAACGCGCCTGGCTCGCAGCTGTCACAGGAAACCCAACAGCGATAATTTTACTTCAGATGAGAGACATGCATTTAAACAACTGATGGCAAATGACAGTATTGTCATCAGAAATGCAGACAAGGGTGGGATGGTTGTTGTATTAGATTCAGATATGTATAAAATGGAAGCTTTACGGCAATTGTCTGATACACGCACCTATTTACCATTCAGTTCGAATCCCACTATCCCTTTTAAAAAGGAACTATCCACCTTACTTGACAGGGCGGTGCAGGTAGGCCTTTTTTCTCAGAGGGATAAAGAATCATTCATCCCATTTATACATTGCTAGTCATATCTAATTATTTTTGTTTTGATTTGGTTTACTCTTTTTTTTTTTTTTTTTTACATATTTATGGTTTTAGTTCCATTCAACGAACATCAATATTGATCTTTATCCTTCCAATCCAAACATGGGTATACCTAAGGACGGACTTAAATTGTTCTCCAATATTTAACAACATTTTTTGTTTTTACAACTCCTGTCCCATTCCTTTTCCTTCTCTCTTCTCCTTGCTGAATTGTTATTTGAAGTGCTGTATTTTTTCTCCAAAAGGTTCCCCTTTGTTCACTGGCAGCTTGCACATATATTTTGTTGTACTTATATCCATATTTTTACAACTAAAACTAGCTGCTTAATATGAATGATTAAACATATATTTTTACATTTTTGGAGAGCGTTTCAATATAGTTCTGCTAAGGGGCATCTGGATTGGCGTTTTTGCTTCATGCGCCATTCCAGTACCCCAATTTCATTCAGTTCAGGTTTTGAACCAATATATGCACATGGATGTATATATCTTTGTTTAATTACACATCCACATGGATGAGTCCAAGTTTATGGTTCATCACCATTCTAGAAACATAATATTACTCTTGTATATGATGTTTTTATACGGTTACAGGTACGTCTTTACCACATAACTAAAAAAAAAAATCTTTATATATTCTAAATATTTTTGTACTTGTCTTTGAATGTTTGTCTGTGACATATTTGTTTTTCTCTCAGATCATGGGCTTGATGATTATGGACCATGTAGATCTAACAATCATGCTGTCTTGAGATCACGGCACCTGTTGTTAATTTATTGCATATTAATTTTGCGTGCATGTCTTGCACATATTCACTCACATGCATTTACCCTCAGTCCTCATCTTATTATACATATATATATATATTTTTTGTTAGAATTGATTGCCCTTGTCTATACATCTTTTTCACACATGATCAGTCTTTATTCAGATAACATATATATCAGTGCCCATTTGTCACTACGCACATTCACATTTTGAAAAAACAAAACAAAATTTTGACCCTGGATAACCGGGTTATAAATTGTTTTATTTGTTAGCTATTTTTGTACCACCCCACAGTCATGTTTTGTGTACCCCATGATCCTGTATTTTGAATAAAAAGACGGATTTATCCATTCCGGTGTGCGGCTGTCCAGGTCTTCTTGTCCTCTTCTACTTGCATCAGCATTCAGCCAGCACCTGGGGCTCTTCTCTTCCTGGAGGTAATGAGACACAAGCACTCTGGTTTAAGTCCCTCTTTGAGCAGAGGATCCCACATCATCTCGTTTAATTCCTGGACTTTTGAAATAATCAATTGTCAGGGCTGGGCTCAGCCCTTCCTTCTCTGAGTTGGCGGCTCAGCTGTCGGCTAATTGCCAGCTCCTATCTCTCCACAGTGACTCACCTGTTGATGATATCCTACTCGTCAGTCCTGCTTACTTAAAGCGGAAGTAAACCCATCCATAAAAGAGTTTCATTTCCGGCACATGCCGGAAATGTAACACTCCCATTGGTTGTGCACTCAACCAAACTGTCAAACCATCCAATGGCTGGTGTCATAACTGATCACATGTGCAGCATCATGGCAGTTGTAGATTAAACAGAGGCAAAGATGGCAGCCTCCTTGGCTGAAATCGATAGGAGGGTTTATTTACACTTTAAGCCGTCCAGCCCAGATGATCTCTGCCTTCATCTTGGTCAACATCAAAGATTTTTTCCAGCGCTGTAAAAGACTGAATGTTAAAGACTTGCTTGGCTGACATTCCTTCTGGCTCCAGATCCTGCTTGCTGTTCCACTATGCTGATTCCTGGCTTCCTGACTTTTTGGCTTGTCTGACTATCCGTTTCGGTTACCAAACTTTGGCTATGTTTTGACTAAGTTTGTTCTATTTACTTTTATTATAAAACAAGCGTGATTTAACTGTGCTTCTGTCTCGGTCTGATTCATGGTTTCTGACAGTAGGTGAAGGCCATGAATTCAGAAGATGCAGTCAATCCACTTGTTGGTAATATTTTTTCTAGATTGGATGAGCAGGATCACCGCATGGATCAGTTTGCCATGGTGCTACAAATGCTCACCTGAAATCTCCCACTGTGGCTGCTCCACTACGACCTGTGTTTCAGGCCGTCTCTGCTGCTGCTCCAATCTCTGTGCAGGCAACCACCTCGAGTATTACCTCTATAAGAGGCATATTTGGTTCCGCTCCGCTTCACCAGTGATTTGGGGGCGATTCAGTCAAATGCAGAGGGTTTCTCAACCAGGTTGAGATATACTTTGCGATGCTGCCCCAGGCGTTTCCCACGGACAGAAGCAAAGTAGGTTTTGCAATATCTTTAGAGTGATAGATACTTGTGCGCACACCAAAACAAACAAATATAACGATATGGATAAGTGTAGCCACTACCAATATAAAATCAAGCTCAGCAAAGTAGGAAAGAATAGCTGCCACAAATAATAGTGTTCACACACCTACAAACAAATGATAAGAAAGATAAATCTGCGGCGCTTATCTAAATTTGCAAAATGCTAGGATGTCAAAGAATGTAAGGAACTATCCTATCAGGAAGATGCAAATAAAAAATCTCAAATATAAAAGCAAAGGGATAAGTAATGCGTAAATGCTTAATAATAGCTCAAAGAAAGGATAATGCTATGCAACAAGAAGCTAGTAACCACACCAGGACAGAAAGCTCCAGGTAAAGGTCAGATTCATGTCAATTAATATTCCACCACTTTTGTGCAACCAAAGATCACACCAAACCAATGTTGCATCAAAGAGTGCGGCTAATTGGGAACTAGGCGACTGAGATCCAGATAATTGATAATCTGTTTTCAAATTTAAATAATCCCTAATATCATCAAACAATATAATACGCCCGTGAATAAAAAAAAAAAATCTGTAACTCCAACAACAAGGTGTTCTCTAAATTTCACCACTCTAAATAAATAAATTACCAAAAATTTGTGCAGATAATATTCAGTGCAGCATCCAAAATAAAAACAAGTGAAATACTAAAACATCCAGATTGCAACAAATGTTTCAAATCAAGAAATACATAGTGAATGAATAATGTCCTAATAGAGCATACAGTGTAACTTCCAAAAAATCTTAATTAAGTGTAAAAAATATATGATAGCACACCAGCAAGTGTAGGAAAAATAGTGTAATAGTGTAATAGTGTCAAATAATGCAAAAAAATCCCATTCACATCTCCTTCGTGATAATTTGCAAAAATCTTCCACAAATCCCCAGTGATGACAAAAAGGTGTGTACAGATACTGGTTCCCCCAGCCTCTCACCTCCCAGCTGAGCGATAACAGCCTAAAAGCAGCCTCACGAACTCTGTGCTTCCAGATGGTTTAGAATGCAGTCAGCTCCCAACAAAGTGATACCAGCCTTATGGCAGATGATGAAGCAACCTCCCGATCTCCAAGTTGTCCAAACAGGGTTAGCTCAAAAGTAAGGGGAAGGACTCCATAGTGAAGTATGTAAAATCATCAAATTTTATTACATAATTGCCCACTTACATTTAAAAATTCCAGTATCAGTGAAAACTTTAAAAGCGGCTCACTGACTCACCGATCCCGGCCGTGATCGGAAAGACAAGCAGCCTAATAACCCGCCTCTCTTCTCCCAGGCGTCAGGGAGAAGAGAGGCGGGTTATTCGGCTGCTTGTCCTAGCATTTTGCATATTTAGATAAGCGCCGCAGATTTATCTTTCTTATCATTTGTTTGCAATATCTTTGCTTTTTGAAAGAGCTTTGGCCTGGGCAAACCCTCTATTGGAGACGCAAAAACCCATTGTCCTGAGTTACCCAGACTTTGTGGCTTCTTTTAAAGGGGTTTTTGATGTTCCCGCATTCCCGCATGCTCCGCTTCTGCTGCCAAGTGCCTCATAACAATCAAACAGAGTACGAGAACTGTTGCCGATTACGCCATTGAATCCGTACTCTGGCAGCAGAGGTTGCTTGGAATAAAGAGGCCCTCATGGCTGCTTTTTCTCATGGTCTCTTGGATACCATCAAGGATGAGATAGCAGCCCGAGATATACCCACTGAGCTGGAGAATTTGATCACCTTGGCCATCCTCATTGACTCCAGACTCAGAGAAAGACTCTTTTTTAAGGACCACTTGCAGAAGCCTCCTGTACATTTGTCTCCGAGCTTTGCAGTCAACCCTTGCCTCCCTCACCTCCCATGCCTCCTGGCACCGAGTTGGTCAGTGAAGTTGAACCCATGCACTTGGGCTTCACACGTCTCTCTGCGGATGAGAGAGCCCTTAGGAGGAGGGAGAGATTGTGCCTTTATTGTGGCCAGGCAGGTCACTTTTTGAAGTCTTGTCCTATCCGTCCAGGGAACGCCTGAACCTTGAGGTCCTGTCATGGACAGGCCTTAGGTGACGTTGTTTCGTCTCCAGTTATCCAGAAGTATAAGCCCCTGGTTCCAGTTACCCTTTCTTGGCCTGAGTCACCCATCGAGATACAGTCTCTAATCGACTCTGGGGCTGCAGGCCTTTTCATTGATGCTGCTTTTGTATCGAAGCACTCGATTCTGCTGCAGCTGCGTGCCACTCCACTTGCCATTCAGGCTCTTGATGGGAGACCTCTACAGCCTGCCCATGTGACTCATGAGACTGTTCCATTGTCCATGGCTGTAGGGGCTCTTCCCCATGAGATATAGTTACAAGTTATTTCCTCACCTAAGTTTCTGCTGGTTATTGGTTATCCTTGGTTACAGAGGCACAACCCATCTTTTGATTGGCTCCATGCTGAGGTTCTCTCCTGGTCACCACAATGCATTAAGACATGCTTCCAGAAGGTAGTCAAGGTCCCATGCACCTTTTCACTCTCCTCCCTGCCGGAGGAGTACCACGATTTTAGCGATGTCTTTGACAAAGTTCAAGCCAGTAGTTTGCCTCCACACCGGTCATATGATTGTGCACTTGACCTTCAACCTGGTGCCATACCCCCTCGTGGCCAGGTTTACCCTTTGTCGGTCTTGGAGGATAATGCCATGGAGGAGTATGTTGCAGACACACTTTCTCGAGGCTTTCTCCAGCAACTCCTGCTGGTGCTGGTTTCTTCTTTGTAAAGAAGAAGAGTGGTGAACTGAGAGTTTGTATTGATTATAGGGGTCTCCATCATTTCACGATTAAAAATGTTTATCCGATTCCGTTGATTACTGAGTTATTTGACCTTGCCCAAGGGAGCCCTTGCTCAAGGGAGCAAGGGTTTCCATGAAGCTTGATTTGAGGGGGGCATACAATCTCATGAGGATTAAGGAGGGTGACGTGTGGAAAACTGCATTTAACATCAGAACAGGCCATTATGAGCCCCTCGTAATGCTACTTGGCCTTTGTAATGCTCTGGCAGTTTTCCAGAAATTTATTAATGATGTACTCCGAGATTTGTTGCAGTTGTGTGGTGGTTTATCTCCACGATATCCTCATATTTTCCAAGTCCCTGGAGAGCCACCACACAGATGTCTGTCGTGTGCTTCAGAAACTTGAAGAGAACAATCTCTATTGTAAATTGGAGTGCAAATTCCATCGTGAACATGTTAAATTCCTGGGTTATGTCATTTCCACTGCTGGTTTTTTGATGGCCCTGAGAAACTTTCAGCAGTCCTACAGTGGCCCCGACCCATGGGTTTACGTCCTCTGCAGTTTTCTTGGCTTTGCCAACTATTATCGGAAGTTTATTCATAACTTCTCGTCTCTGGTCAAGCCCCTGACTGATATGACCAGAAAAGATGGTAACTCACAGAGTTGGTCTCTGGAGTCTATTAAGGCCTTTTGAGAGTCTCAAGGCTGCCTTTGTTTCTGCTCCTGTGTTGGCACATCCTGATCCTACATTACCTTTTATCCTTGAGGTTGATGCTTCTGAGACTGGAGTTGGCGCCCTTCTATCTCAACGTCATACCTCTGAGAGCGCTATGCATCCTTGTGGCTACTTTTCCAAGAAACTGTGACCTACTGAGTTCAATTATGAAATTGGGGACAGAGAGCTGTTAATGATCATTTTAGCCCTGAAAGAGTGGAGACATCTCTTTGAAGGTACCACTGTACCGGTTCTCATTCTTACTGACCATAAGAATCTCACATTCTTGTCCGAAGCTAAATGCCTCTCTCCCAGAAGGGCTCAATGGGCTCTTTTCTTGTCAAGTTTCAATTACATTTTCTCATTCTTACCCGGTACTAAGATTGTAAGGGCTGACGCTTTGTAGCGACAACTTTCCTCCACTTCCAAGATGGAGTCAATTCTGGTTCCTGTGATCCCTCCTGATCATATTCTGGCTACAGTTAGCGCCAGTCTCACTTCTCCTTTGGGTGACAAAATTCTTGCCGCTCAGATCCATGCTCCTCCTGAGAAACCTTGTGACCGCTGCTTTGTCCCAGAGAGTCTCCATACTGCTGTGCTCCAGACTTACCATTCTCTCAAGACTGCTGGCCACCCTGGGAAGAATCAACTTTTGGGCCATTTCCCAACAATTCTGGTGGCCTAGTCTATGTGCTGATGTAACCACCTTCGTAGCTGCCTGTTCTGCGTGTGCTCAGAGTAAGACACCATGACACCTTCCAGTGGGTCTGCTGCAACACATACCCAATGAGAGAGTCCCTAGACCCACCTGTCTATGGATTTCATTGTGGAGATACCCAACTCCTAGAGCAACACAGTTATCCTTATGGTGATTGACTGGTTCTCGAAAATGTCTCATTGTATCCCACTTAAGAAGTTGCCCACTTCTAAGGAACTGGCTTCCATTTTTGCTCAGGAGATCTTTCGCTTACATGGGCTACCCAAGGTGATCGTCTCGGACAGGGATAGTCAGCTTGTGTCCCGGTTCTGGTGAGCCTTTTGTGCATAGTTGGTGAATTCAGCCTGCTTTCTCCTCTGTGTATCACCCGCAGTCTAATGGGGCTGCAGAACAAGCCAATCAGTCCTTGGAGCAGTTCCTATGTTGCTATATTTCTGATCATAACAACTGGTCAGGCCTCTTACCGTGAGCGAGGTTTGCTCACAATAGTGCCTTGAATTCTGCTTCCCGATTGTCCCCGTTTATGGCGAACTATGGTTTCCAACCTTCCATGTTGCCTGACTCATTTGTTCCGCAGAGTATTTCTGCATTAGAGGAGCATCTCCGTGGTCTTCGTTCCACTTGGGCACAAGTGCAGGAGGCTTTGTGACATGCTAATGATAGGCACAGACTCCATGCTGACGGCAAACGCCTGCCTGCACCTTCCTACCAGGCTGGGGACAGGGTCTGGCTGTCATCTCGCAACCTCCACCTCCGTGTTCCCTCTATGAAGTTTGCACCTCGGTTTTTTTGGGCCTTTCCGTATTCTCCGCAGGATTAACAAAGTGGCTTACGCGTTAGACCTCCCTTCTAATATCCGTGTCTCAAATGTATTTCATGTCTCCTTTAATAAAACCTTTGATCAGCAACCGCTTTACCACCTCGGTGCCACGTCCTCACCCCATACAGTTTGAGAATCATGAGCAGTATGAAGTACAGTTCATTTTTTACTCCCCTAGGTTCCGTGGGTGCATATAGTACCTGGTGCATTGGAAAGGGTACGGTCCGGAGGAACGCTCTTGGGTCTCATCCTCGGACTTACATGCCCTGTCCTCCTTTGTGATTTCATTAGACATTTTCCCCTCAAGCCGGGTGGTCCTCCGAGGGGGAGGGGTCGTGGAGGAGGGGGTACTGTCAGGGCTGGGCTAAGTCCTTCCTTCTCTGAGCTGGCCAGCTCCTTTCTCTCCACAATGACTCACCTGTTGATGATATCCTGCTCATCAGTCCTGCTTACTTAAGCCGTCCAGCCCAGATGATCTCTGCCTTTGCCTTGGTCAACATCACAGAGATTTTCTCCAGCGCTCATGTAAAAGACTTGCCTGGCTGACATTCCTTCTGGCTCCAGATCCTGCTTGCTGTTCCACTACGCTGATTCCTGGCTTCCTGGCTTTCTGGCTTGTCTGACTATCCGTTCCGGTTACTGAACTTTGGCTATGTTTTGACTATGTTTGTTCCATTTACTTTTATTATTAAACAAGTGTGATTTAACTGTACTTCTGTCTCAGTTTGATTCATGGTTTCTGACATCAATTCTGTCTCTAGGATTACTTTTCATAGGAATACGTCAGTATGTGACATGGTTGTTTCCAATCACTATGAGTCTGGCCTAGGTAGAGACCCGAGTTTCTTCACAGTAAGAGCTGTGAAAATGTGGAATAGACTCCCTCCAGAGGTGGTTCTGGCCAGCTCAGTAGATTGCTTTAAGAAAGGCCTGGATACTTTCCTAAATGTACATAATATAACTGGGTACTGACATTTATAGGTAAAGTTGATCCAGGGATAATCCGATTGCCTCTCTGGGATCAGGAAGGAATTTTTTCCCCTGCTGTAGCAAATTGGAGCATGCTCTGCTGGGGTTTTTTGCCTTCCTCTGGATCAACTGTGGGTATAGTATTGGGTATATTGTTTTTTTGTTTTTTTTGTTTTTTTATGGTTGGACTGGATGGACTTGTGTCTTTTTTCAACCTGACTAACTATGTAACTATGTAACTATGAGTGCATTTCCATGTGGCGACTGTTAATATTGTAAATGTACTGATAAATGCATTACCTGAATAAATTAATGGAGTGGGCTACCAAATGTCAAATGAAGTTTAACATTGGTAAATGTAGGGTAATGCACTTGGGGGTAATAATATAAACGCAAGTTACTCACTAGGAGGAGAACCCCTAGGGGATTCATGGATAGAGAAAGATTTGGGGGTCCTAGTAGAACAGACTGAGCAATAACATGCAATGTCAAGCTGCAGCAAGCAAAGCCAGAAGAATATTAGCATGCATTAAAAAGGGAATTTACTCCAGAGATAAAACGATAATCCTGCCACTTTATAAAACTGTGGTTCGACCGCATCTCGAGTATTCCACCCAGTTTTGGTCACCAATCCTCAAAGGATGTGCTGGCACTGCAGAGAGTCCAGAGAAGGGGAACTACAATTAATATGGGGGACTGGAGGACCCAGATATGAGGAACAACTACACGTGCTCTCTCCCTGGAGAAGAGACGCATGAGAGGAGATATGATAGCAATATACAAATATCTCAACAGGGATCCCAGCGTGGTTATGAAACTTTTCAGTCCCAGGGCATGTTAGAAGACACAGGGCCACACAATGAGATTGAAAGAACAGTGGTTTAACCTTAAGCTGCATAGGGGGGGTTCACTGTCAGGGCGCTAAGGATGTGGAACACTCTTCTACAATCGGTGGTGTCGGCAGAAAGTATGGACAGTTTTGTAAAGACTCTTGGATGTGAATCTTGGCGGAAAAAATGTACGTATGAACTGGATAGACTGTTGTCTTTATTCAACCTTACCAACCATGTAACTATGACTCTTGCTGAATGGAGAAATATTAAAGATTAGACATTTTGTAATTTATTAACGTGTTTGTAATCATGTAAAGGGCATAAAAGGGGGCGATTTTGTGAGTCCTGTGGCTCAACATTTTGCTAAGGAGCATGAGTACAGTCCAAGTGGGCTGCATTTAATCTTGGAAAGAATCCATCCCCACCCAAGAGGGGGATTTTGATAAAATAATAATACAGAGGGAGAGTCAGTGGATTTATACCCTTAAAGCCTGTTAAAAAAAAACAGGACTTAAAGTAATACTAAAATCTTGTTTTTGTCCTTTAAAAATACCAAACATGTTATACTTATCTGCTCTGTGCAGAGGTTTTACACAGAGCAGCCTGGATCCTCCTCTTCTTGGGTCCCTTGCCAGAGCTCCTGGCCCCTCCCTCCTGTCGAGTGCCCCCACAGCAAGCAGCTTGCTATGGTAGCACCCGACCAGAGCAGGAGCCAATGTTCCTCCCAAAAGTGATCACATGCATTTATAAAATCTGTGTGTTGAGTCCTGAAGATTGTGATTTATCTTTTTATTCTGCCTTAAAATCCTGGGGATGTCTGCTTATAGGTATTGATTGTTCACGATTTGATCACATGTTATTGTGTTCTTTTTAGAAATAACTTTTTTTTTTTGCAGATGAAGTGGTCTGGGGGAAGGATTGGAATGTTGGGGTTGTTTTTGTGCTTTTTTTCCCCCTCTTTTCCTTTCTCCCTTTCTTTCTTCATCCTGCTGGATCTCTCTCTTTTCCCTTCATCTCTCCTATGTTTTTCTTTTTCATAGCGGGGGGGCTGGACTGGGGGTATTTTTATGGGCATACATGCCACGGTGTAAGCTTACTGTCAGGTAAATACTTACCGAGGCCGAGACGCCGAGAGCGATTCGCCCTTGCGACTAAGCGCAGTCTGCCCCCTAGAGGTGGAACAGGGAGCGGATGGCACGAAGAGGCACAGGCTACCAGCAGGTTGGATGGGACTTGCGTAATACTCCTTGAAGGGTCCTGGTAGATGTGCAGAGACTGGCAATTCAGAAGGTCTGAAACAGGCTGAGGATAAAACACAAGGTTAGCAGGCAGATCCGGGACACAGGCAGAGGGTCAAGCACAGGATAAAGCAGGTAAGTCCAGGTCACAAGCAGAAGTTCCGGCACAGGAGATAGTAGGCAAATCCAGGTCACAAGCAAAGATTCAGGCACAGGAGGTAGTAGGTAAATCAGGGTCACAAGCAAGGGGGGTCAAACACTGAAGACAAGGCAGAATCCGTATAAACAAGCCGTTGGTCGGGTCCAGGAGAAGAGCAGAGTAGTCAGGGACGATCCTGGTCAAGCAGTGATTCAGTAGGCAGGAAACAGGAAACAACTCAGACAGGAAGCTGAAGACAAACCAGCAACCTGTCTGAGCACCTGAGTGTGTTTAAACAGGCAGCCAGAGCATCACGTTGAGCGTGTGCTAATACAACACGCACGTGTCGTGCCATTGGGCCACGAGCGCGCGAGCGCCGCATCGTTCTACTGCGCATGCGTTCGTTCCGGAAACCCATTTGGCCAATACGGTCGGGTTGATTATTTCTCTGACACTTACTTTGGTTTTTTTGGTTTACTTTTTTCTATTTGGTCTCTTGGTATAGGTTATTTTGTGTATATTTTGGCTGGTGAACTGGTGAGTATAGCCCTTTAATTTGCCAAGTGTACTTTTCCTTAACTGGGCGTCCTTCTGGCAGCTCTGATTGCATGGTGGTGAGTCCTAATATGACGCCTGCTGAGCTTCCAGTTCCACCCAGATTTGATGTCATTGGATATGACTTTGCCGCCTCCAAAGTGGAGCATTCCACCATTTGCCCATGCCGACTGAAGCAATGGATTTGGTGGGACATGGGGGACAATGGGCCTGGGTGGGGAGATTGCTCCTTCACTGGTATCTATAATGGACAGACATGTCTATGTTGGATATGTTATCTCCGAACGTTATGAGTAGATGGAGGACTGGTGCTAGACAAAATGGTAGGACAATTACACAACTATACATGCTTCCAGGACTGGATTAATCACCCACGTTGTTTTCTTTTCTCTTTTTTTATTTTCCGTTTGGTGTTTAAAGAATAGTGGGTTCAGTTGCCTGGCAATTGTCAGTTTGTGACAGTAACACTGGGAGAGTATTAGTAAATGTGAACTCCTCTGAACAGCTTTAAGTCCAAGAGTTATAAGCAGGTATGAGAAGTAAGGAATAATGGAGGATGCTCCCAGATGTACTGTAGATCCACATGTGCCATGTCTTTTGATGTTTGTGCACTAGTTATTTATGTTAACCTATGACCTCTCCCTTTTTCTAGATATCTGAATGTGTATTACTCAGGAGGTTTCTGCCTACTAGTGATTGTTGTCGCCCTACCTTTATGATTTTACATTTGTCATTCTAGGTAAGTTTCTTGCAATGGATTTGGGTCAGTGGATGGGTACTCTAGTCCAGGCTTAACTTTTAGTTGTCCCCTCATGGTCTGCCTGTTTTGGTGTCCTTGCCTGGCTCACCCACTGGCGGTAGGGAGAAGTGTGGGGATGGAGGGGTGTGGGGACCTCCATGTGGGAGGATAAGATGGAATGAGTGAAGTGTGAGTTTCTTTTTCTTTTCCATATTCTGGAACAATTCAAAGTTCCAATTACCTTGGGATCCCAGAAGACTGCTGCTTTTGTATATTATATTTACTGCTGATATATAATACTGGGGATTGGATCACCCAAGACTGCTGTAACATATATATATATATATATATATATATATATATATATATATATATATATGTATGTGTGGTGTGTGTGTGATATTACATCAGCAGTAAATATAATATATACAAAAGCAGCAGTCTTGTGTGATCCGATCCCCAATATTTTATATCAGTAATATTAATATTGGGGTCACACAAGACTGGTGCTTTTGTGTATATATATATATTACAATTTACTGCTTATATAATATTGGGGACACTGGTCTGGTTCCCATCTCTTCTATTACCTTCTCTCTTCTCAGCTCTGTGTGGGACAGACAGGGACTGACTTCGGTGGGCTCCTCTTCTCTGTAGTGGGTGGAAGGTGGAAATGATGTCACGTTGAGCTGCGCCCTCATTGGCTGGAAGTGCCTGGCACCTGTCCCGGAACACTCCCAGTGGCCGTAGCCTAATCATATTTGTGATCAGGATTGGTGGGGAACATCAACCAATCCGGGTTGTGCTTGCTCACAGGCAGGACAGGTGACCATGACGCCTAGCCCGAACACACTTGCACACAGTGACAGGACATGGAAGTCTTGCAGCGGTGTAAGGCACTGGACATGGCTGCCGGAAACATGAATGATCCACCATTCCGCAGACACACATAGAGCCACAGAGTCTCGACAGCTGGGATATTGCGCAGCACTTGCAGGTGTCGGGAGCCGCAACTGAAATGCGAGAGACTCCCGCACCTCGTGGGAGACTTGGGATGTCTGGCTCTGTTGAACACACGCAGGAAGTGTCACGGCTCACAGAGAGCACCATTCCCCCAAATGCCAGGGCCCATAATCTGTTGGCAAGAGGCTAGCGTTCAGTCCCCTCCAATAGCCTCTATCCCGGTCGAGTCTGTCACAGAAAGTAACCAGGAAGTTGGCTCAGCAGCGGCCATTTTGGATTCATGTGGTATAGTAACCATATTAAATGCTGCTGGAAGTGTTTTTCATTTTTAATTTTGCTATGACAATTACTGCTCTATGGCTTTCTATTTTATTGTTTATTCATGCTGGACAAAATGCATTTGGAGGACTAAAGGGTGCAGAGATCAGAAGTTGGAAGGAGGTGACTTGGAGTGCTGGTAAGCTGCCTGGAAGGACAGCGTAAATTTAAGCTATTAGAGTATACGAGGGTCATGGAGGTTTGATAAGTGCACAATTTGAGTTTGAGCACTAAGAGAGCATTAGATTTGTGTTTTGGGAAGGGGGTGTTTTGTAGTTCACTATGCAGGGCTTGCTGGAGCATATATTGAGATTTGGATGAAGAAACACTGAATTTTTTTAGAGACATTATTATTATTAGTAGTTATACAATTTAACTATAAAGGACAGGTTGGATGGACTTTGATCTCAGGTTATGGTTTTTCATTGGATACTTATCATGTTAAGTGAACAGTTTTTTTTTTTTTTTTTACTTGTTTCACTTTGAGTATGAGAGTCCTAACAGCAAAAAAACAAAAAAACAAAAAAAAAAAACAGGAGTTCCAACCCCCTCCTTATTCAATCCAAAACTACGAAAAAAAAAAAAATTGGGCTTTGCAATAAACATATCACAGGAAGTCATGACTATGGTATTAACTACGGCTTATCCTGTTATCCAATAACCCCATCCCTCCCTCTAATGACTACACAATACTTAGATGGAGTGAATTGGCCATAGCAGCCATTTTATTAACCAAATATACAGTGGGAACGGAAAGTATTCAGACCCCCTTAAATTTTTCACTCTTTGTTATATTGCAGCCATTTGCTAAAATCATTTAAGTTCATTTTTTTCCTCATTAATGTACACACAGCACCCCATATTGACAGAAAAACACAGAATTGTTGACATTTTTGCAGATTTATTGAAAAAGAAAAACTGAAATATCACATGGTCCTAAGTATTCAGACCCTTTGCTCAGTATTTAGTAGAAGCACCCTTTTGATAATACAGCCATGAGTCCTTTTGGGAAAGACGCAACAAGTTTTTCACACCTGAATTTGGGGATCCTCTTCCATTCCTCCTTGCAGATCCTCTCCAGTTCTGTCAATTTGGATGGTAAACGTTGGTGGACAGCCATTTTTAGGTCTCTCCAGAGATGCTTAATTGGGTTTAAGTCAGGGCTCGGCTGGGCCATTCAAGAACAGTCACGGAGTTGTTGCGAAGCCACTCCTTTGTTATTTTAGCTGTGTGCTTAGGGTCATTGTCTTGTTGGAAGGTAAACCGTTGGCCCAGTCTGAGGTCCTGAGCACTCTGGAGAAGGTTTTCGTCCAGGATATCCCTGTACTTGTCCGCATTCATCTTTCCCTCACTTGCAACCAGTCGTCCTGTCCCTGCAGCTGAAAAACACCTGCACAGCATGATGCTGCCACCACCATGCTTCACTGTTGGGACTGTATTGGACAGGTGATGAGCAGTGCCTGGTTTTCTCCACACATACCGCTTAGAATTAAGGCCACAAAATTCTATTTTGGTCTCATCAGAACAAGGAATCTTATTTCTCATCATCTTGGAGTCCTTCAGGTGTTTTTTTAGCAAACTCTATGTGGGCTTTCATGTGTCTTGCACTGAGGAGAGGCTTCCGTCGGGCCACTTTGCCATAAAGCCCCGACTGGGGGAGGGCTGCAGTGATGGTTGACTTTCTACAACTTTCTCCCATCTCTTGACTGCATCTCTGGAGCTCAGCCACAGTGATCTGTGGGTTCTTCCTTACCTCTCTCACCTAGGCTCTTCTCCCCTGATAGCTCAGTTTGGCTGGACGGCCAGCTCTAGGAAGGGTTCTGGTCATCCCAAATGTCTTCCATTTAAGGATTATGGAGGCCACTTTGCTCTTAGAAATCTTAAGTGCAGCAGAATTTTTTTGTAACCTTGGCCAGATCGGTGCCTTGCCACAATTCTGTCTCTGAGCTCTTCAGGCAGTTCCTTTGACCTCATGATTCTCATTTGCTCTGACATGCACTGTGAGCTGTAAGGTCTTATATAGACAGGTGTGTGGCTTTCCTAATCAAGTCCAATCAGTATAATCAAACACAGCTGGACTCAAATGAAGGTGTAGAACCATCTCAAGGATGATCAGAAGAAATGGACAGCACCTGAGTTAAATATATGAGTGTCACAGCAAAGAGTCTGAATACTTAGGACCATGTGATATTTCAGTTTTTCTTTTTTAATAAAACTGCAAAAATGTCATCAATTCTGTGTTTTTCTGTCAATATGGGGTGCTGTGTGTACATTAATGAGAAAAAAAAATGAACTTAAATGATTTTAGCAAATGGCTGCAATATAACAAAGAGTGAAACATTTAAGGGGGTCTGAATACTTTCCGTCCCCACTGTATAAATCTCAATAATTAACATAATAACATAATGGCCTTTTTTAATATGCACATCCAGTTTTATCACAACAATGGGGCACAAGGTCCAGTAGGCATAACCCATACCTGTACCTGCTAGTCACTTCTCAGGCCTCCAGTCGCGAAAACCTCAGACTCAGAGAGAACTAGCAGGTACCCATATACCAACTGGGAGCCGTACCTCAGACGGGTCCCAAAACCATGCCTTTAAGGTGCCCATATGACCTAACAAGGACCTTGCACCCCGTCAAATGTCCAACAACCCTGTGGTCATGCAACTCCCACCATACCAGCACACAAAGCTCCCCCAATCGTAGGGCGGGTGGGTGGGAAGCTCCTTACCCTCACGGCTCCTTGTGTTGATTGGCCCCTCCTCTTTCTGCCCTAACCTATACAGCTCCACCCCATCCCCACGAAGCTGCCAGCCCCAAGCTGCCTATCTTTCCCCCCTTGGCTCCGCCCCGTTAATCCCTGTCATGCCAGCCCTCCGCTGATACCTGCGGCATTACTCTGGGCCTCTCTTAAATATGGTATTAACTACAGCTCATCCTGCTATCTAAAAACCCCATCCCTCTAATGACCACAAAACACTTAGATGCAGTGAATTGGCCATAGCAGCCATTTTATTAACCAAATATGTAAATCTCAATAATCAACATAAAAATTAAAATAATAACCTTTTTAATATATACATCCAGTTTTATCACAACAATGGGGCACAAGGTCCAATAGGCATAACCCATAACTGTACCTGCTAGTCACTTCTCAGGCCTCCAGTCACGAAAACCTCCAACTCAGAGACAACTAGCAGGTACCCATATACCAACTAGGAGCCGTACCTCAGATGCGTCCCTAAACCATGCCTTTTAGGTGCCCACATGACCTAACAAGGACCTTGCCCCCCGCCACCACCACTCAAACCTGACACCTTGGGTTTGAGCGGACCTCCACACCCTCAGGGCCCTCTGTAAACCCTCCTCCAAACCAATACGCCACATGTCAATCCCAACATCATTAAAATGCACACCGTCCCCATGCAGATATCTCCAGGACTCCCCCTCTAGCTTATGGTGTCTCACTGCTAAACCTCCATTCCTCATCAAAAATATGGCCACCTCCCGATTCATTTTGACCCTTGCCCTGTTGACCATCCTGGCCCACCTCCATTGCGTATGGGCTACCATGTCAGACCAGACTATGAGCAAGTCCGGACAATCCATGCGCAGCTGCAAAAAATCTAATTTTATGTCCCATATTAGCTCCCGCATAGACCATAGCCCCGAATCATTCCCCCAGCATGTACCACCAACACATGGGGGGGCCTGTTCAGCTAAGCATAGCGCTCGAACTCCAGAACTATTCGGCTCCACAAAAGACCAGGCATCCTGATCCCCTGGACAACTGCCTCCTCCCTGGGAATGCCCAATTGACATCCGTCAGGCCGAATGTCAATTTTTCTTGCTCCCCAGTGGACATAAGAGTGTCCCATTATCCAAATCAGACAGGAGCCCCTTTCTGAAATGAAAAAAACACACCGCATACATAGCATCAAGACGCCAAACCATCCTCCCCCCTAACCATAACAGAGGGGACAAACAGGACAGTATACATCCCACCACAACCCCACATGTGTCACTCACTCATAGTAATTGAGGATGAACATACAGGCGGTAACGCCGAGATTCCCACCTGCGCCGTAAAGCCCCTTCACTCAAACCCCATCGCGTTGCCTCCATAGCAGCCCCAATACGAAAGAGTGAGGCGCAAAATCTGACGGACGAAACCCCAACACCCCCAGACATTTTCTGAACACTGCCATGAACTGATACCTAGACAAGGCCAAACCATCCGCATGCAACAGAAGGGGTCCCAGCCCAGCTGGACGGGACTCCAGGAAATGAGAAACCACCTGCACCAGGCAAACCGGGAACCCACCAACACCAAACAAATCCACCCAAAACCCCTGCCCAGCCTGGTCAGTCTTGGATCTTCTGATCCAAAAAAACACCGAAATACCGCTGCATTGCACATTGACTGACTGCACTCCATGGGCAGGACTCCAGGAAACAAGAAACCACCTGCACCGGGCAAACCCGGGACCCATCAACACCAAACAACTCCACCCAAACCCCCCGCCCAGCCTGGTCAGTCTTGGATCTTCTGATCTAAAAAACCATCATAACACCACTGCATTGCACGTCGACCGACTGAAATCCATCAGACCCCTTTTTTTGAAGAAGAAACCAGTTCCACAATTTGCAGCGCCCCAAAAAATGCCAAGGAAAAAGCCGTCTTAACAAAAGGGCCTCATAGTCAGACGAACAAACTCCCGGCAGCACCCGGAACAACAAACCCAACAACTCAAAGGACACCAGGCGGCGAAAATCCACTGGACGACGCCACCGGTGGTAGCCTTTAACAGCTTTCTGCACCAAAAAGTCCTTGGTGCAATCCTTGCGACCCACATTCTGACCTATAAAATACAACACCAGGAATACATCTTCCCCGACAGTAACCACCCCTCCCAAACTCCGAACCAGACCAAACCACTCTTCCCAGGCTTTGGAATACACCGACCAGGTTGTCTCACTCACCGACCGTCGAATCAGCAGGGCAAGCACTCCAAGGCAATCCGCCACAGCCATGCTGGACAAGGAACTCCCAGTTGCACCACGCCAACAAATGAAACTTGTCCCACTGACACCGAGAAAGAGTATCAACCAACGAATTAGTGCACCCGGGACATGAACAGCATATATAAAAGCATTGCAGCACAAACAAGCCAACACCAGGTGCCTCAACAAACGCACCACCGGTGGAGAGGACCCTGACACACTATTAATAGCCTGCACAACGGCCATGTTAACACAATTAAAGCAAATCTTCTTGTTACAAAACTGAGACCTCCAGAGCTCCACCACCAGCACAATCGGAAACAGTTTCAAGAGTGCCAAATTTTCGAGTAAACCCAGCCTCCCGCCATTCCAACGCCCACAAGCCCGCACTCCACTGCCCCCAAAATAAGCCCCATTACCTGCCGATCCCGCAGCGTCAGTGAACTTCAATGCCCTGTACACATGATCGGACATTGATCGGACATTCCGACAACAAAATCCATCAGATTTTTTCCGACGGATGTTGGTTCAAACTTGTCTTGCATACACACGGTCACACAAAGTTGTTGGAATTTCTGAATATCAAGAACGCAGTGACGTACAACACGTACAACGGGACTATAAAAGGGCAATTCAATACCAAGCGCACCACCCTTTGGGCTCCTTTTGCTAATCTCGTGTTAGTAAATGTTTGGTGAGAGACGATTCGCGCTTTTCAGACTCGTGGTTTTCAGATCGTTTTTCTGCTGTTCAGTTTGTGCTTGTGGGTTTTTATCTGGTCTTCAGTACGTGTAGTGAGTTTGCATTGGTTTATTCAGTGTGTTCTTGTCCGCTCGTTGCTGATTTTCAGGTTGCTCTTTACAGGCCTTGCTGTTCTTCAGTGCATTCTGTTACTTCGTTATGACCAGCTGACTGTTTTGAAGCCATGTTGCGTGTACATTCTCATCGTAGAGTTTGTGCTGTGCAGGGGGCTTGGTGTTGGGGTTCTTACTTTGACACAAGCCCAGTCCATGAACAGGGTGGGGAGAAGTTCATGGACCAAGAATTGGTTGCTCCAGCGTGACCAATTCTGTCACATGCCTTTGCTCTGTGAGATCCATGAGAATAATCCTGATGATTTCAGGAACTTTCTCAGGATGACGGACCCCGTATTTCACCATTTGTTGGCTTTGCTGACCCCTTATGTTAGCAGGCAGGATACCTGCATGTGGCAAGCCATCACTCCGGAGCAGAGGTTAGTGACCACGTTGCGGTACTTGGTGATGGGGAGAAGCCTGCAGGACTTCAAGTTCTCGACAGGCATCTCCCCCCAGGCTCTGGCGATCATTATCCCAGAGACCTGTTCTGTCATCATTCAGGTCCTGCAGAAGGACTATATTTAGGTAAGTTTTATCCTTTAACATCACATTCTATGTATTTCATGTTTGCTAATATATTGTATTTCTTTCATCATTCCCTAATTACCATGATTGTAACATGCTATGAATGCCCCCTTTGTCCTCATGCATGCTGGAATTTTTAAAAGCTTGTTTTTTGTTCTTCTTGCATATTTGCCTTCACTTACCTCCCCAGCATTCTATGCTGGGCCCATACACACCTAGTCCGGTCACTTAACAATGTATTTTGTCAGCTCCATAGTAGTGCTTTACCCTAAACACCCCCTAAAATGTGTAAAAATGTTATTTGTGTCCTTAAATTCAGGAAGAGTGCCAGAGGCTTTTTTGGGGGGGTCCCAAAATTATTTGGAACCCCCCCCAACCGCTAAGTCAGCTGATACCAATCCTCTATCTGTTGACTCTGCCAAACCCACACACACTATACCTACCTCTTTTGTGGTCATATTTATGGATGAATTCCCCAAAGCATTTAGTGAAAGGGCCTGCTTGAATACTTTCAAATGGTACTGTTTCAAGTTTTTGTATCCTATTATTATCTTGATAGGTAATAGCAGAATGTAAAAATGTGCTTCAATTTGTACAGTGTGTATTCATATTTTTGTATTATGACACTTCTTACCTGTCCAGTGGGCTGCCAATAGTGTAAGTAAGGAGGGGCTGGCCAAAGTAATACACATTATTTATGCATTCATCTCTCAATGAAGTGGAGAGGATTACCTGTCCAAAACATCTCCCCCCCTAAAATTTTTACAATGGGCCATCAGAGGGGGCAGGAATCTGATAAGTGGACCTTACATTTTTGTCTTTAAATACTCCTTCAAATAAATGTTATACTGATGTTGGCCAAAAATGTTTGTGTCTAATCTGCTTTCAATGTTTATGTGCAAAAGGACTCATTTTTATTTTCTTGTTTGACTCAACAGTTTCCTTCCACGCCACAGGAATGGCAGACTGTGGCCTCCCACTTTGCCACCCATTGGGACTTTCCCAACTGCGGAAGGCAGATTGATGGGAAACATGTTCATATCGTCCCATCCCCCAACTCGGGGTCATACTATTACAACTACAAGGGGTTCAATAATATTGTGATGTTGGCGGTGGTGTCGGCTACTTATGAGTTCCTCTATGTGGACGTGGGGAAGAATGGCCAGATGTCGGATGGTGGAGTCATCGCCTAGACAGAGTTCTACAGGCATCTCCAGAATGGCAGCTTGGGCTTGCCACCTCCAGAAGACAATGCGGAAGGACTCCCATTCATCTTTGTTGTGGATGAAGCGTTTCCGCTGGGGGACCATCTTATGCGGCCATTCCCTATGAGGACCCTCACCCAGACTAGAGGGTTTTTAATTACCGGCTGGCCAGAGCCCGAAGAGTGGTGGAGAACATAATTTGGAATAATGGCCAGCCAGTTCCGCCTCTTTCTTACACCGATACACATGGCGGAATATAAACTGAATCACATCATCCTGTTTTGCTGTGTTCTCCACAACTTTTTAAGGAGAAATTCTGTGAACTATGCTGCCTCAGTTGGGCCTGAATTAGAAAGCACTGTTGGGTGTTATTTACTAAAGGAAAATCCACTTTGCACTACAAGTGCACTTGAAACTGCACTGAAACTGCACTTGTAGCGCAAAGTGAATTTGCCTTTAGTAAATAACACCCATCGTCATGGAAAAAAACAACTTTACTCCAAAAACTGCTTTTGTTCATTGAAAGAAGAAGCCACACATTGTTGATTATCAAACTTTTTACTTAAAGCACAATCACATGTGCATTTATAAAAGGGTTTTTGAACAAACCAACATGTTTGTTGTATAACATTTTTTTAGGTCACATTAAGTAGAAATCACCTTTTATAGGTAAAACAGCCATGTTTAAAACCATAAAAAATACACAACTCTGGAACTTACAAAGTTCAACTTTGATAAAGTGAAGGCAATATCAGACATGAGTATGTACAAACTGTGTTTTATATTGCCTTCATCAGATGAGGTGAAGTCACCCCTGTAAAAAACAAATTTTGAAGATGCACACAAATTGGGATTCAAGATGGAGATTTTCCTCCTGATCCCATGCCTAATGTCAACATGTGCTAGGTCCCATCATAGGGGATCAATGGACGTGTTTTGGGGGTGCAACCCCTTCCTCTCACCTACTTTATTATCGTGGAAGGGGTTGCACCCACAAAACGTGTACATTGATCTTCAGTGATGGCAGATAGCACATGTTGACACACTGTGTGCATCTTCAAAATTTGGTTTTTAAAATAAGTAAAAAATTAGTCATAAAAACAAAAAAAAACCAAGCAAAAAGTTAGGGATTTCTGGGCGTTTTAGATTCTCCCTAAAACATCAATGATGTTCTTCTTTTTGTTTTGAACATCATTGATGTTTTGCTTTAGGTTATCTAAATCCCTATTGCACCCCATTATCTCCCCGATGAGGATCTGGGCACTTTCACTGGTGAAATGACCTTCTTCCACAACATCCCCACCTAAAAAAAAAAAAACACACCATGTATTATAAATATGCAGGCATCCATCTATTACCTGAAGCTGTGGTTGCAGACACTCACCTGTTGTGGTGACAATTTTGCCAATTTCAACAACGTCTCCCTCCTCCTCCTCTGTTTGGGTTTGGGGAATTTGGGGGATTTTCCTGAGGTGGAGAGTCCCTGGTCTCCTCTGATGAGTGGTGTTCTCCAAGTTTTTTCTCCCCTATGTGAAAAAAATAGGTATACTTAGCACACGGATATTTGAGGGCAGAAATAGGAATATGAAACATTGCTTGGAAGTGTTGTACAATTGTCTGTTTTGGCAGAGTTCCAAGCTGAAGAATTATTTTTTTTAATGGAGACACCCCTATATTATTCACTGGAGCACCTGTGTGGGACACCCTAATAAAAAGTTTGTTCTTGTGTCCCACACTAGTGCTCCTGCGTCCACATGTGTAAACAGCTGCCGAGTGTCCTCTCCTTACACAGAATCTAGTTTGCATTTCATTCTAGTTACAAAACCATCAAGACAACAAACTTTTTTTAATAGAAGTAGGCCAGAAAAAAATGTATTGAACTGCATCTGGCCAAAACATCGTATTTTAGTGGGTGAACGAACAATGTTTTCTACGAACGATTAATATGCACAGAAAAGCACATGAAGCAGCACGAACTTAATAAAAAGAAAGAATAGGAACACAGGACAACTACTTACTTTTTTGCAGCACTCTCCTGATCCTTCTATACTGATCGTGCTCCCTCAATATCAGGTCAGACCAGTGTTTCCTCAGTTGATCCTTTGATCGTCGTACCCCAAAATTTCGGTGCAGACTCTTTACAACTTTAGTCATGATCTTGGCCTTTCTCACATTTGGGTTTGGGTAAGGTCTATACTTCCCATCATAGTCGGTCCTTTTCAAGATGTCCACCATCTCTACCATCACTACAAAGGCCATATTTGAGGCCTTAAATCTCCTGTGGGATGGGATTGTGATGTTTGTGGCCCCGGGCTTTCCTCCTCCTCGTTGCTGCTATTATCATGCACCTGCCGTGTCTCCACCATGTGCTCTCCCCCACTGCGTGGAAAGAGAAGAGGCGGGGAATAGACTAGAAAGAACGTCAGGGGCAGGTGGAGTTTCACGCATGCGCAGTGTATATAAAGCGTAACATGCGTGCGTCGTACGTATGATCTGTGAGCGGAGGAAGGAGTATTGGAAGCGCCAATCGTGATAATGAAGGTACAATTTTAACTTGGCCTATACTGCTTATAGATTGAGGCCTATATTGTGTCAAGATTAGGAGAGTTTCGCCTGACATGAGGGTTTGTCTTGTGTTGTGTCTTGCAGAGAAAATGGATGTAGTAAATGATCACGACTTTATGCCAATATTCATTGATATGTTCAGGGAGCTGCCCTATCTGTGGCAGGTAAACCACCTCGATTATAAGAATCAAACAAAGAGGAAGGCAGCGCTGGATCAATTGGTGCAATTTGTGAAGCCGATGATCCCCACGGCAGACATCCCCTATTTGAAGGCCACAATTGGTGGCATGAGGAGTATTTATCTTAGGGAGCAGAAGAAGGTCCAGGATTCCCAGAGATCAGGTGCTGCAGATGACATTTATCTCCCCAGGCTGTGGTACTATGAGAGACTTCATTTTCTGGCAGACCAGAGAGAACCCAGGCCAACACTCTCCAGTCTTCCTTCCACGCTTTCTTCCACCTCAGCTAAGGCTTCTGACGTCCAATCTGGGCCTTTCAGGCAGCAATATGTGGAGGGGCCCAGCTTGAGCCAGGTATAGCATTATTCTAAATATTTCTGTTTGTCAAATTAATGATGTTAAATATATATTAGTTTTGATAACTAATTTCTGATTCCACAAGGTGTTTTACATATAAATAGACAGTAGTGGCCACATATTATTGGGACAAGAATGAAAAATGCTGGGGTCAGAATGATAGTCTTTTCTATTTATTAACATTCAATTTGCAACAGTCATGAGATGAAAATTGTGTGTGATTGATGAACCAAAAAGGAAAACTATGTCCCTTTTTCATACACAAGAAAGTCTCAGCCAGGAGGTGGTGGGGGTAAAAGGTAGCCAGGAGGTGGCCGGGCCCAGTAGCCTGCCCGAAACCTAGGTCCCTCCCCTCCGCCTTCCACAAAAAAGTGGCAGGAAGAGGAGTAACCTGGAGGAGGCAGCAATTGGCCTATTTTGGAAGACTACTGCGGCCCTCAGAAACCCCCCCAGTGTTCAAGAGGACTTTGCCTATATTACAGCCTGTAAAATGCTGGAAATGGAGGAGGGCCAACGCCTAATATGTGAGTATCTCATCTTACAAGCCCTAAATAAGGGGTTGAGGGGCCAACTCACAAGCCAAAGCCACGTTTGTGAGTTCAACAATGGTCCTCCTCCACCTCCTGCCACACCTCCAAAACCACAGCCACAGCCTAGAAGGAAGCATCTAAGGAAGACAAGAGAGTGATGGCCTGTGTTCAGTCTGGTCTGGCAAAAGATGCAGGCTGTGGTATGACCACAGCCTGGGGACCTATATGTCACCTGCTGCTGTTCCTGATCTCTTGTAGTCCTGGACCGGATTGTGCTCCCTATTATAAGGACTCCTCAGGCCACCAATTTTGACTGTAAAATTATTGATGTGTGCCCTGGGGTACAAAGGCTTTGCAAATGTCACCAGTTTATCCAGTGTTGCCTTCCTCTTTATTTTGTTATGACCCAGAATAAATGGCTATTTATTTTTCACAAATACTTGCCTATGTGTTTTACTTCAAAAAGGACAGTTTGTTTGTGAGTAGGCAGGTACATTTCAAAAAGACAATGTAAAATTTACAAGGGACACCAACACCAACCTCCTTGAGATTCAAAAATACAAGATAATAATGGTGTTGTGGTAACTTGACACACAAAACACACAAAAATAATTATGGAGATCACCAAAAAACAAAAACAGGAGATCTTGATTAAAAAAAACAAACAACAAATTATAAAAAATATAAAAACATAAAACCAAAAAAAAATTCGGTAGATCTGACGAATACAAATATATTCATGAAATCACGAGAAATAATATAGGAAGAAGTTTGTGAGAAGTCTGTGTGAATATGAGCAGCAAAACAACTTCATTCTTCTAGCATTATAAAGAAGAAGATGCAATCAACAATTCAAAACATTGCAGCGTGACGAAAGTGCTATATCCATTACGAACGCTAATTTTACCAGACCGAGCAGTTCTGTCTTGGAATTTATTCTGAGCATGCGTGGCACTTTGTGCGTCAAAATTGTCTACACACGGTTGGAATTTACATTAATGGATTTTGCTGTCGGAAATTTTTTTAGCCAGCTCTCAAACTTTGTGTGTTGGAAATTCTGATGGAAAAAGTCAGATGGAGCCCACACATGGTCGGAATTTCCGACAACAAGCTCCACTCACATTTTCCTTCAGAAAGTCCAACCGTGTGTACAGGGCATAGGTCAAAACTGGACAGGGCTTCCAACATCCACACCGACCTGCCATTATAAGAATCCAAAAAAGATTCCCAAACCCCCAGGTCAGCTTTATGGTCCCAGGTCAAGCGAATTTGATGCCCCGGAGCCATAACCCCCGCTGTAGCTGCCACCAGCCGACGGTTAAAAACCCTGCCCATCGGCATGATTCAACAAGCAATGTTGAGCTTCTCCAGAAGCGACTGAAGCTGATGCAGGGTCAACTTGCCAGCCCCCTGCGCAAAAACAACCGCCGCCCACAAGTCCGTCAACTTGTCTTCCGGGAGGCAGCTTTCCATGGCCACAGTATCAATCAAAATCCCGAGGAAACCCAAGGCCGTAAGCGGTCCTTCCGTTTTGTCTGCTATCAGTGGAACGCCAAAACGTTCCGCTTGTGCTGAACAGTAGCCAACAAAATCCTACACTGATTAGACTCAGCCGGCCCCACACACAAAAAATCATCCAAGTTGTGGATGACTGACGGAAGCCCAGACACCTCCCGTACCACCCACTCGAAGAACGAGCTAAAAGTTTCAAACAAGGAACACAAAAAGGAGCACCCCATGGGCAAACACTGATCAATAAAGTGCCACTTGCCACCCAACAAACAAAAATTAACGGGATGTACCGGCAACAACCGAAAAGCGGATTCAATATCCGTTTTTGCCAATAAAGCCCTCCCGTCCATAGGCAATGATGAATCAACCTAAACTTTTTGGGTTCCTTCTTGGGAACCACCCCCAAAGGAGAAACCACCAAATTATCCAGCGGTGAAGAGGCAAACGGACCCGCCATGCGGCCCAGCTCCACCTCCTTTGCTAATTTTGCAGACACCACTTCTGGATGGGCCAACGCCGACTTCAAATTATCCGCAGGTGGTGGGGGTGGGTAAGTCTACACGGAATCTGAAAACCCTCAGCGAATCCTAAAGCCAGTAGTTCCACCGCCTCCTTCTGAGGATACCTACCTAGAAACAGACGCAACCTTGCTATGCTCACTGGAGTCCTCCCTTTTTCCCGCAAGCTCCCCCTATCTATTGAGGGAATGAGAGCTCCCGCAGCCGGAGCACTCGTGTTTAAACTTGCATGTTGCGCCGAACTTGCAAGTCCCCTCATTGAAAGCCCAACAACACCCCTTCCGTTTGGTGGCTGACTGTCCCGAGGAAGAAGATCCACCTGCCCCCACCTGAAAAAACTAATTTCCAGCCCGCACCGAAGTCATGAGCCGCATCCAAAGACTAATGTCTTTGTGGTCCCAGCTCAACGACGGACATACAGCCTTTAGCTGATGGAACTGCTCATCGTACCGGAGCCAGGCCAGACTCCCATAAACTCGGTGAGCTTTCTCGATCGCATTGAGATAACAAAAGAGAGAGGAGCAATTTTCCCCCACCACACTAGCTAAAATTGCAAACGCTTGAAGCCAATTTGCAAATGACTGGGGAATGAGCCTGTATCTCCTCTTCTCCTCCTCCTCCTTCTTGCTGTTACCCAACTTACCTCTGTCAAGATCAAATTTCTCCAGCGGAAGAAGGGAAAAAATCATCTTGATATTCTCACCTCACCATATTTTTTCCCAGACTTCCTGCTTGAGGTGTGCTCCCAGTGGCCCTTCAAAACAAACATACACCTCACATTTGGCAGAGTCTGCCAAACGCACTCGGTCCACCTCCTTCTCCTGCGTCTTACCTTGACCGCTGTCCATCGCACTCACCTTCCCTGCTCCCGTCACACATGCTACCCACACTCCCAAGGCAGGAGGCACCCCACAGCTGCTGACGGCAAGACAGACACCATACCAACTGTTGACAAGCCCCAGTTCACTAGCGCTCGAATCTGAATGGGGAACCCAAGTCGCCGTGGGCAACCCGGCACCCGGTATTGGAGTCAGCCGCCCCAAGATGTCTCTTAAATTGCCAGTAACTGCGCCAGATCCTGTGTGCCAGACTCTGACCCCCCCAGAATCCAACACCCCCTGTCCCTGACACAGACACATCATGCACCCCCCCAGCAATCGTTCCCCCAACCACAGGCACACACACAGAAGACAAAGAGGGTTGGCCACACGGCCGCTTACCAGCTGTTGCCAATCTCTCCATCGATGCTGTCACCTCAACGGACTCGTCCTTGCTCCCGTCTTCCAGCTCCCCCCAGACAAGGGAGCATCCTCAGGATCTCCAACACTGCCCCAGCCCATAAGACCCGAAGGCTGCTGGACGCCACTGCGTCCGCCCATGACATCACTACCCACTACTGGTTGCTAGGGACCGCTCTCCCAGAACTTCTCGCAGGCCTACCCCGGACACCCACAGCCGCACCGCCGCCATCTGACATCTGGCCCCCTGCATGCTCTGAGATAAGATGGACACCAGCTGTTCCAGGCACCAGGCCAGTTCCTGAGGACTGAGCTCTCCCCCGCTGAGCCGCTCGGGTGGCCCCAGAGCCAGACCCGGGTGCCGCACTGCGAACCTGACCCACCAAGGAGGAATTGGCCATGGGAGACCCCCCTGTCCCATCCTTCCTAGTTAGAGGATTTTCTTCCGGGCCTTGCCGCCACCGCCTGGGACCGGCGTTTGCGTGCAGGTGCCGGAGGGTCCCTGGAGGCCTGCTCCATGGGGCTCTTAGTGTGGTGCTGGACCCTGGGAGAAACGTCCGGGCTGAGGTGCTCCGGAGGCCTAGACCTCTGAGCCTGAGATACAGCGGGGGTGTAGGGACATCCCCCCTTCTCCGGCTCCCATCAGCAAACCCCCAACCTGGGCGTGCAGCCAATCGGTGCCGTGCACTGCCGCTTCAGCCTGCAGTTGCTGTAGTAGCCGATCCATGTCCACCATAACTCAGCCGGAGCGATCAAAGCGGCATACAGGGAAGGAAGAAGTGGCCGCAGGGAAGGAAGACGCTCCTTACCCTCACCGCTCCTCGTGTCCACTGGCCCCTCCTCTTCCTCTTCCTGTCCAAACCTATACAGCTCCACCCCATCCCCACGAAGCTGCCAGCCTCAAGCTGACCATATTTCTCCCCTTGGCTTCGCCCCGTTAACCCCTGTCATGCCGGTCCTCCGCTGATATCTGCCGCATTACTCCAGGCCTCTCTATATCTACATGGCAGAGTGGCCCAGAATTTAGAGCATCCAAGCCATAAACAGGAAAAATGACCTAGTTCTATAGGCATCTACAGGTTCCTGTTGTGTCAGCAATAGTTCAGAAAAGTAAATTTACAAAAGGTTTATTTAAATAAAGAGTTATAACGAATCATTGTTTAATGAATTTCAGTATCTCTGAGCTTAGTAGGTTTACCCATCCTTTGCATCTGATGTATGTAAGGTAACCCATTTATCTTAAAGTGAATCTTTGACAACGCTATGCATAATTAAGTATTTACATTTTCTTAACTAGCGGAAGAAGAGTTTTAAAATCCTCTGTAGCTATAGGCACAGTGGAAGGATTATTACTCAAAGTTCACAGAGAAAAACATTGCTGCTGTTCTTCTCTGAGCAGCTCAGATTCCCCTGCCCCCTACTCCCAAATCAACTGCTCTGTGTTTACTTTAGCGATCAGAACAATGCAAGGCTGCAACATCACTGCTGGGGAAGGGAGCTAAGCTGCTGTGAGAGCCAACTTGTTTGTCTTTAGGACATCTGATGTGAACATAAAGGGTCAATTATTCCACAGTGTCTGCAGCTATAGAGGTCATTCAGAGTTTGTATTAAAGCTCATTTACTATACATGAATGTATGTATATCGACCAGACGTGCACTTTAGCACTACAGCTAGTAAAAAACATTACTTAACACCATACCTCCCAACATTTTGACATGGGATTGAGGGACACCTACTATCAAATGTATGTAGGCATAGGACACGCCCCCCCCAGTCACACCCTTAAAGGGGACATAACAAAAAAAGGTTAATTAAATCCACAAGTGCTTTTTTTAACACTAATATTCCTTTATATTGGCTTTTAAAATTGACAAATGTAGCAATTTAGAGTGTGGATGAAAGGTTTAGCATGGGGAAACACCCTTTGAAAGACAAAGAGCGCATTTTATATACAACTTTATAGAACAGACCAAAATGAGGGACAAATGAGGAGGAAAGAGGGACGGAGGGACATTGCTCCAAATCAGGGACAGTCCATCGAAATCAGGGACAGTTGGGAACTCCCTGCAAATGTCTAAGTTAGATCAAGGTTTTTAATAACTTGAAGAGTTTATGTATTCCTGTGTAGACAACTGGAGATGGTCTGAGTGGCTCTAAAATATCATGCACTTCATCCTTATTACTAAAGATAATAAAAGAGGAGGATTGGGTTTGTTGCGGTGCTTGAAATAATTGTTATATATAAAAAAGTTATATAAAATAGTTTCTTTATTAATACAGAGAATTGAGCAAAGGGTTTTTTTTTATGTAACAATTATTTCAAGCACCGCAACAATCCCAATCCTCCTCTTTTATTATCTATGTATTCCTGTGTTTCATTTTTTGATTGTGAAAAGCAACAGCTCATTCCATGAATGCTACAAGTCACCTTATAACAGTAGAAAACATGGTGTGAGGGTGGGGAAAGGCTCATTTTTACATTAAACTGCATTGTATGTAAAGGGTAATTTGTTATCTAGAATCCACAGAAGTAATGCACTTTCAAAGACAGGCTTAATTTCTTGCTTCAGGCCTTGGGGTTTTACAAACAAATATTGTTTTTTTCCCAACCTATAAGTCCAAAAATAAAAATAACACAGCCTCCATGAATATTAAATGCTCAATTCACAAACCTAAAACACCATGATAAGAATAAGAGGTTAGCTTGAGAAAAAGGCTTGGGTGGCCTTGAAATGTATAGCTCTGTCCTATGAGATCCCAATGACATAATTTCCGGTACGCTCTGCATCCCATTAGAAGCTCTGTGTCATCTTGTTGGTTTCCACTTCCTCATCTAAGCTGTCATTCAGCATGATGTCTGGACCTTCCATGCTGTAAGTTGTAGGAAGAGGCTCCCCATCCCAGATGCCTGAGCCGATAGCTAACAAATTATGCACAAAAAGTGCCATTTCTTCTTTCCATGTGAGTTGCTAATTTACAAGTATATCTCAGTACCATTAATGCTGCACTTAGTTTGGTTTCCTCCGGTGTGTTCTCTTGGTCCTGCAGATGTATCTATCCACCCAGTATTCTTATCCTGGTCGGAGGTTTCCTGTTGTTGAGACTGTCCATCGGAAGCTCTGACTATGTGATGAGTCTGATTTTAACTGTCACAATGTGAGTTGCCATTTGTCTTTTCACCACAATACATTTGTTAATATACTACACTCAGATTGTGCACTGATTTTCTTCTTATCTGTTTGTCTAGATATACTTCAGTCTCTTCAGAGGTGCTGCATCTGGTGCATTTAGATCAGTGGGAAGTTATCCTGAACGCTCCAATTGGACTCAATTAACTTTTTTACTGTTTTATATCGACATTTATGTATGAGCAACACTTATTGCACCATATACCCCATTACTACAGCAGGTAATTAAACTCTGATGCACACGCATTTACACATTGATTACTACTGCAACCTCCCACTTCACTGACCACCACTGTACTGATACACTTCTCTACCTACTGCTACTGCACCAACGCACCAACGCATTTTTTACTTACCACCATCTGCACCCTCAAACTTTCTTTACTACCAATAAACCAATTGTTCTTTTCAATTGTTTAAAACTGCATTAACACACCTTTCTGGTTACCAACACTTAAACCACTTGCCAACCAGCCACCCTCATTATACTGTGGTAGGTCGGCACGTTCCCGCGAATCGTCGTAGCTGTACGTTAGCCCTTTAAGTGGGTGCTGATGCACATGGCCTGCGGTCACGATGACCGCCAGCCATGCGTAATTGTGGGGATGAGAGCAAGAACAGAGACGTGTGTGTGTGTAAACACACAAATCCCTGTTCTGTAAGGAGAGGAGAGACAGATAGTGTGTTCCTACTAGCTAGGAACAATGATCTGTCATCTCACACAGTTAACCCCTTGATCGCCCCCTAGTGTTAACCTCTTCCCTGCCAGTGACATTTACACAGTAATCAGTGACTTTTTATAGCACTGATCGCTGTATAATTGTCAGTGGTCCCAAAAATGTGTCAAAAGTGTCCGATCTGTGGGGGGGGGGCGTGGCTAACTGCCGAGCTGAATGGAAGCCTGATCTCACAGCTCCTGCACTGAATGGAGAACCGAACCTCAAATCACTGCATCAGACCCCACAAAATGCAGTCCTCGGACCCCCACACCCTGGAGAACCAGACTGGAACCTCTAGAAAGAGGAAAGAATACAGGATTCCCACAAAAATCACAGATTTCCTCATCTTCCCTCAGGGAGATAAAATCCAAGATAGTCGCCGCGGCACTGCACAGCACAGCACACAGAGGATTCCTACAGTGACCTGCCTGATGCTGAAAAATCCTCCATTTCAGCCCTGCACAACTCCTCGGGCTCCCAGCTATCTTCAGGCCCCTCATCCACCTCCAACAGCCCTGCTCACCGCGACTTTATAATTGAGGAAGGGGTTGCACCCCCAAAACGCGTCCATTGATCTCCCGTGATGGCAGATAGCACATGTTGGCACACTGTGTGCATCCTCCAAATTTGGCTTTTCAAAACATTGTAAAAATTTTTATAAGATTGGACCACAATAAAACAAGTGATTTTGTGGTGTTTAAATTCACCCCAAAACATCAATGATGTTATTATTTTTTTTAATAACATCACTGATTTGTTGCTGTATGTTGTGCAATTCGAGATTACACCCCATGATCTCCCCGATCAGGATCTGGGCACTTTCAGAAGTAAAGCGTTCTCTATCCCTCACATCACAATCACCTAAAAAGAGATAAAGAACAAAAAAAAAGGTCTCAAAAATCTGCCACCATCCATCTCTTTTACCTGAGCCTGTGGTCGCAGACACTCACCTGTTGTGGTGCCAATCTCCACCACATCTTCTTCTTCCTCCTGCTCTTCTTCTTGTGTTGGTGGTATTTCACCTTCTTCCATAGGTGGGGGGTCTGTGTTCTCCTGGGATGAGGGGTGTCCTCCGAGTCTTTTCTCCCCTATGTAAAACAAAAATGGTATAATTAGCACACAGATATTTGATGGCAGAACTATAAATAGGAAACATTGCTTGGAAGTGGGGTACAATTGTCTATTTTAGCCGAGTTCCAAGATGTATATTTTTTATTGGCCTTTGTCAAGCTGCAATACTTTACTGTTGAGTACAAGCTTCACAGATGTAGCCCCCCCTATAGTATACACTGGAGCACCTGTGTGCCCCCCCTAATAAAAATGGTGTTCTGGGGTCCCACACTAGTGCTCCAGTGTCCAGATGTGAAAACAGCTGCTCAGTGTCCTCTCCTTACACACAATCTAGTTGGCATTTCATTCTAGTAACAAACCCATCTACACAAACAAATATTTGGCATCCAAGTAGGCCCCAAAAAATGTGTGAAAATGCATATGGCCTAAACAATGGTGTTCTAGAGGCCGAAAGAAAAATGTTTGATACGAACAAATAATGGGCCCATGAACATTAAAGTTGCCCTTTTAAACGTTACAATTAATAAAAGCATATGAAGCAGAACGAACGGAATAAAGACAGAAAGAATAGGAACACAGCACAACTACTTACTTTTTTGCAGCAGTCTCCGGATCTTTCGGTACTGCTCTGGCTCTCTCAACTTCAGGTCCGACCACCGCTTCCTGAGCTGATCTTTAGATCTTCGTACCCCGAAATTCCTGTGAAGGCTTTTGATCACTTTAGCAATGATTTTTGCCTTTCGGATGTTGGGGTGGGGGTAAGGCCCATATTTTCCGTCATAGTCGGACTTCCTCATGATGTCGACCATCTCCAACATCTCCCCAAAGGACATATTTGTGGCCTTAAAACGTCTCCTTCTGGATCGGGACGTGCCTGGATCCGGGCTTTCCTCCTCCTCCTCCTCGTTGCTAGAATTAGCATGCACCTGCTGTAACTCCACCATGTGCTCTTCACCCACCGCGCCGAACGAAAAGGGGCGGGGAATAGACTAGAAAGAACGTCAGGGGCGGGCGGAGTTACACACATGCGCAGTGTGTATAAAGCGTAACACGCGTGCGTATTACGTACGATCTGTGAGCGGAGGAAGGAGCATTGGATGCGCCGATCGTAAGAAAGAAGGTAAGAGACAAACTTGTGCCTATACTGCTTCTAGATTGAGGCCTATATTGTAACAAGATTAGGAGAGTTTTGTCTGACATTAGGCTTTGTCTTGTGTTGTGTCTTGCAGTGAACATGGATATCTTATTAAAAGATAATGACTTCATGTCAGTATTCGTAGAGATGCTAAGGGAGCTGCCCTGTCTGTGGGAGATTACCCACCCCCATTTCAAGAACCAAGCAAAGAGGAAGGCAGCACTGGTGCAATTGTGTGAAATTGTGAAGCAGGTGATCCCCACGGCAGACATCACCTATTTAAAGGGGTTGTAAAGGTAAAATTTTTTTTTTTTTTAAATAACAAACATGTTATACTTACCTTCACTGTGCAGCTCGTTCTGCACAGAGTGGCCCCGAACCTGGTCTTCTGGGGTCCCTCGGCGGCTGTTTCAGCTCCTCCCCGCAAGCATTAACCACCTTAATGCGAGCTCCCTCGCATGGTGGTTAGTGCTTGCGGGCGCGCTCCCGTGATACAGCCGGCGGCTATAGCCGCTCACTGTATCACTCGGCCCCGCCCCCCAGCGCGCCGCGTCATTGGATGTGATTGACAGCAGCGTGAGCCAATGGCTACGCTGCTTTCAATCCATCCACTGTAGCCAATCAGCGGCCAGGGTGGGCGGAGGAATAGATGTCGGGAACGAGGAGCTGACTTTCGAGGCGTCAGGTAAGTAAAACGGGGGGCTGGGGGCGGCGGTATTGTCAGAAGTTTTTTCACCTTAATGTATAGAATGCATTAAGGTGAAAACATTTTTACCTTTACAACCCCTTTAAAGATTTTCATTGGTGGCCTGAGGAGTACATATTTAAGAAGGCGCAAGAAGGTCCAGGATTCACAGAGATCCGGAGCAGCAGATGACATCTATGTCCCCAGGATGTTGTACTACGACAGGCTGCACTTTCTGGCAGGCCAGACTGAACCCAGGCCATCCCTCTCCAGTCTTCCTTCCACGCTTCCTTCCCCCCCGGCTGAGGCTTCTGACGCCCAACCTGGGCCTTCCAGGCCACATGTGGAGGAGCCCAGATTGAGCCAGGTATAGCATTCCTCGAAATATTTCTGCTTGTCCAATCAATGATGTTAACTAGATGTTAGTTGGGAGTACTAATTTATGATTGTAATTGATGAAGCAAAAACTAAAACCATGTCCCTTTTTCATACACAGGGAAGTCTCAGCCAGGAGGTGGCCGGGCCGAGCCGGCTGGCTGATCTGCAGGTCCCTCCACCCCCCCTGAAAACAGAAAGTGGCAGTAGGAGGAGTACCCTAGAGGAGGCTGCTATAGGATTCTTTTGGAGGGCTACAGAGGTCCTGGGAGCACCACACACCATGGAGGAGAACATTGCTGCCTTCATAGCATATAAAATGCAGAGGATGGAGGAGGGCCAAAAAGTCATGTGTGAGGCCCTCATATCGGAGGCTCTGGAGAAAGGTATGAGGGGCCAAATTACACCTCAGACACACCTTCGCGTTGGTCCTCCTCCTCCTCCTGCAGGTCCTCCTCCTCGTCCTCCCTCTCCTCCAGGTCCTCCCAGTCCTCCTCCAGGTCCCCCCAGTCCTCCTCCAGGTCCTCCCAGTCCTCCTCCTCCTCCAGGTCCTACTCCTCCTCCTGCCACATCTCCAACTGCACAGCCACAGCCCGGAAGGAAGCGTGGAAGGAAGACCAGACAGTGATTGCCCTGGATCCAGTCTGGTTGGCCAAAAAATGCAGCCTCTTGTGGTACCACAGCCTGGGGACACAGATGTCATCTGCTGCTATCCGGATCTCTGCGAATTCTGGACCAGACTGCCCTCCCTTACATATGGACTCCTCAGGCCACCAATTTTGATGTTGAAGAATTGATGTCTACCGTGGGGGTCCCAGGCTTCGCTAATTTCTCCTGTTGATCCAGTGTTGCCTTCCTCTTTGTTTGGTTTTGATCCCTTAATAAAGGATTTTTGTTTGGAATTATACTCTTCTATGTGTTTTACTTCAAAAATGACAGTTGGTTTGTGAGGATTCAGGTACATTTCAAATATACAATGTGAAATGAACAAGGGACACCAACAACAAACAATCTCCTGGAGATTAAATAATAAAAGATATCAATGGTGTTGGGGTAACTTGACACACAAAACACACACAAAAATATTCTGGAGTAAAAATAAAAATAACATTGAGCAAAGATCAGCCTTGGAAAAAATCCAAACATTAAAGAAAAAAAAAGGCTTAAAATCCAAAAAAAAAAATAAAAAAACTAATATAAAACTGTCAGATGTGACAACTAATAACAATATATTCAGGGAATCCCACTAAAAAAACACAAATAAAAGTTTGTGAGAAGTGTGTGTGAATATGAGCAGCAAAACTACTTAATTCTTGTCACATTATAAAGAAGAGAGTGCGCTGTATTAAACCATTTTTAACATTGCAGCGTGACGAAAGTGCTGTATCCATTGCGAACGCTAAGTTTACCAGAATGAGCTGTCCCGTGTCGGAATTTCTTCTGAGCATGCGTGGCACTTTGTGCGTCGGAACAGGCCACACACGGTCGGAATTGACGTGATCGGATTTTGTTGTCGGAAAATTTTATCTCCTGCTCTCCAACTTTGTGTGTCGGAAAATCCGATGGAAAATGTCCGATGGCGCCCACACACGGTCAGAATTTCCGACAACACGCTCCGATCGGACATTGTCCATCGGAAAATCCGACCGTGTGTATGGGGCATATTACAAATGAAAGAATGGATGAATATTTTACCCAGAAACCTGTGGAGCAACATAGAAAATCACAAGACGCTGGGTACAAACCTCGCCAACTGGTTATTTTGTACCTCTACACATAATCCACACATTTCCCACTACTCACCAACTGTTCAAGCCTCAGTTAAAGTGTGGCGTACATTACACAATACCAAATGGTCACAAGGACCGACGAAACCATAACACATTCCTTTAAACACCTTAAAACTTTTCACTCCTGACTTGACAATCCCAACCTGGATTACGGACCGGGTAACATACACATAAGAACTTCACTATCTCACAACCTGCAAATCCTTCTCACAAATCGGCAAAGACCTTAATGCACCCTCCAAAGACTTCCTCACCTACTTCAGATTACAAAACTGCTTGAAGGCACACACATCTCTAGAAGGAAAACTACCCTTGAAACTTTGGAACTATTTCTTTACAGAACACTCTAACACTAAAGGGACTTCCCTCATATACTCACTCCTACAGGAAAAAAACATGTTCAGCAAAACCAAACCTCTCCTTGACTGGGAAACTGACCTACTGACACAATTCACAGATGCCCAATGGCAACAGGCAATCACATCTATCTACAAAGCAACATCTTGCACCTCCCTTTGGGAAATCACCCAAAAAACGCTAATGAGATGGTACCTAACTCCATCTAGATTGGTCAAATTCCACAAACACACCTCACACGACTGCTGGAGAAACTGTGGCCATACGGGCACCCTACTCCACATCCTTTGGTCTTGCCCAAAAGTAACCCAGCTTTGGAAAAAGGTGGAATCCATAATCCAAGACATACTTCATAGCTCGGTTACACTTACTCCACACTTAGCCATTCTTAATCTGACAATAGAAGACTTCCCCTTACAACAAAGAACAGTGATTACACACGTCCTTCTAGCTACCAAACTCTTGATCACTAGAAACTGGAAATCTGACAACATTCCCTCCCTTACAGAAGTTACCAATTTAGTACAAACCCAATTCAATTATGAAACCCTTTTGTCACGCAGCAAACAATCCCATACAAAGACACTAACTCGCTGGAACCCATGGGTCCTTTGGTACTCAGAACAGAATTAACAATTGAAGTAAGAAGTAACAATTGAATGTCCTGTCACACTACTTGCTTTCCACTTGAAGCTCTCCTTCCCCCCTCTACCCTTATCACTTATCGCTTCTTGCCCCCCTACCTCTTACACCCCCTCCCTCCCCTTCCTACACCCCCTCCTCCTATCATTCCAGGTCAACTGTTCTACCTTATGTTTATAATCGCTTTGTTAGCAATTTTTTCTTCCTCATAGAACGTTATTCATAAAATCTGTATCCAGACTATGCTTATAATATCTAGTCTGTAAATTTACATTTACATGTTCCTGTTCCTTACTATGACTTCATAACCTGCATTATGTAAAACTCAATAAAAACCTATTGGAAAAAAAAAGTGTCCGATCTGTCTGCCATAATGTCGCAGTCCCCATAAAAATCACTAATCTCCGCCATTACCAGTAAAAAAAAACTAATAATAAAAATGCCATAAATCTTTCCCCAATTTTGTAGACGCTATAACTTTTGTACAAACCAATCAATTTACGCTTATTGAAATTTTTATTACCAAAAATATTTAGAAGAATACATATCAGCCTAAACTGAGGAAAAATTTTGCTTTTTTTTTAAAAAAAATTGGGATATTTATTTTAGCAAAAAGTGCAAAATATTGATTTTTTCAAAATTGTCACTCTTTTTTTGTTTATAGTGCAAAAAATAAAAACCACAGAGATGATCAAATACCACCAAAAGAAATCTCTATTTGTGGAAAAAAAATATGGTAATT